>NC_050587.1:10397500-10772500 GCF_013368585.1 Megalops cyprinoides
ATGGATGGTAATTGTAAATGAAATTAATTACTTGTCAGAGGGGGTAATTCCGACCATAATTGACCAGCCACAACCCTGGTGTATACGCAGGGAGCGGGCGTTTGGCTGGATGAAGGATGCTCGGGCTGGGGCTGGTCCTTCAGGGACGCCGGGGAGTGACGGCACAAAGCTATTGGAAATGTCATCGGCGGCAGCGGCAGGCTGGTGACTGTGCTGCCTGTGGATTAATCTGCCGGGGCCCGCGAGATGACACAAATCCCTCCGCTGATTATTTAAAGGATGTCACCCTAATCTGAAAAGTTATGTATGTGGGAATCAGAAAAGACACTCTTTACATAATTACGCCCGCCTGGATTGATGGGGCTTGCGGGACGGGCCGAGGCGAGCTCGCCCCCCCTCCCCCCCCCCCCCCCCCCTTCACCGCCTGGAAACCAAATCGTCGTTCCACAGAATTCTCCCATCATGCCTCCCTGTCTCGCGCCCCCCCCCCCCCCCCTTAATGTTATCATTAGCTCATCAGATCGAGGCGGTCCACGCGGAAGCAGGGAAGTAGTAACGATCTTTCCCTCCCCCTATCCCAAACCTCACTCTGTCTTTCTTTCTCTCTCTCTCTCTCTCTCTCTCTCTCTCTGGCTCGTTCTGCCATTTGTTTCAGACCTCAAACCTGTTGCTCAGACATGGCTTCTTGGAAGGTGACCTCTGAGCGCTCTTCAGCTAGCAACACGCAAGCGGTTCTGCTCCTCTGCATTGCAAACGTTCCCTTATTCTCACAGCAAAGCGAAATACAACAGGACTACCTTCTCCCCTATGAACCGTTTCTCCTTGTATTTGGCTCCAGAAGTTTACACTGGAGAGATAACATGCAAAACCACGAGCCACAGAGTCATCAGATCTTGCAACAGCGAAAAAGCAAAAAAGGTTGCTCATCGGTTTAACGTAAACTGAACTTCAGAGTTATCACCCGCCCTTCGACCCCGTGAACCAGACACTGGATGTCCGGAAACATCCGCTGGGGAGGAGCGTCGCCCAAAGCAGAAACGCTCTCCTAAATTCATGTCCTGAACCGTTTCCAGGCAACAAGCTAGCCCACTGGCCGTCTGGACGGTTGCTGCGGCGGCCGCTCCTTTCCCCCCCATCTCCAAACAGGATGAATAGTTTACTATCATGAATAACGTATAGGCCCGAACTCACAGGCATCAAACCGCCACAGATCCCCCAGACCGCTTTCCATTTCTGAAACATCTGGTTGGGTAAATAATCCCGTATTCAAAGCTTTCCACGCAGACCGTCCACGGCAAGTTCTCCAGGCCACCTCTCCCTTTAGTTTTAAAGCGCGCCCCTTGCTTGAAAATTGAAAAAGAACGCTGTTTACGGTTTTCTTTAAATGCTTAGCCCCCTTTTTATCCGCCCGAGTTCCCATAATAGCACATTTTTGACTTTGTTAAAAGGCCTCCGAGGTGCCCCTGCTTAATCTGACCCCTGTGCTAAATGGGCAAAAAGAAGGCTAATCTTAGGAAATGGCTAAGCATCTTTTCCCTCCACCCTCAGCGCTGGCCTCGCTACAACGTGTCATGTATCATTTAACAGAAGGCGCTGCGATTCTGAAAAGCGAAAAAGGGCAGAAAACATGGCTTAAAGCTCACATATTACATTTTTCATGGAGCAAGTCAAGCCTAATTAGACTCCGGCCTTCATGTCAAAGGCAGATTATCTGTGTCAGTGGCCATTTGCTTACGACAAGCTGCAGCGGGGAGAGAGAGAGAGGGCTGGGGGGCGGGAGCCGGGAGGAGGGGGGGGTGGGGTGGGTAGGGGGGTGGTGGTGGTGGTAGTGGGGGTGTGCGTTCCGTGGGCTAACTTCACGCTGTCGTGCGTCACACGTTCCGTTCTCTCGCCTCGTCAATCACCCGAGCGTTCATTAGAGTACCGCGGAGGGGGAAGAAAAATGCACCAAAAAAATGTGAAAGCAGGTGACCTTGTGTTTAGGGTATGCCGTGCATGTTAGACAGCGGAGGGGATTGTGTTTTTTTTCTGTCATCCCTAACGTTTAAACTCAAATGCACGTATGGCGGAGACAGCCGCAGCTTGAACGCTGCGCCCGAGAAGGGGCTTACAGGTTACAAGCAATGTTACTGAATTTCCCTTACCAGCTATCGATTTGGAGCGGGAATATAAAGTGACGTCACTTTGTCACCTTTGCCCTTCTCCCCTGTAAAGGCCAATATTCTCTCCCTACTGTTGTAGAATTCAAATGTTTCACACAGTAAGGAACAGCTGTAGTACAGCACAAATTACTTCAGAAGCACTTTGCAAGAGGAGGCGTTGTGATTTTCAGCCAGGATATTCTCAGCTCAGCTGTATTTTTGTAAGGTCTACGAGTTATTTTCATGACTTTGAAAGTTCCCTTTGACGTGATTCTGACCGGTCAGTCTGACAGTGACTGATCGGCACCGGCCACCTATGCTTAATGCTTAACAGCATTTAACCGCAGGCGCAACTGTGGTTGGTGAGTGTGAATGATGCAGGGGAGAAGGAATCGTGCCTTCCACTGTTTGGTCTTTGTGTACTAACAGAAATGAAAGAACTTATAAGATGTGTGTGCGCGTGCGTGTGTGTGTGTGTGTGTGTGTGTGTGTGTAGGGGGGGATTTGTCCATACTAATTGGCCATATAAGACGTATCACACTAATGAGAGAGAAAGGGTAACTAAAAAGTTGAGAACCATTATTCTAGTCAAACCAATCACTTAAAAAACAGAGGGGGGGGGGGGCAACCCCAGCTGGTGGCAAGGGTGTCTGTGGGAACCCATGCTAAATATTCAATGAATCCTCTGGGAAAGTAAGAACCAAGACCTATAGTGATACCATTGTGTCTATTATAGAGAACACTGCCTTCCCCAAAAATACTGTGAGGACATCTCTGTACAAAGGCACAGACTTCAACAACAACATACTTGTAAAACAGGATCCAACTACAAGGCTTAACCTTAAATGATTTCTGAAGGTCGGCAGGTGATTCTGACAACAGGACAGATTACTAGTCGCTTATCCAGATATGGCGGAATTTGTGATGGAACTTGTTGAAAAAGTTCTTTGTTCAATATAGTTGCAGCAGAAGACTCAGACTTGTAATTTCAGTGTGTAGAAGTTAATCTCCTCTAGACCAAAAAAACTGGCAGCAAAAGCAAACATTAACACCAGCCTCTCACACTATACGCCTCAAAGAAGTAGGTGAACCCAGCAAGATATTCACTTCATCTAAACATACTGAGAACTCTGAACACACTTCCTTTTAGCTAGTAGGTCTCCATCATTAAATTCACAAAATAATCAAGGCCAGACACTGATTCATGTCCAAAGTTAAGGCTTTCCTCTTGGGCTTGTACTTTCCAGAGATTTACATATTACAAGTAAACTAGATTTCGCTGTTCTGCGTCACCAATTAAAAGTAAGAAACAATGAAAGACCACAGATAAATGTAATGTATTCTGGAGACAAAACTACTCTTAATGATTGCTGAAGTTTGTGCATTGCTTGTGTGAATACGCCAATCCCCTGCCTACATGTGCTGTGACTTGCAGGGACAATACAAACTTCTAAAGCTGAATTTTCTATCAGTATCACAGCCCTTTCAGTTTAAAGCCGAACGAACGAAGAGTGCCTTGCATTACTTCAAACCACCAAAAAAACAACAACTTTGAGAAGCAACCTGTGATGCGAGCGTGAAGGTAACTCAGAATGCTTACCTGCTAGCCTGGAGTTGACATAGGGAGGGGAGATGCTGTCATGTGATCCCATGTCCCGGTTCGTCATGTGGGAGTACTGCGAGCCATCCACGTAGGTCTGCAACAGAAACGAGGGGCGTAAAGTGCGCCTTGGAGCTTGGGCGTGCAGCGGTGCGGGTCACACGCGCGCGCGCAAATCTCGGAGGGGAGAGCGCCGAATTGCCTCGCCCCAGCGCTTCAGGCCGGCTTTTTGGCCGCCGCAATAACAGGATGTCGATTCCTCTATTTACAGACATCTGGCCCCGCTTCCTGTGACACGGGGCCGTCGTGCGAGAGCGGGCACTGACAAAAAGCTCTCCGGCTCACACGGCTCCACTTTCCCCAATTATAATTTCGCAGCATTCTGTCTGTAAAAAGGAGCCGAGATAATCCAGACTGATTTTCTTATTTCTTTTAATACCCTCTCTTGATAGGCACCTTTATAACAGAGGCGCTGACAATTTGGGGAGGGGGAGGGTGTTATTAATAGTCACTGGCCGTGCCCTCTCTAACAGGAGAGGTGCGAGGCTCTTGTGGGCTGAATCATTAGCGATGTTCGCGGCGCGAGCCTTCCCATCTCGGTCCTCCAACGGGAACTCGCGGGAGGAGGCCTATTCTGAATTGCATTAAAATGTCATTATGTCTACTTGTTGCTAAAGAGGCCCGGACTCCGCTCAGACTGGCGGTGTGATGAAGGGGGGGGGCGGGGATTGGAGAACGCTCTTGTTCGATCCGGTTGAGAGACTCGAGCTGAACTCGAATGGAACGAGGACTGCAACGCGACTGTATTTTACACTCCCGTTCTGTTGAGCACTTTTTAAAGTGCTGTGGTGGAGAGTAGCTAAAGCGCATATAAAGTGCATGTAAGGAGAACATCTCCCTTAACAGAAGAAAAAAATAATAATGGTGGTTGTAACACAGGGAAAGTTTTTTTTTTTCACTGAGTTGGGGAGTGCACTGGAGCAGCTGGTTCTGGTTCTAAATACAGCCATCACACATCTACCTGACAATCCCCTACGTGAGGCCTTTCTCACTCCTTTCAGACTGTGAGTTTGGTGCAGACAGGGTCATTTCCTCCCATTGTACACAATATCAACTATTTGGACCTTGTTGTTAACAGAGCTACATGCAGATAAAAGCACACATTCATATAGGCGCACAATAGAGGCAACATCCTCCAAGACATTCATGCATAGGCCAGCTCTCTCACATGAAAACTACAAATTAAACTCAAGGGGAGCTTTTACTTCCTTGACATACCAAGCATTTAAAAATCAGATTTGTCAGGGCTAACTTGAGTCAACTTAATTCTCCCAGGTAAATGTAGGCTATATGTTAAACATTCCTTGTATGATAAACTATGAACAGTTTTGAGAAAACTGCCCTCAATGTCCTTTAAAAGCAGAGAAAATAACAGAAAATGTCATTTGTGAGTGGTGGACAGAGTAAAACATATTATAAATGCTGTCTAGCTAATATCTGATGGCATTTAATGATGTCATTGCCATAGCCGAACGTTCTTATTGGCCCTCACCTTTGATGGGCGGTTTCCGTTTCCCCAAGACCCAGAGCTGGCTCTGTCTTCAAGATCTAGAGATTCGAAGAGAGAAAACCATTAATCAGCCTCCAGCACAAACATCAGTTCACTTCCAAAACTTCAGGAAAAATATTTATGTGATGCAATCTTCTGGTGCAAGACAGAATCCGGTTATACTTTTTTTTTTTAGTATTTTACATTTAAATGACTTCTCCTCCTCCCATAAAATCAAAATGTATTTTACCACATGAAAACTCAAAAACAGAGTCATGCTGTTTTATTTAAAAACAAATTATTTATACATCTTTAATCCCTCTACCTCGGCCTGGGATTAAATGACCACTGTCGGTCTGGCTGTAGAGCAGTGAGCAGTGCAACCCTGAACCCATTTTTTTCATTATCTAAATGAATCTACTGCTTCAAGCATCAGCTTCCCCTGATCCAGCCAACAGTGCCAGTCATCTTCCCAGATTCTTTTCTTTTCTTTTTTTTTTTAATTTTCACACGCTTCAGCGGAGCTGCCAGTCTCCTTCGTGCGGCTTCCTGGCCACGCCCCCTCATTTACTGACACTCGCGCACACAGAGACGCCCACGCGCTCGCACACACTCAAACTGTGGGCCTCATTTCAGTTGTTTTGTTTTTTCCCCCCCTCTTTTTTTTTCACTTCACAAATCGCACTTCAAAGACATCTCTTTCAAGCTGGTGTATGGAGGGAGAATTGCATTCATTTTCGACTCATTTGCCGTGTAGGCTAATCTAAATGCATTGAACTCGTCGCGGAGAGCACAAGCAAAACTGATCAGCTCCGTTACAAAGAGCTCGCCGAAAGCAGCCAAACTGCCGACCCGCCGCCGCCTGCCGGCACCAGCCCAAAAAACTCAGGCCCGGCGAAAGCCCTCCTTTACCTGGCGCAGCGCATGCTTACCGCTGCGGAGATGACACACACTGCAGTTCATCCGTTATCCACAGTGAAACAGCGGTAGCTGTATATGCTGCCTGCAAAAACACTAAACTTCCAACAACTGGGTTGAGGGGTTCCATATGGCTACCAGTATTTCAATGGTCCCCTCAGCAAAGACTGGAAACCTGGAGATACTATGAACTGAGGCCCCTGCTCAAAGCTTTTAACTGGGAAATGGCCTCTGCAGCAGCTTTTGTGTCAAAAACGGCAGCTAGCACAGGCCCAGCACTATGGTGGTACTTAGAGGGTGCAGTGCAGCCCCAGTTGTCTCCTTATATACCGATGTCTACATAGTATTTATGATTTTTTGTGCACATGGATTGCAATTGCACCCCTCTGTAATTTATCCTGGTGCTGAGTCTCAGCTATCATCACCAACAACTGCGTTGCCGTGCTCTTAGCATCAGTGGATGTACCGCTTCCCAAACAGGGTTGAGAAACTAAGTCCAGCAGCCTCGGGGTCCCACCTTCATCACCCGGACTGTAACACGTGCGTGTGAAACATCGCGTGACCGGCGCCCCGACGCCCTGCCGCCGCTCTCGGCGCACGAGAGACGCCGGCGGAGATCTGATGGATGTCTCTCGCTGGCCGTCCGCGGAGAGCGGCATATCAAACCACGGCCCCCCGCTCTCGCTCTCGGGCCAGCGTCTCCTGTAATTTATTACCCTGAATCGCACGCCTCTTATCAGCGCCTGCCCACATGGAAGCCTTCCCCTCACACCTTTCCAAAACACAGGGCCTCGACAGCACCTGCGCTCCTATGGACAGGTGCCAGCGACCTAAAAATCCCAATAAATCTGCTACTAACCCCCCACCCTCCTTCAACCCCATCCCGTCCGCCACCCCCCCCCAACCCACCCCCCCGTGTGTGCCTCCATGGCTAGTCTTGGGGTTGATTTTGGGGAATTCCAGTGTTTATTTGGGAGAGGTAATGGCGGAGAACAAGGACAGAGGAATGCAGCAGCTTTTTTTTTTTCCCAATACAAATCTGGACAAGGCCGTGTTTTTTCCAGTGTCTCTTTAGCGATATTCACGCTGCCCTTATCCCATCCAAAAGTGAAACAGAAGCAAACCTCCAACACACCGTTACCGATGACAGCGTTAAAACACGCTCCTATAATCCATCTCATGAATGGGCTCTGCCTTATGCAGGCCTCCGAACTGTTTTTAAAACATACCATAAGGCACACAGAAGAATCGTGTATGATACGACAAAGTAATCTCCTAGGATAAAGAGAGTGCAACGTAATTTGTAATGACGGTGCGGATTATAACTGGGTTAACAAAAACATGACATGAAAACAAACTGTAGCTATGTGAGGAAACATTGTGCCCAAAAATAACTAACTAGTTATTTCTGTGTAATAACGTCTTGAACCTTTTAAGGAGATGAGGCAGTACATTATACTACTGCTAACTAAATTATCTGAATCAATGCGCTAGTATCGTATTTGTGTTGTTTACTGTGAAGCAGAATATTCTCTGGGACTTCCTTCAAGTTTTGCGAGCGTTAATAGAAAGCTTTGTCTCACATGTGGCCTACCACAATGCAGCTTCCTTGGGCTGCAAGGAAATAAAGAATTTCATTTGCGGTGTGACTATGTTTTCTCAGCAACGTTCACCGTGCCACCTGTAGACAGTGAGTGGCCAGCTTTGTTTGTTCTGCTGGTACTTTTTCCTAAATGAAAAGGAAACCGTTGGCAATGCAGCAAATATTTGGTGTTATTCTGTCTCAGTCAAACTCCTTTTGAACGTGAACTTAAAGCCCCTCGGGAGCAAGCTTATCCTCAGCTCTAATTGTAGTCCACATCAAGGATCTTCTCCATCTCCACTGTTTGGCGCCACGCTCCAGCTTGCTTTGGGTTCCGGCTCTAAGACTCTGGACTGGCGTGCGCTCGCATATCACCGACCCTTTTTCCGGGTCGGCGCTGGTCCTGATCCAGAACCCTTCACTCTTTAAGGAACATTAAACAGAGAATTAATAAAAAGAACTTAAATCAAACTAACCAAAACGCCTGCCAAACCAAATGTTGGGTCTGGCAAGGCAAGAAGAAAACCATAAATCCTAAGGAATCGTAATTCAGAGTTTTTAGACTTTGGGCAAATATTTACCTCGCGTTCTCACTACTCCTGGCTTCTCGAGTTCCTGTTTTTATTAACAATGTTCAGATGTGGCGCTAATAATTTCGAACACACGTTCGGCATATTAAACGCCGCTGCTACATGGGCACCGGTCGCTACCCTTGCTTTGCGTGCCTCCCAGCGTTCACCGCCGCCCGAGGAGACCGAATTAAGCCCCAAGGTTTTCGGCTCCACGTCGTAAGCTCTGCCCTATCGCAGCCACGCACCAAACTCTGCCCCGCATCCATCAGGACCTAATCGAGTTACGCTGACGGACAAGACCATTTCTTTCACAGAGATGAAATTAAACCAGGTTGACAAAAAACAGAGACATATTAATATCGTTATCTCGCTCGTTATAGGAAAACAGGCCCATACCTATTTATAATTCTTTTTTTTTTTTTTTTTGCGTTTCAAAGCAAAAGCGATAGGGGTGGGTGGGGGGGGGGGTGTATGTGTGTGTCGGGGGTGCTGATGAGATAACCTCCGAGCTTGCATTCGACCATGGCAAAGCATATCGGGACCTGACAGTTTTAACGTGTCCGTTTTTTCAGTATCGCGTTCAGGTTTTTTTTTTTTTTTTCTTCCCCTCCCTCTTTAAGCATATCCGTGTCGCCCGCGCGTGTTTGCCAGGATCCGTCAGGCTTCTAGTCGGCTAAATGACGGCGACTGCTCCGCATCGTTTAACTAACGTTTCCGCTGGAGCGGCGGAGAGCCTTGTCATTAATCTAAATGCGATCCCTTCAGTCTCAAATCCTTGGCATTGCTACTAATTTCGCGTGTTGTTTTTTTTCTTCTTCTTCTTCTCCCCCCTTCTGCCTCTCTCTCCCCCTCTCTCTCTCTCTCGATAAACTGCTCACGGCGCGCACAGAGCGCCCCGTTATTCTTATTTAATGACGGTGATGATAATAAATCCCTTTACAAGCCGGCAGCGACAGTTTCTATACAGTGGCACCTTTGTGGCGGGTCAGCTTGCGGGAGCACCTGTCCGCATTCAGAGCCGCGCTGCTCCCCCGCCTCAGACCTCTCTAATTAACCATGGCCTCTCATTGATCCCATCTGCTTCCATTCGTCGCGTCACTCCTCAGATCCACCCGGGGCTGCGAGAAGCTCCTTTTTGTCGCTTAATATGATTTATTTTTTTTAAAAAAGCCCCCGACGCGCAAGACGAGCGTGCTGAGCGCGGGGTCTGGAACGGCAAGCTCTCGAAATGTCCGGGTCAGGCACCTCTCTGGGTAGGCCGGGGCCTGTTTGCACCTCGTATGTCGCCGTCCCTGCTCTGTCGCAATTTCGTTGCGTCCGCTGTTCGTACATTTGGGCTTTGGCGGGAGAGGCGGGGTCTCAGTACGTTCATTGGGCCCAGTTAGGCAACCATCTTACTGAAGGGAAATGATTCTTACTTAGTTCTAAATGTACAGAAATCAAGAGAATGGGGGGAAAAAGTGCCAACACATCTGACTCACTTACATGGAAACAGATAGCTGCATTAAATAATATTTAGTTCTTACAGAAGCCCAGTATTCCCAATCTGATCATATGAATAGGAAGTGCACAAAATTGAGATCATATGAGACAAAATAACTTGCATCCTACAAGCTACACTTTAGGTACACTCTTACTCTTGCTTTCCTCTCCTTTCAATCATTAAATCAATCAAAATTAAATCAGTGCGTGAACAATCAATACCTATCTCTGCTTACACAGGAAGGCTAGGCAGAGGAAAAAAAAATCAATACAAATGTATTAAACATCTTGTTGAAAGAGGTAGATAATGGGGTTCACAACCACTTTTACAATCAAAATCAACACTGACATTCCAACAGCATCAAAAAAGGAAAGCCACAGAAATCCAGCCCCCTCCAGAAATGTCATTCCACACATGATCAAACCATCCATATGATGTTTTTGTGACCCCCAAAATATCCTGCTGTGAGCACCTAGCAGAACTGTGACTGACCACTGAATTCTACAACAGCGGTAGGGAAATTTGGAAATTTGCATTATTTTCTGTGCTGAACCCAAAGTTGCTTTACCGAGATCTAGATTCAGATTTAAACTGGCCTCCTGGACAGAATGCTGGAAGCAGTATTTCTCAAGCAAAGATGCTTACAGAATTTTCTGCTGGATTTCACAACAGTGACTCTTGCAAGCTCCTATTGATAGATTACCCTCCTTAACCAGCAGCATCAGACAGCAATTCCGGCAGGCCTAACCCGGTACTGTGACGCCCACTATACTGTGCATCTCGCCCTTGTCTCCATGAGTCCTTCCACTCCCTTCTTATGGAGCCTTACTGTGGTTCCCTCTCTCCACTACTGTGTGGTCTCCACTTCTCCCTGCTTTCGGTGTGTGAAGCTAAGATAAGGGGGTGGGGGGAGGGGGGGTTGTTCCGGGCCCAAACGCAGGGGCCCGACCCAGTACCGCCACGTGACTCGCGAAAGGCCCGAACCCCAGGGTTTCTGCTGCTCTGGTTCCGTTGCCATGGCTACCCAGTTACAGACAAACAGTGCTGGAAAAGGGGAGCACTTTTATTTATTTATTTGTTTTTTTTGGGTCGTTTTCTACGAGGTGGATGTAACCGTCTCTCAGGTTGCACTGCCTTGTAAAACCCTTGCCGCTAAACCGTTCCAAGAGCACTTCCCCTCCCCGCCGGTGTCTGCCGTGGCCCTGGCTATGTAAGTACAAGCAGAGGGGCTGGGCTTTAAACACCCTCCTGCAACGAAAACCAGGCTGGCCCTCCTTTGTCGTCCTCACAGCGTGGAAAGAACCGCAGCGTCGCTCCTTAAGATGATTTCCCAGCATATTCTATTCTGAGGCGGAGAAAAGACCTCCCTCACACGCTCTCCCATGCTCCCCCTCATTCGTTCAAATGGCGGCCTTCTCTTCCTCAAATCGAACCCTTCGTCCCGTGGCGCCTCACGGGGCCAGTGGCCCGGGAGGGGGCTCGATGTACCGCTCCGTGCCACGTTAACTACTGCACGCTAACGTCCACTTTCCTTCCCGCGATGCTTCGGCTTGCAGCGAGGCTCTCCGCTCGGTAACAGGTGCAACGGTGGCTCCCGGGGCCCCTCCCTCCCCTGCTGCAGGAGCGCCAGATGTCTCCAGCTGTTTTGCAGCTTGTTCTGAGGAGCCTGGTATCTGGTAGTCGCGGCGGAGATCTCCCGGGCAACGCCAGGGCCCGAGCGTCGCCGCGCTTCCCACTGCAAGCCTGGGGGGAGGAGGAGGAGGAGGAGGGAGGGAAGGGCAGGAAAGGGTTAACGGGGAACGAGAGCGCATCCTGGCACCTGACTTCCAGGAATGGAGCGCGCGGGAAAGCGGCAGGGAGCAAACCGCGCGGATTATCAACGGTAAGGGGGGGACACGGCGGCAGAGGCGTGACACAAATGCAGCCCCGCGCGGTGGCCCGCGCTGATCGCTTCCCAGCCCAGCGCAGGGCCAAAGGCTAATCAATTACAGATCTGCCCAGCACAGATTGCTTATCAGCCTTCCCCGCTAATCAGTTTGTGGTGCTGTCGCCATAGCGGCGCGCAAATGCGCCCCACGATGACAAATAATCTTTGACGAAGTGAGGATATTGCTCTGTTTTGCTTGTCTTTTTTTTTTGGGTTCGGGCAGGAAGAAAAACACTCCACTTGAAGAGCCACCAGCAATACGCATTGTATGTAGCCGTGAAAAAGAAGCAGACCTATGTGAAAAGATGTAGAACAGAAGTGAGGTTGTCATTTTGTTGTTGTGGGTGGCGTGTTCTGGGTGCTTTTGGCTGGAAGTGTGGAACGAACAATACTGCCAAGGTGTACTTTACATTAAAAACGTAATGAACTGGCCGGCCCGCGCTCAGAACAAACACTATGCAAACCTCCCTGTTTAAAAGCCAACAGGTACTTGCCTGGATTAGCATATCTATTTGCGTTTCAAATACGCTCAAAAACTGCCCGGCAGTTGCCTTTCAAATAAACCTCATTTGTCATGCTAAAATGTTTCTCTGTAACACTGAAAAAAGCAACATAAGTTCAATATAGATGCATTAAAAGATAAAAAACTGAACCATTCAAAAGACTAGGAGCTGCTGCAAGCCAAGTAAGCCCCTTAAAAATACTGCCACCGATTCATTAATGACAAACATCCCTTGTCCATGGAGTCTCTGTTCACTCTCTCCATTCAAGGCCATTTGAGAGGTGCTTTCCTTCAATGTTCCAAAGCAGCCGCACTCAATACGTACAGACCAACAGATCTGATTACCATCCAAAGCACTGGCTCAACACAGTCCAGTCTACAATGGTGAGCGTTTATATGGAGAAGTCCTCTATGTGCCTTCCTCTGAACATTTTCGGGCTGTCGATGCTCTGTACTAACCCTACGGCGGCGAGAGGGACACCCTGGCCTGGGGAGGATAATTAATTCCAGACTAGCATAGTGGTTAAGGAGCAGGTCTTGAAACCGAAAGGTTGCCGGTTCAATTCCCCACTGCTGCTGTACCCTTGGGCAAGGTAGTTAACCCACAATTGCCTCAGTAAATATCCAGCTGTATAAATGCGTAACAAGTAAAAAAATCTGCAACCTGCTAAGTCACTCTGGATAAGAGCGTCTGCTAAATGCCAATAATGTAATGTAAAGTATTGTAAAATGTTCAGAAATCAAAACCTGGAGTCACCAGCCCTGGGTCTGTGGCCCCGACAGCGCGGCAAAAGGTGGCATGCGAAGCGATCGGTGCCGGGGAGCGCCAGGTGCCGTCACCTACTCCGGCGTCGGCCTTCGCCAGCTCTTAGCCAACGCGGCCGTATAACACCGCGGCATTATTAATTATAGGGAAAAGTGTTTCTTTCATAGCTATAAATAACCCTGGGTGTCGGCACGCGGATTAAACGCGCCGTTGACCCGCTCCGAGACACAGGTGCTTTATCAAAAAGAGCCCATGTGCAGCAGAGCCCTGGAATGCTCACAAAAAAAAAAAAAAAAAACACGCCTCTACTCCCTGTCTGGAAATGCCCCACAAACGGCGTGACAGACAGACCCCACTTTATTCCCTGAGAGACGAAAAAAGGGAAAAAAAAAAAAAAGAGAGAGAGTGCAAGAGAGAGAGGAGAGAGAGGGGAGAGGGGGGAGAGGGGGGAGGGGGATGATCAGAAATGTGGTGTGTCTCACAGAACCAGTGCAATATGGGGAGGGGGGGCTGAACAGGACCAATGGCAGAACCAGGCTCTCCGCTGTTACCCGCGGGTCCGAAAAAGCCATATTAGCTGGGTACAGAGTAGATGGACCATGTGGTTCATCTTGGGACTGGCTCGCACCATTAAAGCCAGGGGGGCAAGGCGGTGTTTGCGTGAGGATTTAAAATGGGAAGGGGGGGGGGGGGGGGGGGGCACGAGAGAGAAAAACGTACAAGAATTTTGACTGATGAATGTTTCAAAAGTAACACAATTAAACCCTCTCCTCGTTTCCCGTTCGGCTACCTCTGAAGTGGATGGTGATTACATTACTGGTTAAGAACTAAGATCTTTGCCAACCGCAATGCCTTGCCTCAGAACAGCGTCTTGTGCCGGCCCATCTCCCCCCATCCTAAATTCACACTGTGCCTAATGACACATTCCCAAATTTAGGCCAGGCGCAACCAGACTTCAATTTCCCACATCTTCTGCAGAGCTTTTCTGAGTTCTCCACAAAAGACAGGGGGCCAAGCCTCTTCTGTACGTGTCCACTCACTCAGACGCTCAGAACGCAAAATAAACGGCACACACGCCACTTCCTTTTGCCTCGTGCTCAGTTTGGGAATACCCGGGTGCGTTTCCATTAAAATCTAGATATATAGCTTTGGCTGGGGATTACCACATCACTTGAACCCGGTTACAGACTACGAATACTATTCATAACCATACTTAAAAAGAAGTCCTGTTTTCTCTTATGTGAGGAGACATTAACAGGGCCGTAAAACCAACTGCTGAAAAGTGAAGGGACGGAGACCGAATTCACATAGCAGGAAACCACCCCGGTGAAGGGACTAGTAAATCAAGGTGTTTGGCACGGCCACGCGCCTCTTTAATATCACCCCCACGTTCCTGCAGGGCACAGATGGGGGCCCTCTGCGCCCGGTCTATAAAGAGGGGCAGGAGGGCTCAAATTAAACCCGAACTGACCTCACTCAAAAGAGCTGGTGTGGATGAGGGATCTGAAAGATGGGAGGGAAAAAAAAGTCCCACTTTCATCTGATATAATAGGGAAGGAGGTGGGGTCCTGGGGGAAGTGGGGTGTCAAGGGTTGAAGGGGGTTCTCGGACCGGATTTTAACATGTATTTACCACAGAGCTTGAGTGGAAACCCCCCCCCCCCCCCCCCCCCCGCCCCCCACGGTCCTCAAACAAGCAAAGAACAGGAAGGCGAAAACTGCTCCAATATCCCGTGCCCCTCCTGTAATACTGTGCCGTTTTGTGCCCACATACAAAAAGGCCACTCAACGGTTTTCGGCTCAGGTGCCAGCGTCAGGAGGCCACGAGTAAACCTTTTACACCTTTCCATATTGCACCCCAGGGCACGGGATCTGTCAGACTAGACCGAGAGGAACGCACGGCTACCTGCATCAGAGATGGCATCTGATCTGTTGTGACTTGCCAGCTTAGCATATCTGTGGCCAAACAGGGTGGGTAGCGGTGGGGTGGCAGGGGGGAGGGGGGGCAGGTGCTTGGTACTGTGGTGTGGTTTTTTTCCACGCTGCTGCGCCGCTCGAAAACAGCGTGCTATCCAAAAAAAAAAAAAGGAAAAAAAACAGCCTCTGAGAGAATGGGACGCTTTAGCTGGAGGAACCCCGGGCGTGGTTTTCTGTTCGGTTTGACGAGCACAATGGAGGCAGGACATGCCTCACTTCCTTGACCCAGTCATTACGGCCTTTACAGGAGATGTTTATGGAGGCCCTTCCTCCGCCGCGGCCTTTTCCGCCATTTCCTCATTTCCTGGGACTAGTTCCATCCTGTTGATGTCTGTGCGGCGGGGGGTTCTGTTTTGGATTTGCTCTCCCTGGTTGTGACCCCCAGACCCTACCTCTCTCTCTCTCACACACAAACACACACACACACACACACACACACACACACACACACACAATTGCTGTGGATTGTTTGTGCTGTGGTAAAATATATCCAGTCACACTGCAATTTTTTTATGTTATGGGCATTCACCATTATTACAGATTCTATTTACTTTGCCAGAGCCCTTACCAAATGGGACTTTTATACAGCCTACATTTCAAATATCAGCTTATACAGCCATTCAAGGAAAGTACCCCGTTTCAACTGAAGTACCAAACCTAGCACTCTATCCTTACTCTTTGGTTACAAGTCCAGCTCCATTGCCCCTGCACAAGACTTCTTATATAGGTCTACACTTGCATGTTTAAAGCTAAACATCATAAAACGGCGAAACGGCACAGTGCATGTATTCCTTAAGAGAGCCGTTTGAGTAAAAGTTCAAGGCAGCCATGGGAAAAAGTCCTTGGTTTTTTACCTCAGCGGAGGGAAAGCGATAATATCACAAACAATGATTTGCTTGTTATTTTTTTTTATTCCCGGCACAAAGGGGACGTCAGTAGGAGAAGGACATGACGCTTCCCTTGCAGGGCCATTCATTAGCCTCTTCAGTCTTGATTAAACACGTTCACTGACCGGGGAATTTATGCTGATGATAAATTATTTATCGCCGTCTTTTATTTCTTCAGCTGCAAACTATCGAGGGGGACGTGGGGGAGGGGGGGAGAGGGGGGGTAATGCCAACAGGTGTTACACTTTCTCTATTTAAAAGCTACCCGCCAACTCGACAACAGAGGCTGTAAGCTGAGAGGCCTCCAAAATAGATCAAACTTTAATTGAGTCTCAAAAGAAGAAAAGGCCCTTTTTATTGCGGTCCGTCTTAGATAACCGGCCAGCACGTATCACATGCCAGTTTGTTATTGTTGGACAACGGTTGTTGTGAATAAAACAGAGGCAGTATGGAGACTCGGGCTTATCTTATGCCTGGTGGGGGGCAGGGGGGGTGACCCTTTATCGTCACAGTTCATCAGCTACAACCAACAGAAGTGCACTCAGGGTGCAGGGGTCTACCAATATCGCGGGCCTGTTGGCGCTCGTGGCGATATTGTGCACTGCGCTGGTGCTGAGTGTGTGGGTGGAAACACACGCACACACGCATGTACACACATACACAAACACACTCACACTCACACATATACGCATACACATGCACATGCACAGACGTACATGCACGAATGCAAGCACGTGCACAGACACACACACACACACACATACACGCATGTGCACACACACACACACGCGCCAGTTACATCAGTTAATACAATGGTCAAGCTTATAAACAGACAGACATTTTCTAGGATCTGGCCTTGGATTTCTTGAAAAAAGATGTTTTGACAGAACTTGAATATGTTTCTGAAGGTTCTTCCAACATATCACAACACAATTTTGAACAAGGGCAATAGGATACAGAATAAGCAGAAAACTGGGCCCTAGCTTCAGAACTCAACTCTTACGCTCATTAACTGAAAAGACTTAAATTAATCCATTTTATAAACCCCATTTCTATCAGTGTCAAAGAACTGAAAAGGAAAGGTCTGATTTGGTATGCAAATTCAGCATGGAGACTTGGCGCAAAGCAGCTCCCCTAAGGAATGGGTGTGAACTGACCATGAGCGACATCAAAATCATTTGAATGTTATTCAAATAGCCTCAAAGTGCCATTATTTGCTACAACTCATTTTGGCTCCACATTCTGGACTACCTACACATTTACACACACTGACAGAAACCTGGTTCAGACCAATGGGCCATACCTATAGCCCTTTTCAAAACTACGCTCTGCACTAAAGCTTTTGACAGTGGTTTGTAAATGTCTAAGCACAACTGTCCATGGCTGCTTTTTTTTGAATGAATGCTGATTATTTAAACTGATTTAAAGATGATGAGGAAACGTGGGTGAACAATTACGACTAATAAAAAGCACCACATATTCGGCCAGAGGAAATTCTATCAAAGTGGCTCACGTTAAACTGAGATGATACGGGATAAATATTTCTTATGAAAGTGTGGATGCATCATGGCACAGAGAGGCTGCAAAATTTAAACCATTTCGTAAAATGTAAAAACCAGGCCTGCTAAAACTTCACTAACAGCATCTCAGATAATTAACTGGAATCGTTAGGGAAGCATTTCGCATTTGAACTGAGAACGGACATGGAATACAAAGACGCTGATGTCTAAGAAACCAGGGTTCAACATCAAAATCAACAATAAATGCTCTAATAAAAGCTCTTTCACCTCAGATCACGTCTGATCGTTTTGTGTGTTGGGAAAATTAAATCTCAGCAATAGCATCCTTAAGAGGATGAAGAAAAATGAAGGAGAAAAAAAGAGGAAGGTATCTTAGACCAAGACCCGAGGAGACCTCAATTCAGAAGCCTAAACTGAGACCCCAGAGTGGTGCATTAGCTAATACATTCATGTGCAGGTTTTCCCTTACTCCCGCTGTCTAATCCTAACATTTCTCGCAAAGAGACCACGGAAAATCTAGTAGCCGCTTCCAGTTCTACTTGTGTCTATGATTACTGACGAAAAGGTCCGTTTTAACAAGCTCCACAGAATACCACACTGTTTGCAGTTTCACCTTGCTCCTCGTCCTTGCTTGCATCAAAAGGGCTCACTGACAGTGCAACAATGCACAAGATCATATTCTCACTGTAAAATGTCATATGTCACATGTCAAAACACATGAAATACACATTGTCCATGGATGAAACCGGATGCTTTACTGAACTAATTCAGGTGCTGCAATTTGCAGTGCCTCGCCCACTTTTTAGCATGCCACCACTAGTTTTTTTAAACTACCACACTGCACTATTGTTATTACCATCAGTTTCTGACAATGGTAAAAAATGAGGTCTGTTTTGGGTTTTCCAGGTAATTTCAGGCAATGAGTCCCAACTATTAATGTGCTGCATACTGTTCATTAATGGCACTGACCAGAAAATACAAATCAGTGAGTTTTTTATTACTTCAGATAGTTTGTAGGGCATGAGGAAATTTCACATTAATATTGCATTTTAAATGATTTTCTCTAAACTTTTAACTACGCCTGCAGCCATCTTTTCTCAAAGTTATCATGAAACCTTAGGCTATAGAAATCTGGTTCAGGTCCGTGACATCTTTTAATAATTCACTTCCCACAAAATGGCCAAAAAAAATAAACAGAAGAAAAAACTGTTTTAGCCATTGTGAGCTAACTGATGAGCATGGGCTGCATAGCTTTTCATAATTTAGCAAAAATTCAGTCTCTAACACGGCAGAAACAGGCAGCACGCTTCCTCAGAGCACACCTGAATGCTGCATGCCTGCCACGCTGCTCTTGAACCAGATAAGGGAAACCACCTACACGGCGTGCGGCGTCTCCCAAGGCCCAGTCGCCGCACGGATCTGCTCATGGGAACAGGGCGGTGAAGTGCGCACATACATCAGGGAAACCCTACGAGACGACGAGCGGCTGCTTGCTCGCGGAGACTCCGTCCCTCCCGTCCGCACCTGTTACTGCCAGAGGAAACCTGTCTCTGTACCAGCGCCTGTCAGCCCCCGCCTTATTGGTCACTTTGGGCCCTGCCGAGTTCGGCCCACCCACTCTGCGCTGAGGTGGCCACCGCAGCCAGAGCTGTGCGCGGTTTTCGGCCCGGGTTCATCACTGACTCCCTCAAACTTGAATCGAAATGTTTGCGGTGGACAGTGAGAGGTTTTCTTGTCATTTTCTCTCCTTCGTTCACTCCTGGGCACAGGCTGAGAATGGCTGAGGAATACTGAAGCCAATTAACGGGTGATGGAGTTCTGCCTGCACCAAGGTTTCAATCAAATCAACTCTGTTGAATTCCACCCTCCCCTAAAGGCAACCCTAATGATTAATATAACATATACACCATTGCCTGATTTCTTCACACCTCTCAACCACCAGAAAGACACTGCGGCCTGTACTTAGGCCTAAGCCACAGACTAATCTTAGTTATAGAAATAAATCCGCTTAATATGCCGACGTTCCCTTCATCCCGGAGAGACAGCGCTCACTTCCTCACGCCGAGTCCCGCCCCCCACCGCCCCGCCCCCCCGCCTGCACGGGTCTCCCGGGAGAAGTGCTGCGGAGCAAGAGGGTAAAATAATGAGCCTTTCCCCCTGATGGCATCCAACTTTGAAAGCGGCGGTGCGCTCGCTCGCTCTCTCCGCTCCCCGCCCCGCCACCTGGCTCCGGCGGCGTGCTCCGCACCGGGGAGTGCCGTCCGGGGGGCCCTCCGATGACAGAGGTGGGACAGTAAGGGTTTGGTGGTGGGGGTGGTGGGGGGGGGGGGGGGGGGGGGGGGGTTTGAGGGGGGTGAGTTGAACAGCAACCGCACCAACCACATATCCCTTCACCGTGTATGGAATTCAATACAATTCAATACTTGAAGCGACTTTCTTTTCCAGGCAACAAGAAAGAGCGGGAAGTCAGGCTGCGCCTCACGGTTACCGCGCGAGGGTTTTGCGGCAGAGGGTGGCGCTGGCGCGCAGATCCAGCGGTCCCACTGAAAGGGCCCGGCTTCCTGTTATTTGAACCTATCGCGCCGCTAAAAACGAGAACATCTGGAGCGGGAAAACTTTTTTAATGAGCCGCAGTGCCCTGTCTTGCCGCACGATACTTTTGTGCACTTTCGGGACTGTTTTTTGTTGTCTTTTTTTTTTTCCTGTCGTTGTTGTCGTTCTTGTTTGTTTTCCCCCTCTTTTGTTCGAGAACACATTAAAGGCGAAAAATAAATAACAGATTGGATAGCTAATGGTGCTGTAAACGGAGGAAAAAAGAGAAAGGCAGGGGAAAAAATCAACTTCAGATATATGAAGGGAAAAAAACTATTAGCAAGTTCAAACACGGCTTACTTGAATGAACGCCTTTCGATTTTAAAGAAGGGACTACAGATGCCGGTCCAAAAAGGCAGATTATGGATATTAAGGAGGCTTTTTCTGCAGCGAAGAATAAGCGCTGGAGAGATTCTTTTGACAATGTTCATCATTCAGATATACTCATGTGAAGCTTTGCCAACTACGGCTTAGATCTGCGCGCACAATCACGACACATTAAAAACATTCTGTACATGTGGGTTTCGGGGGGGAAAAAGCACAACAAAACTCGCAAACAATGCTTGCTTAGCAAAGATGAAGGTCTTGGTTAGCGGTGCATTGAAATTCTCCTTTCTTTCTATTGAAAGCCAGCACCGACATGAACATAAACATTTTTCTTTATTGTAATCCAGGGACATAAAAGACACACCCTGGGTGTCAAGGTACTGTTTATGATAGGCGCTAATCAGTTTAGTGAAACAGAACAAGTTCAAATGAGAGGCTTTCTAGCGTAAGCCCTCAATAGGTACACTGGGAATTAATTTCTGCGGTTTCCGACGTGAGGAAAACGCCTAATAATGTCATCAAATGACAACGCGCAAACACTGCAGCTCCTCGGTTTGACAGCTCAGTTCACTCGTAAGTAATTCACGGGTAAATAAATCCGTATTACATTGACTCTTGATGCTGCACCATGAACACGGGGACATCCAGGGACACTAAAAGGCAACAGCTGAATTACTGCAGTTACAGCTGAGAGCAACCGGTCTTACAGACACCACTGTACTGTAGGTGCCTGTCGTGTCTGAGTACTAAAAAGAGAGGAACAGATGTTAGTATTGACAATCCCTCTCTCAATTCGTTTCAATCAATTCAATTAATACGACTGCCTCCCTCTGGACAGAACCGTTCAGAAGAGGACGGCGCATATTATTCAATATCCTGCTAAGCATAATTATCAAACTCCGCTCATCAAGAGAAGAAGAGTAAACTTTCAATTAAAAAGTTACGGGTAATTTGTGTCTGCGTAGCCGGCGCGCTAAGGGCACAACGCGACTCTGTATTTAAACTTTACATTTAGGCTTTGGCGGCTGATGTGTGCGTTTAAAAATCACCAAACAATTTAGAGGAGTAAATAAGCTTTGAGAATTGTACCTGACATCTGTTATTAATTAGCGAGCAAATGAAACAGCCCTGTACACTTCTTCTTCTGCTGCTGATATGCCTAATCCCCGAGTCCTCGGAAATAAGGCAGGCAGCCGGGCTTTGAAGATTCCGGAGGCCTTCCTACCTGCTTTTGTTGGCACGCTCGGCAGAAATGAAGTCTTGTCACAACATTGGCAGATAAATAACGTTATCACAATGCCTACTATTCCTCGCAGAGGGCCAAGCTCTTTTCCAGCGACATTGTTTGCATATCTGAGATGGAGTTCTGCCCGTGCAGCACCGTCCCACGATATGCGAGAAGCCAGGTGAAACGGACACAATTTCGTGGTAACAAATCAGCGGTTTGGCTCGGGGGGTCCGGGGCTGCGAGAATGCGAGAATGCGGTTGGCCACGTTGAAACGATTCGCCCAAACGCAGAATTCGCTTAAAACGGATCTTTCAAATTTAATCTTTAATTACCTTGAATGCAAGAATTTGCTCGTTTCAACTGGCAGGACGGACCGTGTAGATGTGCCTTGAGAGGTTTTAACAATTTAAACAGCAAATTCGTCAAAACACACTCTGACACGTTGACAGTTTGCCCTGTATAATTTTCAGTGCCAGAATGAAGAATCTCCAAAATAATACAAAACGTGCTTTTTAAGTCAGTCAAACATAAAAAAAAAAATTAACACACAGCAGGTGGCCACCTTTTCCTGTTTCCCAAAGGGGATTTCCACATATACATACTAAGAAAAAAATTCCAGTGCACAAATGTAATGGCCTACCAAACCACAACACATGACATCATCCTCTGTTCCAGTAAAAGTACACAGTGACTCTCAATGGGTGTCATTCAGGCAAGGGGAGTACTCCGATCTAAATTTAAAAGCAGATACCCTCAGACTGTAGTATTTACATTTCATCAGTAATGGCAGGTAGCGTCCGAGTAAAGTGTATGCTAGATGTGGAGCGGTTAAAAGTCAAGATTCAAGAATTAACACCCTGATTCACCAAGGTTTCCTGGGCCATAAAAAGCACCTTATGCAAATAAAAGCCTAAAAATAGAAAATGGAAAAAAGAACACATGATGTTCACAAAGAATGGTGGCCAGCTTCTCTCGCAAACATCCACAGCCGAGTCCCTGACATTTTTTTGTTTCAACCCAATTCTGTCCGGTTCTTGCCATTTGAAACAATGAACATACTTGGAATGCTTTGTCCCGCTTCCAGGCTTTCCAGCTCCGCTTTCGTGAGGCG
The DNA here is from genome assembly GCF_013368585.1 of Megalops cyprinoides. Classification (NCBI taxonomy): domain Eukaryota; kingdom Metazoa; phylum Chordata; class Actinopteri; order Elopiformes; family Megalopidae; genus Megalops; species Megalops cyprinoides. The sequence goes on from NC_050587.1 coordinate 10,420,183, forward strand.
CACCACATGGCTTCAAGAAAACATGGTTAGTCAGGAGGTTGCTGTGCTGCAGTAAAGCACAAGAATGAGCACAACAGCTAGGCGTAGGGAGAGGTCTCGCACATCACACTCTCAATGGCCATATTAAAGCATGCTTGGCCCTTGCTATGTCGAATGGTCGCATTTGGAGTGGAATTTTTGCAGGTACGCCCATCCACAGATCGCTTCCAGCACTGTCAGAGGTCGGCTTCCTCTCTCGGCTTGCGTGCAAATACAGTTCCGTGCGGTTGGTAATAGCTGGTTTGAAAGTGACTAAAACATGAGAGCCGAAGTCGGTGAAGCAATCGATTTCTTATTGGCCTTCTTCCGCCTTCTGTACAAGAATTCCAGCCAATCCTGTCCGGAAGCAATGAAAAGCAAATACCAAATGGAGCGCAATTTCACGAAAATAAGCTTAAGTTTTCTCATTCAAGGAAATCAGGGGTTAATGTGTGGTAATGTCCTAGCCAGCTAGCCATATAAAGACAAAGCGTTAACCTGTTTCATGCCTGTGGCTCCATTCTAAGTTTGCGCTACGTTGCTATTGTTCTTGAACCAGCAGCACAAAACACACTGCATGGATGTTTCTTGGCTGCGGTGACCTCAGTTGTGTGGGAAGGAAAACATGCCAAGCCCTAATTCCACCAAAAAAGGCAAGAACATACCTATTATCAAAGGGCCATTTTTGTCTATGTTGAGTTTTGTAACAGAAACCGAGCAACCAGTGTCCAGCACTGGTGCAGACTCAGGTGTACTGTAAGGTAATGTAAATTAAAGGCTTTTAGGTACAGCTGAATCAGACCTTAAGTCAACACGCTCTATGGGCCCCTCACTAATACTTCCTTATGCTCACCCTTGTAAAGCTTAATATGACTAAGTGTAAACACAGCAGTCAAAATAAACAAATTCATGTTGGGGGTGTATGCGTTCACCATTTTGTATCATCTTTTGAAAACACAACTGGTAGATATTTAGTAATGTCCTGCGACACAGTGAGACTTGCGCACGTAACTCAAAACGTAAATGCAATCGTCCATGGGACTCTAGAACCACACGCGTATATGGTTTGAGCGAATGAGTTTAAGCGAATGTGCTTTTTGGTGGGGATATGAAAAAGATAGTTCAGCAAACGTACTAAAAATAAACACCCCCACAGTGCGGCTTGCACCTGCAAAGGAAGAGATGTTTGTCGTGCTCGAAAAGTAATTGTGCGTTTCCTGTGAGACGACAGAAGTGAAAGTTGAGAGCGGCCTGTGTCTGCGCGAGGTGATCTCCATGGGAACGGCAGCCATCCACTCAATGACCCTGGCATGGGTTTCCACCGGCCACCTCAGCCAATTACCTTGAGTCGGAAAAAAAAAAAGAGAGAAGTCTGACGGGCGATGGAATGTTTACGGCTGTTTGAAGTCACTCACGATCGCGTGTCAGCGTCTCCTGTTTTATCGAAATGAGTCTGTTCGACGAAAAAAAACACTGAGAGGCTCGAATAAGTACCCGCCTTTGAGGAGGCTCAACTCCGCGGGTTAGAACAGGTTCTTGAGGCCCACTTTCGCTGTTTCACTTGATCAAGCCGATGAGCAAATATTCGAGAATGTCCTTTGAGTTTACAGAACGGCAACACAAAAAAAGGCATTCACTGGCTTTTTCCAGAGACTTCCTCCTATCATCTACAAAGCCAGAGAGGGAGTGGCAAACAGAATAAGTTGTTATATAAATGGCATTCTTTCAGAAAGAAAGGTGCCCTGAGGCTAAAGGAAAAGAACAAAAAAAAAATGGGAGGCATCAGACACTCCGAAAAAAAAAAAACACTGGAGCTGCCGAGAATCCTACACAGGCGTTGTATGGGACGGTTTGAAGTGCCGCCCCCGACCTTAACCCCTGTAATGAACACTGCTAATCCTGAACTGACAGGAAGAGCGTTCATAAAACCAAAGCCTAACATCTGGAAGAATATGGCAGGACACTTGAAAGGGAAGACCTTGAGCGCGACAAAATAGGAAGGCAATCTGCAATCCTAGGCAACCCCAGTTCAAAAGTGTCACAGTCTATTCTCGTTACTTTGCCGACCACTAAATGAACTTATTGCATCGACTAGGAGGGTGAAATGTAGTACATCACATTATTTATTTTCTTAACCCACCCTTTTCTGGACAAAGCTTGCCCATAAACTCAGTAAAGCATTTATACATTGGTATTTTATGGGAGCAACTGAGGTGAGTCACATATGACACTGAGGTCTAGAATCTGCTCGACCTACAGTGCCAGTATAGGATGTTCTTAATTTAAAATCCCTAAAAGATTAGCTGGACTATAGGCACTTTGGGCAGAGAAAGGCCAGGCCTAGTCAGGGCCCCAGTGTCCCTATCCACAGCCACATCTCCCACTCCTTAACAGCACTGTTAAGAGTGGCTGAAGCCAGCCATTTTCCCACTCCACATAAGGGGATCAGAGGCCCGCACGAGTGGCCTACAAAGCTCTCTATTGCCATGGTCTCCCTGCAACTTCAATGCAGAATCCGACGTCACACCGAAACCCAGCTTTGGTAACCAATCCCAACGCGCTTAAACTTACGCCATTCAAGTCCCTTTCCAAATGAGTTTATTTACTCCTATTTTCGGTCACCAGTTTCAAGGGCTGCCATGGATGTGACTCAGCTTAAATGCCGCTGAAGGCGGGAGGGGGTGTTCATTCCAAAACCCAGGGCCTCAGCGGTCCCTACACAGGTGAGTCTGAACTGCTGACAGAGAGATGAAATCATTCCTCTGAAGAACCTACTGAAAAACGCATACTCCTTTTTTTATTACTTGCAGATGCAGAACTCAGAATGCCCCTTTGGGAAAAAAACGTTTGAAGAAATACAGCGCGGAGGCTTATTCGTGGTTTATAATTGACGGGTGCGATTCAGAGGGAAAATCTCGCAGGTTAGCAGGAACAAAAAGCCCTCGTAGGCTCAGGCCCAGGAGCAAAACTGCTTATTTTCAAAAGTGCCTTGTTTCAGGGCGAGGCGTTTTGTCTGCGGAGGAAAACGACAATCCCCCTGTTGGCGTTTCGTGGGATCCAGAGAGCGGAATTGTGCCGTTTATCCACTGTTGTGTCAGTGTGGGATATCAGGACTGCCTAAGAACTAACGGTGTAGAACACCCTCAAGAACATGATTCCGGGATACAGTAGCATTAGCGTTAATTATGCCTGCGATGGTACAATGAAGAAGCAAGGAGCCGTGATTCCCCCCCACCACTCCCCAGCCCCCCCTCCGCCCGCATTTGGAGTGAGCCTAACCAGAGCTGAAACTAATGTTCCTCAGTGTTTACCTTACCAAATTATTTAGCAGTTGGCAAACGGCGAGAGGCGGCTAACTCTGCGATGCATTTTCATTTTGAAGAGATAGTAAACCTAAGGGATGGCTCGTCACCTAGTGTCTGCATCAAACTCTTGCCGTGCGCCGAGAACTCGAAGCGTTTCAGTAAACTTTCAAGGCCAACTCCAGCTGAGCAGATAAAGATGTGAATTATTAGGGGAAGGGGGGAAGGGGGGACATTTTCGAAGCTCACGAACACCTGCTTTGTTTTGACCTTGAACGAGACGCCAGATAAGCGGAATCGGACCGCTCCGGTTCCCACACTCCGAGCTCTGTTTTTGTTCAGTCTACGGCCGCTGGTTTGAGCAGAGACGAGGAACGCCACATTAGATCGCTGTGCTGACTCGGAACCCGAGTGTCGCGCATCTGTCAGGTTCCAGGCTTTTACCCTTGTGAGCAGAGTTGGAAAAAATGCTAACGCTAACCGAACTTGTTTGTCTCTCTTTGCAGGCCATCCACTGCCGCTCTTATGAGAGTAAACCTATTGGAAAGCATTCTTTTGGACGCTTTGGATGCTTTTACCAAGCATTTGTAAGTAAGGGCCACATTAGTGTGTGCTTGGAATGGCAAATCAACAACTTTCCCTCGGGTATACTTACGGTATAGATCTAATGGAGTACATTTCCAATATAGGCCTCAGCATTAGACTGTTAATGTTGAGGAAGAAATGTGCTTTTTCAGGCACTGACCTTTGCTGCCCTTCAACACTACGTCGCAGGATGATCGAAAAATGCCAAATCTTAGGGCGGCTTTTTACATTCACAACCATGGTTCAATATTTCCGGGAATGTCAGCACGGCAAGACAGCCATTTACAAAGGAAACCTACTCACGTGCGCCGGCCAACACTGCCAACTGCTCCACGGCGGGCACGTCACATGTTACCGCTGACATCTCAGGCGGGCAGACGTTCACGATTTTGCTGGAGGAGATGGCATGGGATTGACACCATCTTGTCACCGCTTTCTTGGTTTAGGATACCCATAGCGAGAAAGCGCTAACAAGTTAGCAGCCTGAGAGGGTGCCGCCGCGCGCGCATCCTTGCGCTCGCATCATACTGAGCGCGCTCAGTAGTCTCGGGCGTGACGACAGGGTCTTTCTTCTCTCAGCACTCATGAGCCGAAAAATACTCAACAGGACAAATCCCCCACCCCCACCCCCTGTCCCTGAAAGGGTTAATGTGGAGCCAAACAAGCTCTCCTGAAAGGGTCTCTGTGTTGCTGTTCTCAGTTCTGCACAAATTGTATCAAATGTCTTTCACTAACTACATTAGAAAGCAATTACAGCTTAATGGCTGTCTAAATCCATTATCAACATTCATCTAACCTTTAAATATTTAAAGATAATACCTATTTAATTTGTGAAATTTAATGGACTGCCTGGAAGAGTGCATGTCTATTTAGTGTTAGCGTTTTTTTTTTTTCTGTTTTCAGACCTTGCTCTCTGTGCCTCTTTTGCTCTCTCTCAAAGTCTCTCTCTCCCTCTCTCCCTACACCTCTCCCTCCATGTCTCTCTCTCTCCCGCCCCCTCCCTCTCCCCCTCTCTCTCCCCCTCTCTCACACTGGAGACCGCTGCCACTGCCCTCCACGAGAACATGCTCATTCAAGTTGAACTGGGGCTGTTAAAAAGCCTGCAATAACAAACTACAGGAAGCACTTACAATTCCAAATGCAATGCACTACACTGGCAATTTATGTTTGCGGGCCTCTTTTGACATAATAACATTTGTTTTATGGGCAAAGTCGTCCGGGAGAGAGCGGCCGCCCCGGGTCCGCTGCCGCCGCCGCCGCGCGACAGCTCGCAGCGATGAAGTGCTCACCATTCAGAATAACAGGAGTGACATTGGGCTCACCTCGAAGGGAGACACGCAAACGCTCCAAGACCCTCCCTTCCTGTACGCCTCAGAAACACAGCCTAGCGGGCCACTTTCAAAGGCTCGTCCACTGCACACGCAACAAACACAAGGATCGTCTGGAAACAACAAAAGCTCGAGGATCAAAAGAGCCGCCTCGCTTCCGAGCGACTCATGAAGAGAAAACACAACACAAAATGCAGTGACATTATAGCGCTGAATGTATTAACGAAAGGCAAGACGCCGAAATACCAGTAATAACACCTCTTTTGGACAGAAAGCAGAAAAACAAGTAACAGAACACACAGAGGACAAGGCTGCAGGTCCATTTTTTTGTCAAATTATAACAGCAGCCTTTAATTTTTTGTTTCTAATGCATACTGTGTCCTGGCATGCAAAGATAGCTGCAGCTTCTTGCTGTTTCCCAATCAGTGAGTGAGTTTTATTTTGAGCATGTTTTGTTATATTTGTTTTTTATTTTTTTGTTATTCGAGAATTTGTGATACGTGTGACAGACATGTGACATGGCTTGCTTTTTTTGTGCATTGTTACTTGTGTATTGTAATGTTTTGTACAACTTCATTTCCATTTCCAAAAGAATCACTGCAATTTTATGTATTCCTACGTATAAATAACAAGTTGATGACAGCAGTTGATAAATCTTAAATGCATGACACTTTTTTTTAAGTCAGATATAAAATCTAACATTATACCTTCTGTATTTTTTAATGAGAGAATGGCTCATGGTTAAAAGTTAATATGATGTGACACAACGTCATATGCCATGACAGCCACATGGCATACAGTTTTCAGTTGTGTCACCTGCCCTACTTGCATTCTGGTAGCATCAAAAATTTTCCAAGTTGAGTGTAACCATCAACAGCATTCAAGAAAATAATTGCTAGTTTACCAATTTACACTTTAGACTATTTGCCTTTTATTGCGATGGCCCTGTGCCTCGTGCAAACTCGTAAGACTTTCGGGATGCAGACCAGCCGTTTGTGGAGTAAGACGATACAGGCCTAATTCATGCCACATGCAGCACAAACTCCGACATTAGCCAATTAAAAACGAGCAGCGGAGATCGCATTAATACCAAAAGCACCAGGGCAACACTTAAACAGGTATGGCTTATGTTCCAATATGGGAATTAATTTTCAGAGGCAGATCTGTGAAAAAAACGCTTCTTTGACACATCTCTTCATCAAGAATTCTCACTATGCAAAACCTCTTGTTCACACATTCTAAAGAAACATATGCTAAAGCACTAATCTGCTTGACAATTCCGAGCAGATTCAAGATATCATTATTATAAAAAAAAAACCTCTGCCTAAACAGAATAGCGTTGGGCTCCTCTCGGTCACATCACTGTGCAGGTATCTCGGATAAATACGCGGGTGGGTGTTTGGCGATGTACATGGAGATGACAGCACAAGAGAGGTGCTTGTGCGCTAATACTCTTGTAAACATGGTGACAGATGATCTTTGCATCAAGCACTTTGGGGGGGGGGGGTTGGGGCACATTCAGGCCCAGATATGTCGGGCCTTTTACAGAGAATATTATACATGTTTTACCCACAACACATAAGCTTTAATACAGCACAGTAACACAGAGCATTTTTTTCATTCTGGCATGCTAATACCATTAAGTAAGGAGCAAAAAAAAAAAAAAACGTGGGCAGTGCAGGAGTGACATGGCGGCTGGTTATTAAGTCTTTGTTTACGGATTTGTATTAATAGGAAATGTGGAGGTAGGAAGCAAGGCAGACTGGCAGTTGAATAGAGCAAGCCGTAATGCGCTGCTATCATTGACCGTAAACCGTCGTTGCAGCGTGATTCTCTTGTCCTCTTGTCGCCGGGGCCCAATGTATCAAACGTTCCCCAGAGTTATGAAACCGTAAATATTCCTGTAATCCCCGTACTTTGCTGTCACCGTCTTCTTTTTTTTTTACCACTGAGGGGGAAAAAAACTATGCTTTTTCGACTTGGGCAACCCTCTTCTTGCCAGATTCTTTTTTTTTTTTTTTTTTACGAGAATCTGAGTACCGGAAGCCAACTCAAAGGCAGGCCCACACACGACACGTCCACCACCACACAGAGGCAAGGCCCAGAACACAAACAGTGGGGCAGACGGACATTGTTTACAAGCCCATGAGAGGAACTTCAAAGAGCAAGGGACAACACAGCCATAGCAAAGGTGGTGGTGGGTGCATCAGGGGCGGAGGCGGGACGCTTCAACATTTCGATCCGGATACTACGTTGGCGGTGACCGCTTTTGCTGCCTGTTTGAAGGGGTCGTGGCTTCCCTTGGAAGACGCCATGCAGGCTTCCGCCAAACAGTGGCGGAGCGGCCATCGTTTTCGCAGGGGAATGAGCCGCGGCTGCTCGATCCACTGAGGAGCAGCGGAAACGAAAAACGAGCAAAAAAAAAAAGAAAAACAAACAGCCTCCATCTTCCCGTTTTTTTAAAGGGAATATCAAAACACGAGAGCAAGTGAGAAAGCAATTGCCTCCGCAAACAGGTAAACATTTCCCACACGTTAATTTGCGGCAGCTTAACAACGTGAAAACAATTTATACTGTTAAAAAATCCTCTATGAACTGCAAATGAGTCCTGGGGTATCTTTGAGGCAGTGATGCAGTTTGTTCACACTTCGCGTTTAAAAACGTGCTAAAGATGGTTTATTCCGCCATCCTTCGAAGAGAAGTGCCTGCACTCAGGGATTTGCGGCGAGGACATCTAAGCGAAGGCATCCTTTAACACGCGTCAGGAAACTTATTTCACCGCCCCTTACATATAGGGCACAAAAAAAAAAAAAAAAACACGTACACAAAAGTGGTACGAAGATTGTGCCGTAATTAGTCACCTGCTTCAGTCCAGGCGGCAGAACAGCCCCGCACCTGTTTCCACGGATACCCGGGGATGTGGCGGGGAATCCGCAAGACCCCGCAAATCAAGGCGGCGGGAGAAATAAATGAAGCGAGTGGGAAGCACGGCACACCGCGGCACCTCGAGGTGCATCCGGCCAGATGGGACGCTCTCGTCCTCAGCGTTCGACACGATACTTGACTGGAAACAGGCGGCCTTAGCGCGAGGGTTTTTTGGGGGGGGCGGGGGGTTGAAGGAGGTGGGGGTCGTGTTGAACTAGCTCCCTCCCACCCCGTTTCTACGCAGGCTCTCCATGGCCAGGAACTGCCTCGCTAGCTTTAATTCGTTTCACATGTGAGCGTCTGCAACGCTCCCGTCAACATTAGAAAACATGAATGGGCGCGCTGCGAAAAAATCCAAACCCCCCCATCCCCCCGTCTCCCCGTCTCCCAAAAACCTGCGAACCTTCTCAAGACTCCACCGCACCTTTGACAAGCTGGATGATCTATGCCAATGCTATTCTGAAGAGCTGCGCGTTCATTCCTGGAGGTCACAAGCCACATTCTCTGACTATGAGGCTGACTCGGAATCCACAGAAAAGGTTTCCAGAAAATTCTGGGCAGTTATTTTGTGTTTACACTTTAAATGAGAGAATAAAAATGACAGTTGGACCAGAGCAAAAAAAAAAAACACAAGTAGCTTTGCGGTAGAATTTAGAATTAGGAGACAATTTTCGACTGACTGACATAACCGGCTCAACAAAGAAGTAATGGGACATTTCAATTAAATAACACGACTAATTTCCAAAAAGGCCGCTCCAGCGGTCACATCCTGCTTTATAGATTTGTTTATTTTATGCAACACTGTTTGGGCTCGCCTCCCAGATTCGAACTGGCTGCATTACCCCCGAACAAAAAAAGAAGAAGAAGAAGAAAAAAAAAAAAACAACTCCAAGACACTCCAAACGCATGCAAGCCATTTGTCAGCGGAAGCGGGGCAGAAGAAAGGGTTTTCTCCCTTGGTCCTGTCACAGTACATAACTTTGGGGTACAAGTTTACACTGAGCAGGACCCGTCATTCTGTTTTTCACATTAGCCATGCGCTCCTCTCTTCCGTCCAATCACGGCCCTCGTCCCCCGAGGAAAACAGGGGGGCCCCACGATTCATTGCTGCTGTTTAAAAAAAAAAAAAAAAAAAAGGGAGAGAGCAAGAGAGCAAGACCCCACCCAGACAGCGCATGGCTGGAACTGCACAGACTAAATGGCGGGTTTGTTTTATTAGCCGATGCTGAACACCTGCAAAACTTAAAAAAAAAAAAACCTGCGCTGCTCCTATATTGGGGCCAGACAAAAGCCTTTCATGTAAGAACGGCTCTGTGGGAATGGCTTCGCTGGAGCTCTGGTTACATTCCACTGTACCGCTCTCTGCTGAATGACTGCGAGCCTGCACACACACACGCACGCACACACACACGCACGCACACACACACACACATATCAATGCACAGATTGACTCACATTTGATGCACACAAAACCAATTATACACACACACACACACACCTGCCCAATCACTGAGCTACACTACAAACAAAAAAACCACACTATCCTATACATGGGTCTGACTGCCTTGAGTTGTTTCGAGCATTCTCTTGTTAGTAAAAAAAGCACACAACCACAGAAGTCAAGAGTCAGATGCCACATTTACCGGTACCCATGAAAATGTCACTAATGTAGGTTAAATTTTGGGCCACGTTTTTTGAAGAAATCCCCTAAATTGATGGTTGACTAGCTACGGAGGTTTAGTAATATTAAAGCACTGCTTCTAAACAGAATGTGCCATATTTTAGTAATCACCTATGATTATGTATCATCTCATGGTCCAAAATGTGTTTGAAAGCTAGTAAATGCCAGAGTTATCTATACATTACGAAATGGATACCACTTCCTTCTCCTCCTCCTCCTAATACTGCAGGAGCTCATATGTGACCACCTCCTTCAAGAAGACAGAGGTGCTCTGCACAAAATATGAACACTTAACATTACTACTCTCTAAATAAGAATGTGTGTCATAATGGAGGTTACAGTGTTAACTGCTGTGCTTGGTAGCTATGTCCAGCTTTCCACTTAGTTCACGCTGTGGACTTGATGTCATACCATGTACCTGACACCTGATTCGCACAGTTACTGCCACCCTTTTCTCATTGGCCACTTTAGCGATATGATGTTCAGCCATCTCTCCCTGAGCATCCCCACAGTGCATCTTTGCAGGGAGCAATCTCTTCCCAAAAGGGGCGTAAAGTCTGAAAACACGAGCACCGCTCGTGACCTCTCCTCCGTGTCCGTTTTAAAACAGCAAGGGCAATGTCAGCAGCAACGAGATAGCAGCCTTTATTTCTCAACACAAACACCTGCGGAAACCAGTCGGCCCCTGCTCTCACCTGCTACTCCCTTTGTTAAATGCTGAGGCTGTTTTCTGCTAAAACTCCACTCGGTGGCTTGGACACACGGTGCCATTTAACACATACAAGCAAAGAGAAAACTTCATAAATGCATATTTATTGGATAATTTGTGCTTTAATTGCTTCCAGCCGTCGGGAGATGCACGTAAAACTCGCAGTAGCTGGAAAAAGCTAATTAGTGAAAAAAAAAAACTCGTTGTCACATCTCTAACTCTGGCCTACGAAAGCATAGCCAAAGAGCGGGTTTCTTCTTCCCTGTCATAACAGTTTGCATGTCTGATAATTAAAAGCAAGGGGGGAAAAAAACAGAGAGGAAGGAAAAAAAACAAAAGAGGAAAGAATGCGGAGACGTGCAGACGCGCGCTCGCACGTTCGGAGGCACACGGACGCGGGGCGCGGGGTGGGGGGGGGGGGAGGAGAGAGAAGGCCTGTTTGTTGTAAGGAGTGATATTCCAAGTCCTGACAGGGTGGAATGTGGGAGAAAGATCAATGTACCATCGCGCACAAAGGCGCTCGGAGAGGGAGCCAGATGTGGGATTAGCGGAGAGCGCCCCGGTCCGCCGGGGCCCTCAGCGGGGGCCCCCGCCGCCATCGCACGGAGCCTCCACCAACCGAATGACCACCCCGCCAGCCACCGCGAGGACCGCCAAGCCGATGGCGTACGTCCCCGCGGCACCTCAGAGCTGCAGGCACACGTGGACGGGGCAGGTACAAACGCGCCTTCGGTTTTTAATGCCGCAGCGGAAAACGCCTTCCGTTTCCCTCTCATGTGCCAAGTCTCGGATGGGGGAGTGGGGGGGCGTGTCGGTTTGTCAGGACATACCAGTTACTTTCTCCCCAGTCCGGGCCCGCTACCCCTTTCCACGATTACCAAAAGCCCCTCCCAAAACTGAGCCCCACACACACACATTAGACGCTCTTTAGCTGTCACATTTTCCGGAAATCTGATCTTATCTGTGAATTCAATTTTTTTTTTCCCCTTCTCCGAATGCAGAAAAATGTCTGCCGCCAGCTGATCGGCATTGCTCATGCACCTCAGGTATTAATTGTTAGCTGTCATTTCAGGGGAGGGGGAATTTGTGATTCGCCAAGGGTACTTTGCAGGTATTTGCTGTCCTCCCTCCTTGCTCCCCCCGTCCCATCTTCCCCACCTGGCTACCTTTTTGTTAGTGCGATTTCACAATTTTTGCGCCAATATCTGGAATGCACATTTTTACTATTTTTATTTTTTTTAAAGAGTCTTAAAAGACCAAACTGGGGGAGAGGGGAAAAAAAAGAAACAGAACCCAATTAAAATGTGTAAAAATGCAGAAACGGGCCACCACTACCACCCCTTCGCCCCCCCCCCCCGTCTGCCCCAACACCAACCCCCTCCTCCCTCCCTCCACCCCCCCCCCTCTCCACTACCCCATTAACTCTTCGCTTCCTGGCTCGCGCCTGCAGCAGATGGCACCAGGGGTGTTCCAGCAGATTTACGGGCGGGGGTAAGGGGGGTGGGGGGCGGTGGGTGGGGGGGAGCGATTTCCAGTCCGAGCCCAGTGTGCCAGGGCCACAGGAACAGCCAGTGGTACGTGGAACGAAAAACAAAGAGCCGGCACCATGCAGGCAGTGCCACACCGCACTGCGCTCCTCTGAAGCAGATCTGGGCTAGCCTCCGCTGAAGGCTAGCTTTGCCGCAAAGCTTTGGTCACAGAGCTTCAGCGGCGTTTCTCCCCCCCCCTCCATTTGGACACCGCTACGTTCCGGAGATGTTTGTTTATTTCACATTTTTTTCGTTTCGAGTTTCTCTGGAAAAAAAAAAGCGAGGACACCCTCATTTCGAAAGATGTGCGCTCTCACACTGTTCCATTTCGAATGGCATTGTGTGCTCCGAACGCTGTCCCTCCTCTTTCACAAAATGAGGACACTGGTTCCGTTGTGCACAGTGCATTACACCGAGGCCAACTGTGGTTGGTTTGTTTGTGCCCTGTGTAGTGTTCGTACAAAGGCAGCTGTAAATATGCCATTTACAAAGAAAATCGTTGCAATATATATATTTCTTCTTTCTTTCACAATCCTGGGGCTTCTTACACTAGAAACGGCACATAACCTGGTTCGCATAAAGTGTCCATTTAGCTGACTCGAGGCATAAACTGAAAAAGATCTGCGTTAAAGATATAAAGATACTTGATACAACAATAGTTGCCTACTCACGGAATCAAGGAAAACCGAAAGGGGGTAAAGGTACGTAACAAATTTTGTTTTGCGAATATTCTCCAAAAAGTGTTTCAACGATGAATTGTCTGTGTGTCATCCCTATAGCCAGTGCTTTCAGTCTGCAGGTCCAAACAGCAAAGTGGCACAGAAACAGGCCCAGCAGGATTGGACAGCATGGGGCCTGAGGATCATGGGATTGAATCCTAGATTGGACAATGCTTTCGTGCCATTAAGCAAAGTGACCATAAAGACCATTATAACAAGTTAGTAACAAATGGGTTAAGTACAAAATCTAAAGCTAGGCTATGTAAACTACTCCATGTAAGGTTATGAAGAAGAGTTTACACAGGATATATAATTCTTTATTTCAGGTTTGCTTTACCAAATTTACCTTGAAACAGCTAATCAGTCCATTTTTACTTAAATCCATTAGTTAAAGCTGACAGTTGACAAAAATAAAGTGCTCCTTCCCTTGTCCTTACATGTAAGTCCAAATTAAAAGACACCATTTAAGTTGTTGTTCACTCTAAATCTACAAGCCTAGCAGAAGAGGTTCACAGCGGGGCTTCAAAACACACTCTCCCATAATCCCTTTCTGCATGTCACATTCTCCACAACACAGTCCTGATTGTGATCCAGATTTTCTCACAGATATCCAGTAGAGTGAGAGAGAGAGAGAGAGAGAGAAGAATTTGGGGCATTGTGTTTCCCCCCTAGTCTTTTATCTCTGCACGGCAAAAAAGGCTATACCTGTGCTTCAGCCTAACCTGTACCCTCTTATCCTATCCACATTTCTACAATAACCGCAACCCTGGGAACTGCGTCTTTTCCCAAGACCTTAAACTATGCTCTTCGCGGGAAAGGGAGGGGGGGGAGGGGCGAACACCGATCGCACCGCTCGTGACCCGCGCTGACGTCACCTCCTTTCACGTTCCAATTACCGCCGCCGTTTAATAAAAAAAGGCGGATCTTATTCAGGGGTTGCGTCTCCGCCGCACGCGTGACAATTCCCCCACCAAGTTCGGCGCTTTAATTCAAGGTCTTCATTTCAGCGCGCCGCTCGCCCATTGAGTTAATTACAAACGAGGTTGACATTTTTTTTTTGTTGTTTCTCTTTATTTTCAAAGGACTAATTATACTCCGGGATTTGGTTTAGCTCCGCGCGAACAGGTGCGCCTATCAACGCACATCATAAATTCCTTCAAGACGCAGAGAGGGCTTGAGAGACGTCGGGAAAACATGGCGGCGGCGGCGGCGGCTACGACCGCTCCACCAGACTGCTCCTTCAGTAAGCTGCTGCGAGGCTCCTTACTCTAGGTTCTTCTGAATACTCCAGGTATTCTCACCATTTTTTCAGAGACTGTTATGGGTAAAAAGTGGCCCTGTTCTGATCATGCCTGCCTGCTTCACCTTGGCATATTCAATAAAACTCCACCATCAACATGAGCGAGGGAAAGACCTACATCACGTACGCACCCCTCGGACGCACTTGAACACCACAACAGAAAGTGTAGGGTCCTCCGCACAAACTCACTCGGAACCACGGACGTGTGTTTCTTTGGGGTGGGGCGGGGGCTTACGCTTCCCTGTCCCATCCATCCATGATGCATCAGATCAACCTGGTCTCCTCGGAGGGGGGGGGAACTGCCAGGGCACTACGCAGATCTGGTGTTTCGTTTGGCCGCCAGACAGAGGCCTGTGCAGCTCTGGCACACCCAGGTCAGAGGGCATCAGGAGGTGAGGGGGCTCGGTGTCCCGATAGCGTCCTGTCCCCACGCCTGAGCACAACGATGACATCCACTTCTACTTCAATTACGTCCTGATATTTTTTTTTCCCATGACTTTTTTGCCACAGCTTTTACTTCAAAACTAATTTGCAGCTGCTTCCAACGAGGTAGCATTTCTCCTTTCTCAAAGTAAAAACAAAACAAAAAAAAAAACATTTTAAAGAACAGTACTTCTGCTTGGAGACTTAAATTCCAGTAAACTTTTGGGATGTGGCTTAAAAACTGAACCCAGAAGCAGAGGGCTGTTGAGGCCAGGTGAATTTATACCATATAAACCACTGTTACATTCACTCATGACGCCTCCTCTGTTTCACATGAAACAAGTGCTAATCTCAAGCCTTCGAAGAAGAGTTTCAGCCAGCTACCTGGTCTGGAACTGGAACTCTGCAAAGACTGAGACAACAGGGCAGAAAAAAATGCACTCGATCGTGGAGGACTGGGAGCATCAGGCTCACAAAAATTGAAAACAATTTCAACAATGCCTGGAGAAGGCCCTTGGCATTGTGGGAGACAACCTTCGCCGTGGCAGGTCACCGCGGACGGGAAAAGCCGACAAGTGCGTGGAACAAAGGGCTCACGCAGAGGTGTCGTCCGAACACTGAAAGTGGACCCCCCCCTCCCCATTCAAGAGGCTCGGCGTTGTGCCTGGTCGTACCCTAAATTAGCTAACAGACTTTGACCGCGAGGATCGGATCTTGAGAAAAACCACCAAATGAGACCATTCATGATCCCTTACCCCAGGCCCCCCGGCAGACAATGAGAGTGTCACCTCCCTCTGCAGAAGCAGACCGCTTTCAGCCATCTCTGGGTTGCCTCTAATGAGGTCGAGCCGCTCTCGCTAAATCAGAAGCTAGCCTGTGACACTCAGCCACCCGGTCAGGAAGGCCAGGCACTTGTCGCTAAATTCAATGCTAAACTTCAAAACGCAGTTGTTCCCAAACACGCCGAGTGCACCGAAAACAAGGAAACCCCCCCCCTTGCAAGTATATTAAAGAGGATCCCCTGAAATTCAACTAATTGAACCAGTCAGGAAAGACCCTACAAAAGCTGAGTCTCAGACACAACCCTGAAATTATCACCATTATTATTAGTGTAATTATTAGTATTAATAGCACTCATAATATTGCTATTATTGCTAAAACGCCCATTAACTGGTAATCCAATGCACAATTACAGCACAGCTTTTTGTAGTCGTTCTGCTTACTGGGAACAAGACAAATAAACACTCTCAGAAGCGAGGGATGGTAGGAAGGGGGGGGGAGAAATTAAGTATTAAGTCACTGGTTCTCTCGCTTCATCTTTATTTTGAATGCAATCAGTACATTTTGACTGACAAGCATGACCAAAACAGATTGGAATGAATAGAGGCAGGGAACAGTCAGGCTTGTGTGGAGGACTTTATCTGTCTGTGTTCAAGTACATCAAATGGAGCAGGATATTATTAAAACATTCTTACTCTGAACTGTGACTTAATAAGCTATGCCGATTAAGGAAACAAAAGTGTGGCATGCGATCAGCCTATCTGCCTTCGCCCAAATTTCTCAAATGCTGAACGCTGGCACAGGCAGAGCTGAGCCTTGCCGCTCTGTGCGCCGCGCTGCCATCCTTTTTTTTTTACAAAGGAAAATAAATGCCAAGAGATGGATTTCGCGATCACCTCCTGAGCTGATCTTTCAGCCCGAATTGATACATAAAATAAAAACAGAACGGGCCTACACATATTATATTTATGCATTTGTGTTTTTTTGCCAATTTCGCGGCATGAAAAAAAAAAAAAAAACACTCTCTCTCTCTCCTTCTCTCTCTCTCCTTGGCTGCCAGCTGCGAGCTGCACAGCAAAAAAGGGTGAAAGCAATTTCTTACCCCCTTTCTAGCACGGCAAAAAAAAAAAAAAACCCCACAACACAAAGAAGGATATGCAGGCGGCGACGAGGTAGGAGAGGGGGCCAAATCGTGGAACGGACGTCAATCGCAAATATCAGCAAATGGGCACTGTTACAGATGATGATAAATAAGAGATATTTTAAGACCACTGCCTTCAGATCTTAAGCTGCTAAGTTTTTTTTTTTTTTCCCTCTCCTCAAAAACAATCCGTGAACAATTCTGCTGATCCCTCACTTGATTCTTCACCAGGAATATTTGACATTCATTTGCCCCGTCTAAGCACTCCTTGTCTACAGCATGCCCCTGCTTTTCAATGAGAATCACTGCAATGACACGTTGGGGGGGGTGGTGACGGACGGACTTCTGACTCATTCGAACCCCCCAGCGGCAACTGAGGCTGACACTGGTCAGCACGATTTATTGATCAAGTGGGGGAATTTCCTGGCTGGAACTGTCCTGACCAATCAGCCCATCTTGGGGAGGGGGGGGGGGGAATTAATTTCAAAGCTCGACAATTTTTTTCTTCTTCGAACCCAGCACAGTAAACTAAATTCACACCACATACAGTGAGTGCTAATTCAATGAAACAAAGACAAGAGTTATTCCACAGTTAGGGATCAAGAAGGTTTGCCCACAAAAGAAAGGAGACAGTATAGTGTGGATACAAAGCAGCAAATTCTGATGCTTTATCAATCACCGGAATTTTAAAAACCATAATGATATTTATATTTCCTGTACCATATTTCTTCCCCAAAAATATTTATTGTTTTTTCCTACCAATTAAACAATTCTGTATGATCATAATTATGCACCAAAAAGGAAAACACGCAGTAAGAACAAGAATCATTGTCTAAAGCAGAGAATTAATTTAGTAAGAAGGAAAAAACACTAAGAACACCACAAGAGAAAAATAACAAAATAACACCTGACAAATTAAATAATTTAGAATGTTCTTTCTTTTTGTATTCCCAAAAGAAATGCAACTGGGGTCGGTTCAGCAGTAGTACCATTCCTAACTGTCTCACTGTGGGCTTAAACTAATACGTACACAAAAAAAATCACCTGCTGCCACTGACAACAGAACATGAAACCACACGAGAATCTGCTCCAGCCTCAAGTTTAAAAGTACATGTGGTCAGTTCAGCTCATTAACATATTCACACTGTGGAAAGTGAGAAGCAAGCCAGAGAGATCCAGACAACTCCTGTCTAATGCTGTACTGCAAAGAGACAAAACCACCGTGGCCAGAATCGATCAAGACAGCCAGACGCAACTTCTGCCAACATTAAACTCAGAAAGCTGGTTTCCAACTAAAAATGTAGCGAAAATATCGCAAACCTAAAGCACAATCTAAACAGACATTACCACACTTGGTTATTATTATTAAAATAACGAATTCTTTCCAGTATTTTAATCTGTATACCAAAGCACTGCTGCATGTTTGAATGCCATTCAGTTTGTTACTTCGGTTCCATATCTCTTGCAGAATAAAGCAAACTGATCGACATACTTGAGCCTGAGAAATGTCCGCTTCCGAGGGATGTTGGTCCGTTTTTTCCACTGCTTACGGGGGGAGAAAACATCTAAAAGAAAACAAACAGAACTTTAAAAGAGAGGGACTCGTTTTTCCTTAGTTATATGCATCATTTTTAGTATACAGTTAATTTTTTTCTACAGAACACAGCTAAATCCTCCACATTTCACATCAAACCACGTAATTTAAGGCATTCTGGATTTCTATGGAGCACACACGTTGCAATTATTTATTATTGTCAATTTATTCGAACGCAAAATGGTATTTTTGTTATTAAAATACGTGCATCAGTAAATCCCTTATTGTGAAGCGACAACAAACATGCTTCCCTATAGCTACCAAAGATTCAGAAATTCAGTATTAACCACCTAGCAATTTAGCGTTGTGCCCTTAATTATGGGATAAAGAATTGCGCTGCAAGGACAAGAAAAGGCATTGCGAGCAAAATGTAGCGCTTAATGTTGCCCGCATAAATCCATATACTGTACAAATCGACCGTTCACTTTACAGTTAACTTTACTTATGCTGAGATATACAAGTTTCATATTTTTCATACAAACTTGACAGACAGTATTCGTTTTAAAAAAAAAACATGGCCGAAGGGAACGTTTCCTGTCCAAACTTCCGAAAACCATTCCTCAGAAGCCAAATATTTGCCACGGTCACGCTACTTTTTCATGGATTTAGTCGGAGGGAATTCACAATAATTGCTTATTTAAACGAAGCACATTTAATCACAACAATCACAGAAGCTATCGCAAGTCTGTACTGTAACACAGAGCACCGACCATTTCCTTATTGTCAATGGCAGTCGAGCATGCTGCTACACTTTTAGAAGGACAACGTAGGGATTAAATGCTTGTCTTAGATGTCATTAAAAGAACAATATATACAAATGTGTATTGTCAAATATATAATATAGCAGTTGATAATCTATGAAAGAACAAAACAAGAAAAATACTTGAAAGTGGGATATACTACCATTGATGTTGGGAACATTTTCAAATCGCTGTTTCGCATCTATAAGACAACAAAATTACTAATGCAATATCATATTACTCTATACATGTTTTGGAAAACACTTCACAATTCAAACCACATTTGTTTTAGCTATGTTAAATCAAGTAATTTACAAATAACAGACGTAGAGTGTAAAGAAACACTTCAAACATTACCGCAGATCAAATTAACACGACAACATGTGTCGCTCTACGCTTACTAAATGTAAACATTAACCGATAGGTCTTTTTTCAGGATTTAAAATGTATAACAATTGCTTACCGCACTGAAATCCAATAAGTCGCTGAGTTCTTTGTCTGTCCCTAAGGCAGCCATTCGCTGTTGGTGATGCATTTTAGCAAAATCACACAAACCTAAAAACATGGAAACAAATGCGGTCAGAAGACGCCAGATTTCGCACCGATAAGGAGGGGGATCTAATCACTATTTCAGATCTTCCTCAAAATCCACAGATGACCCGACTCGCAAGATTCCACTTTGCATTTAAACCTATTCTCTCTCAGCGCATCATTATGCAACAGGAGGTTTAGCTACATAAAATGAATGAATCCAGCAGCTAGTACAGTACAGAAAGAAGAAACTGACATTAAAACAAGTCTCTCTCAAGTCCAACTCGGCTCGATGTGCAGGTTAAACAGGGGATCTGGAAGTGACAATCCAATGTGAAAAATATAAATAAATAAATACATAAAAGACTGAGCGGAAAAAAAACGTGAGGATAAAAAAACAATAGTCGGCTATCACAGGCACTGAAAATGACAACGTTTGTAAATATCCGTGATACTGAATGTAGATAATTGTAATGACTTTAGTCAATTTTGAGCTTGCATTCGGCCGAGGTTTTAGCCCATGTGCTCGCCCGAATAGTAAGAATGTATATGGACAGCCACCTAGCTACCTTTCACATATCGATGCCTTTAACGCTGCAGCGGATACTGTCCCATTGACCGAGAGAAGAATGGCTATATAGATTATTATTATTTTCTCATCTATTCTGATTCTGTCGAGCAAATTTACGATTTCTAATATCGCAATTATTTTTCGGGTGTGTTGCTTCCCAACGCAATAGTAGCGTTTTATTCCAACACGCAGTCGGTGCAAACCGAGCTGTGAAGTGCAGTGTTCTGTCAACCAGACCTTGCTCAAACATACATGGAACTGTGTGCACGTCCAAAACCTTTTTAAACCTACATACTGCCGATTTAAACCCGGTGCAAACCCCTAGCTAATCCGTAAGAAGTGTTGGCTAGCAAGATAGTTGCGCTAGAGTTAACGAGAGAGGTAGCTAGCTAATGTAAGGGGGTTGATCGAGCAGAAATTGCTGGCTAGCTAGCGACCTAGCTAAGTTGTAACAAATACTCATATCAGCTTTCTTCCTTTCGAACCGAGTGCCTTTGTATGACTTAGGTAGTACTTTTTCCACCAGCGGTGTGGACTGCTGGCTAGGTTGCTAGCTTTCTAACTAGTTGGGTCGGTAGAATGTAACTGCGTTATCTTTCATGCAGCGTGTTCGACTTGACACAGCCTGCCAAAGCTTTACTGTCAACATCGAGCTTGCTAGCTAACTAGCTAGCGGTGTGAATGCACTCATTTTATCTCTATATGCACTTCGACAACAATATGGATAGGTGGCTACATTGTAGTCTATATGAGCGGTATATCTGTTCTGCTGAAATGTAGTTGTTTTAAATGATATCATCAGCAGACGACAGCTAGACTCTTCTCTAGCTAGACTGTACACTATTAGCTGGGCAGCCATTTAACTAACCGTGAGCGATTAAAATGCCATGTCTGTAAAATTAAACTCTTACCACTGTCATGGTTTGTAATTAGCTGGCTAGATAGATAGCTATGTTTTCTTACACGGATGTTCACTGTGACTAACAGTAAACTTAAACGTTTCACCAAGTTATCCAGCTACCCTACTTTGCAGGCTAACGAATTTATGCAACGGAGCTAGCCATTGCCAAACTTTTACCGCGTTAGCAACACAAGCAAGGGCGACTACCAGCACACTTGGACTTGATTAACAAAACAAATACAGCCAGCTAGTTAGCTAGCTAATAAACACTGACGAACTTTGACAATGAAGGATTCAAGCTATCCAAAGCGTTACAATTGTTTATTATGTAATCAGCAAAGACAACATCAGTGTTTGGTTGGTTACAATCAGTTGAGAAAGTTTTTGCACGCCGGAGGTGCCAGTTGCTCGGCAAGGGCAGAATCTTCCTTGCGCCGTACCATCAGCAAATTGTAAAATAATGGTTGAAGTTTCATATTTGATGATCGCTCACATTCAATAAGCCAATATATTAAGTATCCAGAACTGTATAACAAGAAGATTTCATTTACCTTCGTAAGTGTTATGTTAATCCACACAAATTTCTGATATTTTTGTAACTAGCTAGCTATCAATAAAGCTAATAAAATATTTAGCTAACTAGCTAGCTAGCAAAAAAATCTGTGTCCGACGGCGCTGTATTGCAGGCTATTTAAAATAGCATTGCTGATAGTTTCCAGTTATGACCCACTTCCAGCAAAATGCAGTTGTACATCCAGATGTTGCCTTTTGTTTGGAGGGCTGCTTGGTTTTGAGGTCCCATTTAGCTAGCTAGCTGTCTGGCTAGCTTCTTGCCATTACTCAACACTAGCAGGCTAATGAAATATTGGTCCGTAGCATGTTTTAGAAAACGCGTGCATTGAGTCCCATCCACATCCGGGACCTACGTCACCCTCCAGGTCCGGGTCACGTACATTTGACGTCACACAGCTAATAGCTCTGTCTTAAGTGAACGCCTGAAGGTCCTTAATGAATGCGCCCTGATTCTCTGCTAACCAGTTAGCTAGCGAACTACGAAATTAACGAGTAGCCAGTTTGCCTAGTTAGACTATAGTGTTAGCTTGATGGCTACCTAGCCACATTAAATCTTTTGTAACTAAACGCCATACCGCGAATCTCTGCTGGACTAGATTTTAGGTTAATATAGGTTATGACAACAAGATTTGGACTAAAATTATGAAGTGCAGTTTTTTGTCAAAGCGTGTTTTTGCGCGAATTTAAACGTTTAGCTAGTTAACTAGCAGGTTACGCAGAGGCTGGAGCCATAGCTTCAGTGTATTTCTTGGCGAGTCTGTATAGGTGGCAGTTCTCGACGTGCTTTGCCGTTTATTTGCCGTGTTTCATACGTGGAAGCATGCAGTAGTGAGAATGAGAGGAGATTGCCATCTTCAGATGCTAGCTACATATTGTTAAATTAGCTAGTCCTATCTAACTATTAAAGACGGTTGAGACACTTTTCTGCAGTTAACGTGAGGATATAATGTCATAAACAGAATGGGCTATTTAGATAAAACTTAAACGTGTTATTTTCGCAAATACAAATGAGATACCCAACTGTATTTAGTTTCCCCCACTAACAATAATGTTTGTTTTGACTTAGTTGGACAGTTTGGTTAGACTAATATATAAATTTCCTTTGTTAAATGGTGTCCCGTGCCGCCGGTTTCTTTGCTGGTTTTTCTTACTAGCTAAACTTACCAGCTAATACAGCTTAGGTGTTTTCTGGTAGAAACAGAGTACCTTATACCCTTGACCGCCTCACCCATTACAAGTGTTCCTGAAGCCACATGACAAAATACGTTGTACACAGCTTTATTTACAACCAAAATAATTTATACATGTTTATTTGGTTGCCTTAAGGTATCAAAATTTTGCACTTACCACCATATAATCCATCAAACACAGATGCCAAAATCATAGTCTACAACAGAGTGGCATGGACATCATTAATGGTGAGAAATGCTGAAAATTAGCAAAGAAATAGCCCAGTCTTGATTGAAGATCTTGTCTCACTTGAGAGGGAAGCTGCACATCCGACATCAGACAGTCAATGGAAGAGAGAAGGATGTACACAGGTTCACACTGGGTGGCCAAATCTATTTATAAGGATACAATGTTAAAAAGCAATACCTCTCGGCTTCTTAATAAGAAAATTCTGAGGACTCACACTAAGCTTTTAAGCCCAGAGCACAGCATGTGGTATCTAGACAGGGAGAGGCCCTCTGCAAAGTAGATTTCAGCTTTTTTTTTTTTTTTTTTTTTTTTTTACCAGTGGTTGTCTTGTGTCTCGTTCGAATGAAAAATAAATGAAAAGGAAAGCTTGAAATCATGTTTTGTGATATCGTCACTGGGGTCGTGTGTGATTTTATTTAGGAGATTTGTATTGCAGACAGGGCCGAGAGAGTCCTTCATTTCAAGTACACTGACTAATCACAGCAATACTGACCACTGAGCCGGGAGAATTGCGTGGATGAGAGATTTAATCAAAGGCAGCGCTGAATCTTTACTTATTTGAGTCTTTGTTGGATCTTAGTAGGTCAGCGGTATTACATGGGATGAGGAATCTTGGGCTATCATACTACGCTCAATGATTAAAAAGCAATGGTACAAGGAGACAGACACACACCCCCCACTGTAAGTATTAACGGTCACATGACACTGGCCACAATGGGAAAGAGGGATTCTCAGTGTGCTGCCTAAATCTGGTGTAGAATGTTGAGTGAGGTGACCATGATAATAACCGAACCATTGTAAACATAATTTTTTGTCGATCAGTTATATCATCTCACAGTATTGCATCGCATGCATTTTCAGAATATTATTTACTAACACTGTGCATTGAATGACCTTCCCTGTAGGTTATCTTTTTACTTTTTATATATTTTTATATTTTTATTTAATTTATTCTATTTATGTATTTTTATGGCGGTTCATGTTGAATCTCAGCATTCATAAATCATTTCCATTTACAAATAATGTTTTGGGATTGGTGAGGTTCTGAGGCGCAAGCCAAGGGCCAGTTTCAGATCAGTGGACAAGAATAAAGATTTACAATGAAGCCGTTGAGTTCCAAAGAAGATTTAGAAAATGTCCAAGTAGATATCTATTGGCCACTCTTACTCTGGCTGTAAATTTGACTGTATGGAAGTATAATTACAGTTCATGATTCAGACTCATTAATCTAAACCCTGTCAACACCTGTAAAAAATCAACACTGAAAACCTTGAATATTCATCATTTAGGCAAGGCTTGACCCTTTTCCATCACATAGGCATCTTCTTGGGCCAATCTCTTCACAAGATACTCACTTCTATCTCCAATGCATTAGTCATTGTTGCTGTGCAAAACAGGAAATAGAACTGATTCAGGGAACAGAAAGAAAACCAAGAACAAAAAAATTTACTTGGAGCAGAACCAAAAAACCCAATGAAATGAACTTCTAGTGTGCTCGAACAAAAATGGTATTAAAAACTGCTTAATAACATTATTTTCTCTGTTCCAAGGAATTTTCACAATTATAGACTGAACGACAAAATAGCCATCCACTGGCAGACAGCCAGTATCAATGGGAATTACTCTATAATTTTGACAGACAAACACCTGTTCAACTGAGTTTAACTAGCAAAGCAGCAGCCTCTAACTAAAAGCTTTTTGAGTCTCCTAGCAAGTTGCTACCAGCAACACACCTTTCTACAGACAGCAGACAGAAAGTCAGCTGCACCAGTTTATAACTATGGAAAAACATTCCATGTACCTAGTATTTTTTGACATGTTTTAAACTTAATTCATATTTTAAGGTTCATATTTTAAACATGTAACATGCCTCGACATTGAAATCTAGATTTAGGACAAATACTCAGATCATCTGTGTTCATTTGCTGTTAATGTTTTGACGTCATCATCAATCTATGCAATATGTAAGCTGAAGTGCTCCCTCCACCTCATTGTCCCCAGTGCAAGGACTCAAACTGTATTACTATGGAAACATTTTAGCTGATCTTTCTTGCTGCGGTAACTAGCTACATGTTAGCAGTCACAGCTTGCAAGATGATCAGCTTCAGTACAACTTCATATTAGTATGTTTTGAACTTACTGAAAATTAGAATGCTTTCTAGGTGAGAGGGGAAGATCTGGAGAGAACAGGGGTATCTATAGCAGTGGACAAGATGCAACTACAGTGTTCTCTGACTGAGGTAACAGGCACACTTTTATCTACTGCAGCTGATGAAGAGAGATGTTGGAGGAGTGCTGTGAGGTAGGCCCCTCATTAGGAAACAAGCTGTCCAAGGGTGAGACTGCCACTTTTAGCTTTGTATGAGGTACCTTTATATGTTAACAGTGTGAAATTAAATCTACTGTGGTCTGGCAAGGACAGAACATTGAGAGAAAACTGACTAGCTAACTTTCCCTCTCTGTCTGACAAGCAGTGGGAGGCAATTTAGTGGGAAGTGATACCAAAAGGATGTCAGTGGGGAAACTGACAAAAGATGGATGCACAACCTTTGCTGTTTCATATGTTCATATGCTGTTTTTATGTCAAGGTTATGCTTTTGCTGTTGACACCACTATAAAATAAATGACACAAAAATTTGAGATATGACTCCTTGTTTATAACATTCCATTGAAAATTATACTGTATCTTTACATAATGCATCACAATACTATATATAACTTATATTATGTATGTTCTATGCTAATATTAGCAAAACAGCATTACGCAGAAAATAAACAATGGATTGAAAAAGCTGATACATTTTAAAAAACGAAACATCGTTTGATTTTAGTTTCAGACTGGTTAGGAGCTCTAGTAGGTGCCCAGAACAAAGGGACAGGATCGAGAAAAACGAGTGGTTCTTTTCAGAACTGGAACTTTGGAAAAATCTCTTTGTATTCTGTGATGCAGGATGGAAAGGATCCTGCTGTACAGTGAGGTCTTGTTGATGTGATGTCATGTTCAGTTTCAAGATGGATGTGATGCTAGAACCATAATCTGTTGCTACAGGGAAAGTGAAGACACAATTCTTCTATGGCCTGTATACCGAGTCCATTACTGTCATGCAGTTCTGGTCCATCAGTTTTGGAATCTTTGGAATTTGCATTTTAGCCTTTTATTGTGCAATGACAACCCACTGACCAGCAAGGAATTGTTCAACACCACTGGAGCTGCTGCTTGAGGTACACCTCTCCATTTTTGTCATTCCCACATGACATTGAATTTTTCAGATGACAGATCGTAAATCGGCATGCAATTGTCTTAACCCTACCTAATTTTTCTGTCTTCTCCATGTGTGAACTGCTAGCTTGCTTTGGCTGGCTAGCAAGCTGTGACATATTTGATAGCTCTAACACCAGCAATGTTATGTTAATATTACATTAATCTATACCATTTATTCACCGGCGTGCTGTACCGTGGAAATCCAGTCTTACTGTAGGGGCGGTCCTGCTGAGCGGGAACAAGCTGTGAAATTTCTGGCCCCATAACTTATCTGGTATTACTTTGCTGGGACCCAGAGCGTGGGCAGGGTTGGCAGTTTGTGTCTCTTAATGACATCACAGACAGTCACCAGATGCATATTGCAGCTCTGAAATTCTTCTGCTGTTATAAAGATACACAGTTACCCAAAAAAGAAAACAAACCCTGCATTCACACATTTTGCAGAAAAACCACAGCCTCCATGTGTAGATTGTCTGAAACAGGAGGTTCTGTGTCCCCACCTGCAAAAAGTGGTCTGCAAGACAACCGCCAGGGTTTACTTTTCAGGAGACAAACTTAATGCTTAGCTGGATTTTGTATCTGTTTTCCCATACAAGTATATGGCAATTCCCAACGTACAGAAGTGTGAATGCATGGAAATGCTTCCAAGCCCGCCATGTTCACATCACTGTATGTGGTATGTGGATAGCTTTCCTGGTGGTAGGATGGAATTTTTGTGTGAAAATTTGTATAAGTGATACCTCTTCCTCTGTTCTAATTGTATGGTGGACGCATATCTACCGCTAAACAGTGGCTTTTTACCGAGTCTGCTCTCTTTGAATTTGCATGGATACACCACAGGTTGATAGTCTAAAAGAATTATTAGCGCTTGCTGTTTCTACACAGTAGTCATGCCATTAGCTGAAGCTATTCCTTGTGTAGCTTACCTAGATAACTAATGTATATAGAATAATCCAAGTATAATTAGTTAGCTACCTAGCTATGACAGTTTTCTGAATAGAGTTATCAAAGCCACAACATTGAGAATCCATGCTTATGTGTTTCACATAATTCTTTATCCGCATGAAATATTTCATTGGTATCATTAACATTTTTATTCACTCATAACACCCGCCAGCTTGTAAACAAAACACTTCCATATAGAGCAACAGGTTGTGGTCCCACATGCGAGTGCCTGTAGCCTGGAATTTTGCCACTGGAGCCTATTAGCAGCAATCATTAGTATTCACTGATCAGATGTGCACCTTGGGTTGCCTAACAATGAATTTTCTGTCTCTGCCACTGCTGAGACTAAGAGTGTTCTGATGTTGTGATGATTCTCTGTTCGCATTCGGCTTGAATATTCATGATGGGGTATGGCAGAAGACTGACCGTGTGGGTAGCACCAGAACATCCTATTACCACCCAGAACCTTCTAGGCATGTAAGTACGGCAGACATGGAGAGGAAAGCAGACCTGGCCATTTCCTGTTTATCGGAATCTGCTGCTATGTGCATGGTGCACTGGACCGTTTGGACATTTTCATTGCTTTACAAATGGCAATATGTCACTGTTAATTTTTGAAAATTTCACAACAGTGATATCTACTCTGATGGAAGAAAAGCAACCAAAAACCACAGAGCAATTATTTGAGATATTTCATTCCCCCATAGTCCATAGCAAGACTGCAGGTCTCTGGGTTATGCTGCCAGTGATTTTGTTACGGGTCCAAATAGTCCATGTTTCTGGCAAACTCCAGGGTTTCAAGGTGCGTACTCCAGGTTTCCAAGTTATGCACTAACCTTTTATTGCAGCTGTCTTTGCTTTCATGGGAACCAGTGTAGCATATGCAATTTGTTTTTTTTTTTCTTCTTCTAAAGAGCATTAGAACACACACGTATAAAATAACTAGCAAAAAAGTTTTTTTATATGTATGCAATTAAGATACTAGTGTAAGCAAGATGAAACTGGGAGTAATCGTACGATAGGATAATATGACTCAGGAAGGTGTGATTTGAGGAGGAAGGTATTTAAGTTTAGGTCATGTGTTGACATTATAATCACCTGCTTTTCCATCTCGTACAGAACCCTTGGGACCAAACTGCAACCAAGGTATATGATGAGAACCATGGGAACCCATGAGAGCTCCGGACAGCTGTGAACACTGCATGGGATGCACTACCACAAAAACGCCTCCAGACCTTGTCTGACGGCTTGCCAAGGAAGCATAAAGCTGTCATTGAGTTTAAGGGGATTTACAACATATTAAACAAATTATTTCTTCTAAGTATGCTGTCAAATAGGGAATTATATTGTAAGTGAGTAATTATTTTTAACTGTTAGTGTACATACCTAGTACTGCTTATACATATGAGGGGAAAGTAGGAGGAAAATAACATGTTAAATATAAGTTCCAAAGTGCAGCAGTTTTAATTATAGCTATATCCAGGTTACTTGTTGACTACCACTGGTAGTAAGTAGAGTATCAAGAGCAAACAGCAGTCACAAATATACCGAAATATAAGTAAATTCTTGGTCCAATCATATAGATTTATAGCTGATGCATGTTGGGTAAAAACAGGTACAAGGGAAGACAGCGAGTTGCTGCTGTTCTGAAAATGGTCCAGGACACAACTTGGGGGCCAAATAAAAGAATGAATGGGCCCTTTCCCACTGGACAGGGGAGACAGTCAGACAGTCATTAGTGTGGGAGTGTGGGGGCACAGGGCAGGAATTTAGGATGAAATGAGAAACAAAGCATGTAGGAACAGTAATAATAATAAGCCAGTCCCAGGGTTTTAAAATGGCATCAGGATGCGATTTGTCACCAGAGCAGGAAAATAAAGGTAATGGTGGCACAGGGGACCTTTCAAGAGGAACAAATTTGAATAAGTTGGAGAGAAATGAGACCCCATACTAATGTTCACATATTTGAACATTCAAACATAGGATCGCTAATTGATTACTTGGAATCTTTTTCAATTTGTTGCTAATGAGCAAAAAATAAAGGAGGTATTTAGTCTGTTTAAACAACATTTATGGAAAAGGGAACCCTGCATAAAATAAGATTAGTCACTGACATTGTTCATTTTTGTGCCTGTAAGTGAATGCAGCTCTCTTTGCAGCGGGCTATTATTTACACAGACATAACTAGAATGTTATGCAGTGCATTGGGAAAGTAAGAATGTTTTTATGATTTGAATATTCAGTCTTTGAAGCTAGTATTCAGTTGTCAACTCATTTAAAATTCATGGCTGTAGTCTTTTAGAGGACTTTGCAGGAAGGGGTTACCATAGACTTAACATCCATAGATGGATAGTAGTCAAGCATCGACTGATAGGTGCATGGATTAAGAAGTGAGAAATGGATTCTTTGTGTGTGAATCTAGAAGATACAGCAGGAATTTGTTAGAACTGCAATATCCCTGGACAAGGTAAGAAATTAGCCAATGGTCACACAGAGGTCCCTTGGAAAGGAGGGATGTGTAATCTATGAGGGCTACACGCATGTAAAAATACACCTCTCAAAATGTGTTATTGTCATGGCCTATGCTAGAGATGGAATACCAGCCATCCAGTCTTTTTAAGTGCAATTAGAAGATCCAAAGAGAGAGATTTGTGGTAAATGAGTAAAAACAGCATAATCAAGCAACTGTACTTTATGCTCTGAATGTCAATGTTTTCTTTTTTGGAGGGGGGGGGGAACTGATCAGTTTTTCAGGTAATTTCAAAATAAACATTAAATCAAAATATTTATATGAAATACACTGGAAACAAGATACATAATAAATGGTATTATCATAATTATAAATACATTTCAAATAAATACATGTAATCTTTTTAAGCTCCAAACATTTACATTTCTGTGCTCCTTTCTAACTTTTAATCAAAGTAGTTGTTGGTGGTGGTATTATACATACTACTCATTCCAGACATCCTATCAGTTTCCATGGTTACCAAGCAAACAATTTTAAAAAGGCTGCTGCCAGCTGCCACTCAGAGCTCTTGCGAGCAGTAACAGCCATTTGCATGAAGAAAACAAGTTTTCTAGCTACCAGTCTTTGATGCCATACTGGGTTTTGTGTGCGTTTAGTGATTGCGAGAGATTTACACAACAGTGCAAAGGAAAGGAGAGCAGTGTTCACACGCGTGTGTCTCGCGCCCAGTGAGAAAGGCTGTAGCTGTTCACATGAGGCCATTCCCCTGCAGTGTCTCTACGCTTAGCCTTGGCCACAGCTGTCCTTCATTTAGACACGACGGCCCTGTATCATACACAGTGTTCAAAGGACTGTACCGTGATGTGACTTCAGATGACTGCGTGTTGATTTCATGTGGGTACGCGCTGATCAGCTTTGGGAATTTTCCCACTCTTATAAAAAAAAAAAAAAGAAAAGAAAAGATGGCAGATTCTATTTTCTTCTCCCACCACAGCGGGAAACCCATGTGAGAGCCAGTGAAATGCACGGTACAGTAAACTGTAATGATGATACCAAAAGCAGTCGAGAAAGCGGAGAGACTTTCCACATCAGTATCCTTTGCGGTGCAACCTAAATTAAGAGAGTATAGGGACGATACAAACATCTACTGTTGTCCTTGGACTCTCAGGAGAATAATTAACCTTTATTTACACCCCCAATATGACAAATAAGTGCTATTAAAAGTTCAAAAGCTGTTGATAACTAAAGCTTGCCAGTGTCTGACTTGCTGGGATCCTCGTCATGTCTGCTTTGGGTTGAGTGTGTGTTCAAGAAAGTGATCAATAGTCTGGCGAAGCCTGTGCATATGCCTGACAAAATAGGGACAATATCTGAATTTTGTAAATTCTTACTGCATTTACCTAATGTGTCATTGTTGGCACCCCATAGGACAAGGATCCCTTCCCAGCAAGGGTTCAGTTTAATTAGTTGCATCGGACAAGGTCAAACGCACAATTTCCTGTTGGGACAATTGACAAGTGTATGACATTAGCTTGCCAGCTGGCTAAAACAGTGAAAGTGTGCTTCACTCATAAATTCATTGCTGCTGTCAATTTCATGATCATTTTTAACTTGTGTAAAATATGAGGGGGAGGTCCATACCAATATAAGTGCTGTAGATTAGTTAACTAAGTAGGTTAACTAACTCCTCTCTGAGTCCCTCCAATTTGCTAGTCAGGCGTTATTGTAAATTAATGAGAACAGATAGCTATCTGGGTGAGGCCAAGAATTTTCAGATCCATTCAGATCTATCTGTCTATATGTACACTAGCAGTCAAAAAGAAGTACTTGCCTGAAAGATAGTCATCTCATCATAAAAACGTTTGAGTGTAACCTATATCGTCCAACTGCGTCATAGCCTAACACTATACCTACGACTATCTATATATCTGACTGCATAGTGACTGCAATGGCTCATAACCTCTTAACCTTACTTCCCTCCTCCTGAAATCACAGCCCTCGCGTTTGCAGCACAGTGGAAATTGGCATTTTCCTGTCTTTGCACATGAGAGGACATTAACAAAAGTTAACATGAAGTCTCAAACACAGCAGGCCTCAGTCTCTTCCATCTAGGTGTGTACGAGTCCCAGATCACATTAATCCCACGCTCATATCGGAAGCAGGCTAGTGTTGATCGGGTATCTGCGGTAGCAAGGTGCGGTGCTCGAGGCAGAGCCCGGGGACTCACAAACGGAGACGAAACCCCCTCCGGCAGGACGGCGAGGAGGACATGCTGTACCGTATCCGATGTGCCGGGGAGGTTCGGAGGGAGTAATTCATTTTAAATCTGGACAATCTGGAAACGAGAGTGAGTCATCGGGAAGAATTAATGACATAAACACATACGGCCCCGCGCGCCGAAAAACATCGCGTTTTGCCAAGCACCTGTGGAATAATGCAGCTGTGGAGGACTGGGAAATGAGGAGGAACTGTAAACCACCGCTAATACCCTTTGATACAGGGCCTGGGACTCTGCGGGCCCAGGTCCCGGGGATTGGATTACAGTGCATTCCTTCCCCAGCCCTCCCGCGGTGGACTGACCGCAGGCATCTTCAGTTTCAGCAATTAAAGAAATGTGCCTAGCACGTTGTTGTCATTCCAAATGGTGGTCGGCCCACTGCTTTCCTTTGGTTGCCTTCAGCGAGTTTATTCCAGCAATGTGCTGCTGGGAGCGGGGTGCCAACCAGATGGCACGGTGGTTTACACAGGTGCCACTGGGTTCGGGGAAAAAAAAGGCTGGGTTCAACCCCAGGGCAAAATCTCTTGGAAAATTTTCATTTGAGTAACAGAAATGACTGCCTGGACAGTTTGCTTTAGGGGGTAATGATGCTAGTACGAAATTAGTTGAATAGATGCAAATGGCATGCTGTCACAAGCAGGTTTGAGATTTCATCTTTCTCTGAATGCTGTCCTGGCGAAGTCTTCATCAGTCCAGCACCTTACCATCTCACCTGAGAACATGACTCCGGCCCGCAAGTGTTACCAGTGGATTTACCATTGATAATTTGCTTGCCTTCTACCAGAACATTGCAACAGAAAGCACCACCAGTTATTTCTTTATGGGAAACATGGAAAAGTCTACCCACTTCTCATCAGGCAGCCAGTGCAACTACTGGTCCATGGCCCTCCTGCTGTTCCACTTGGGCTACTACAGCCAGCTAGCCTCCCTGCCAACGCTATCCACCCTCTCCAGCTCATCCACATTTCTGTTGCTTGACTGATCTTTTCTCTCCACACCACACTCCTCATATCCTTCCAGTGGTAAAAAAAGTGTTGCCTGCAGTTGCTTCAGATCCCTGGTTCTGATGTTCCATTCCGTCCAGCCCACCCCCCCCCCCCCCCCCCATCTGAATGCAGTCTCTTATCTCACACTATAGACCTGTTTCCAGCCTACTCTCTTGTGTTTCTGGCAGTCTGTCTGTCCCTCTCACTTGAGTTTCCAAGGTGATAGCTCCCTCATTCTCAGCATTGACCCCCCCCCCCCAGGAGTAGGATGAACCGCACACCATACTCAGGGGAGCTGAGTTACTCACCTCTTCCTTCTGCCTTCTAAAGCTTCACTTATTCACACAGTTCCTGGGTTCATCCAGCTTGGATTTGCTGTTAATCTGTCAGTTGGACTGACACTGTGTCCCTGCTGTAGCACATATTGGCTGCCTTTTTAATATAACGTAACGTTTCTACTAAAGCTGGCCTGCAGCTAGCAGTTGGGGTGCACATCGGATTTGTTGCTCTTTGTCATTTGCATATGAAAGTGTAGTCCTAGAATAATTTAATAATAAGCGGTAATTTGTGCCGTTCTTTTTTTGTACTTGCACTTGCTAGTTATTTGCTTGCATCATCTTGCACTCTCAAAGTCATCCTGTGCACAGGTATCTGCCAAATAATTAAATTATCTTTTCAGGTCAACAAATTCTGTTCTTTATGGAAAAAAGTTTAATGCTTCCAGCCACAAATGAGTATACTTCATATGTACCACATATACATTTGTTCCATATCATTTGTGAAAATTATGGAGAATGAGTCAGTTCAGTTGGGAAGGGAAGGCCAGATCTGATGTTCTGCTAGACCTATACTGTTTAAAATATATTAAATGCTGCTACAGCTAGATATTATGACTCATTATGGCTTCATTCATTTCACAAGAAGGTGTACAGCAGCAGTAACTCTTGAATCACATACAGGCAGTGAGTGTAGAATTGCCCGCAAGAAGATGCGTGTGTGTCATCTAGTGTATGATACACTGCAGGTCACACCAAAGAAGTGTCCATAATTGCAAAATAACTCTTGTAATTTTGTGTTCCAGCAAGCAAAGTTCCAGTTTTAAAATTTCCAGTAACATGTCTGACTGTAAACCAGCAGACCAGAGCATTACACAACAATATACCAAAATTGAGCCCATGACCCTGCTGCTTAGAGTGATATGTAGTCCTAAGCTTGTAGGGTAAAGATCTTTCTTACCACATGACTCAGGAAAAGCTCAGACCTCACAAGCCTGTATCTAACCAGCCATGATGACCACACCTTGTAGCGGAAGAAAGGGGCATTTAACAATGTACCAAATGTCTGCACTCAATGCCGAATGTTTTCTAAGATCTTCCATGTTTTTCAGGTGGCGGGCGGATCCACGCTTTGCATGCTTCTTGTCCTGTGATGCATTCTGAAAGAAACTGAACACAAACATTAATACATCACTATTTGCTCATTTGCTTAGAATATATTGCAGAAAATGTATCTGTAGAAACCTCTCATAAGCAGGATTGGAATAAATGGAAATTACACAAAGAGCTCAGATATATGTCACATACCCACCCCTCAGCTTTTTCTCCTCTCAGTCTGAAATTCCTTTAATTTAACACTGCGAGACCCCCTTCATCTGCTGTTTATTACTTGACAATTAACTGGAATCTGAACTCATCTGCTGAAATAAAGGTGGCTTCCGTTTGCAGCCTCATAATTAACTGGCAGAACTAGTTTCGACCGAACAGATGTTATGTTATTTAATCTAATAGTAGTATAGATATACTTACGACACATTGGAAGCACAGCTATGGGGGTGTTGTAATGCTTTACGCTTCCTGCGCCAACCCGGAACCGAAGCCCCGCGGTTGAGGTTCAGAACCAGAGCCAGCGGTTGTGTCACGCACGTTTTGCGGATCGCACGCGAATGGCGAACGCACGGGCGTCTGAATGTTTAGCTCACAATCAAGGCCGCGCTCGGGAGAGAGGGGGGGAGGTGAGAGGACGGCAGAGTCAGCAGTGAGGGAACTTTAAATAAGCTCTCTGGAGAGGAGCAGCGGGCTGTTTCAATCCGCAGACCTCTCGCTGGTCTGGAAAATGAAAAGGCGCAGGCCACACCGCCGGTCGCTGCGAGGCGACTCCACTTTCGCCGAGCCAGCCCGGCAGCGTCCGTGCAGTCCACTTAGTGGCTAAAAACAAGGCAGGATCGCATTGGAGATTGCAATTATGCTCATTTAGAGGCTACATCAAAGGCATCGGCCGTGGCACCGGTCATGACGACAGTTCAGATAATTTGTTGTTGAAATGAGTTAAGCTGTGAGTGCAGAAAGTTCACTTGGCATTTGCTTTGACAAAAATGTTTCCTTTCAAATTGTATATGTTATCACAATACTTGCTTTCAGCTCTTGAAATATATTATGAAAGCAGTGGCTCCAAATGGTTTTACAAAATTTGATGTGGAACTTACAGATCCTGATTGAAAAGTGTGCAGACTGTGATTTGCACACATTTCTCTAAAAACATGGCAAACAAATCAAATGTTCAAGACATATTGTCATTTACTCATAGGTTCATTGCCATACCTGAAGAAAAAACTGAAAGAGTAAGATTCATGTTGACATTTTATTTATAATTCAGTCTACATGTGCATTGTCTTCTACCTCATTTCATCTCCTCAGATGAAACGGCCCGGGCGCAGATTCTGTGGAGTTGTCAGCATTATTGATCGCGCTGCATATAAGTAGATCTGTGATAGCGGTTATCTCGACACATCTGCGTCAGCGTGGGATGACATCAAAATAGCTGCGCCGCCACATATTAATTAATAACACCACACCTCAAAGGCTTCACGTCCGCCCACTATGGCGCAAAGCACCATAAAACATGTCACCAAAATTGCAACTGGGCGGCGTTTCCTTCCGAGCTTTCATCACCACGATGCGCCGAAAATAGGGACTGGTGTGTTTTGCGTTTGCTTTCACGGCTAGCACCACGGCAACGCATACACACACACACACACACACACACACCCACGCATGCACACACACACACACGCCAACAAGACCGAAGCCAGTCACAACCCCAGGTGGCACAACCGCAGGAACATGCCAAAGATAGAGCAGCCTCCACGGTTTCGCCTTTCTCTCTCAAGGAGCGAGAGACCTTTTTATCAACGCGTCCATGTTGCAAGGGAGTCGGCGAAGGTCCACTCCCCTGCACACATATGAGGCTACAGTGAAACTGAGCGCAAGTGCAAAAATCATAAACTCACACAGTGCAGCTGTCGTGTGCTTGGGTGTTCAGCGAGCACCCCTCTGTTCATCTGTTTTTGGTGGCCGCTCACCTTGCCCCGCCAGGGGAGGTTAGGATGCGTGCCCTGCACACCCCCCCCCCACCGCATCCTCGTGCCCCTCTCTGTCGCGGGCGGAGGGAACGGGGCGCGCTAATGTCCGCCGACCCCTGAAGGGCACACGTTCCAGGATGCCTTCCAGGCTCCTCTTACTGATATTGCTGCAAATTATCCAGCCTAACGAAGCATTGAAACTCCCTGACTGATAAATATTTATTTGGAGATGGGAAATGAATTTGAATTGATGCAACGGGCCCACAGCTCATTTAACTGTCTTGGCATGTCCAGCATGGTAATAATCGTAATGGTAACAATAACCCGGGCCCCTGCTCGTGGTGTGCGGCTTCGTGGCACCCGGCCACGACCATTTACCCTTCCTCACATCCTCGGCACCCAGCCCCACCGGAAATCCCGCAGGAGATGGAACGGGCCATCGTCAATAACGCGGATATGGGTGACTGCTAGATAAATAAACAACGATAATAATGACAGCCGTCATCACCGCCATGATTGCCATTATGAACACAATTAGCGTCGGCGTCATCATCATCACCGCCGCCATCACTCCAGTCGTAATGACGGCCGCGGTATTAGCGCCGTGTGTAAATGTAAACTTGTAAATGTCACTGTGACAAAGCTATTAGCGAAAAGTCACACAACTGTGCACATCATATACAGTATGTCACACAAGTGTATGTAGCTCCTCTGACGTTAATGCATAGATTTTTCAATTTTTATAAATCCCTTGGGTATCTCTACTACCTACGTGTTGCAATTGTGTTTAATTACAGTTGTAGCGTTCCTCTGCACCAAACCAGCGTTTTGTTCAATAAAATCCAACAGTGTGGCAATGTATGTCTTGTCATTGGACATCTGTCATCTGTCATCTGTCATCAAGACATTTTATGGATGAAGAAAAATCTCGCAGTTTGAGCTCTTCCCCCGGCACTGATGGAACACCTCAGAGCTATTAAGCCAGATTCTCCTCAAACACTGGAACAGCCTCTCACGCATTCAGTGATGCAAGGTCAACCTATTTGGCCTGGTCAGGATCGAGTATTCTGAAGACTTTTCAGAAGAGCTGGCATTAGCTTGATAACCAGTCGGAACCGGCCATGTAGCTTCTTCAGGGTGGGTTTCCTGAGAAAACGGCTTGTCATTCGTGCCTCTGAGCTCAACCTGCCCAGCTGACAAGCTTGTCCAATATGTCGGTGGCAACTTACTTTTCATTTGTAATCTATTAGTATATTAAATGCTGCGCAAAATATTCAGAGATGCCTGTGCAAATTCTGCTTCGTTTTGCAGTCTTGTCTTTCAAGGTTCTGAACGGATGTTTAAAGATTGCACATCCGTACTTTAATTGCGATTATTATTACTAAAAATATGTAATGCATGTAATGTAAAATAATAATAAAGACAGCTGCAAGTGGCTTTGCCAGCCAAGAACACAACGGAACTGTAACCCTCTGTTTTATGTAAATACATAAATGTTCATTTTCCCTGAGATAAAGGTTTTAGTAATTATTTTATGAAATCAGCGGAAATGACTCTGTATGTTCATTCGTGATAGCAGTGCAAATAAGTTAATGCGTTTCTTTCTCATTGCAATGGAGGAACATATTTTTTGGTGCAAATGAATTTTCTTTGGCATTCTCTGCATCCTGAATGCCTGAATATTAACAAAAAAGTCAGCCTTTTGCTGGGGGATTATCTCCAAAGTCTAATTAGCACCTTTTTGGGTGGAATTGGGGGTAAGCTAAGGAGCAGATGGGGATAATCCCGTGGTCATGCCATGTTAGCGCCACAATCGTTAGCATGCACCTTAACGTGCAGCAGCAAAGCCAGGCAGGGGTGTTTGCTGTCTGAAATGTATGTGAAAAAAGAATGCCTGTGGTCACCGGTCCTACTTGTCAATCTGCCTCACCCCCCCCCCCCCCAAACCAGTGCTGGCGTTCCACGGCTGAGGCCGGTAATGAGGAGCTGACAGCGGACACGTTTGCTGCCCTCTCTGCCTGACGTTTCTCTCCCGATGCGGCGGCTGCGGCAGGCAGATTGGGCCGAGTCCCCCCGCCTCTGACCCCCCGCGGGCCCGAGCCCCACACATGACGCCGCGGCCCGGCAAGGGGAAACAACCCCGCCAATCACGCCTCCGCCCCCGCGCACGCGAGGAGACGTCCACCACCGCCACTAAGCCAGAGGAATCTCTCCACTCGCACCTGTGAAACCAGGCCTTGCTGCATCAGCTGTGCTTTATTGATTCTCTCTCCGTCAGGCCCCCATGCTTGGTCGGGGCGGTCACCGAGACGGGGCTGCTGGGAAAGGCAGGAGCGCGAGCCAGGCCCAGAGCATACAAACACCATGCATATGAATAAACAGCCAGCTTCAGCTGCTCAGCCCAAACACCTACGAAGCCACCTTTTGAACTCTGGCACACTCCATGTGGTCAGGGAAGGACCTCACACACAGCAGTATGGTGTGCCATTGCAAAAATACAATACAAATATTCTCACACGTTTTTCACAGATTTAGGACCATCCCGGCCATATAACACAGATTCACAGAGAATTTTTTGTATTGTATGCAAACTAATTTACTTATAAACATATTTTATTAGATCTGGGTTTCAAAACCTGAGGTTAGCGGTCTTTAGAATTTAAGTTACATTTTAATTAAGTTACATCTTAAGAATTTTCATTCTGATTTGATTCTGATTTCAGATTTGTTCAAATGCTGAACTTGATATTAACTCTGACCATGTGTTTCAACAATAAAGGCTACTCCATGTATGTGTGGCTTCCACCAATGTGACAAAAATATATAATTCGTACAGAAACATATCACCTATGTCTATAAACCTTAGATGCAATTTACAATTGAGCACAAATATGGATAAGAACTGCATGCTAACATTCTTGTGTTACATTTTATATTTGAGGCTACACTGATAATGACCAGATGACACACGACCTGAAAGGCCATAGACATGAGAGCTGTGGGAGTTTGAAATCCTCCTTCACACATTTTTTTATAGAATCATCTGACAGACTTAGATTAGAATGCATAACAGATGATAAATGTATACTTCTTTCCTTCTTGGTTTCAAATATGAGTTGTTAAGAGAACCGGGAGAGGGCGAACGGCTA
This sequence comes from Megalops cyprinoides, assembly GCF_013368585.1. Taxonomy (NCBI): domain Eukaryota; kingdom Metazoa; phylum Chordata; class Actinopteri; order Elopiformes; family Megalopidae; genus Megalops; species Megalops cyprinoides. The sequence goes on from NC_050587.1 coordinate 10,459,400, forward strand.
ACAGCTGAGAAAAAAGTGCTTACTGTAAATGATAAAGTACAGTAAATAACTTTTCCCAAAGTGCAGGGAGAACAGTCAGATGCAGAGAAACTGCGTAATTGCAGCTTGTTCCCTCTGTGACCCCCGCTGAGCCAAAATGTCTGACTCGACTGCAGATCAGCAGCTGCATATCTGAGCACTGGCAAGTGCATTTCTCCTGGAGACAAATCCCCCCCCCACCCCCCCTCCCCCAAAGGACTCCCCGTCCTAAAAACCGGGGTCTGACATGTACTGATAACCGCTGACCTTTGGGTCCAGCCTGCCTTTCCAAATAAACATGTGACCATTTCCCCCTCAGAAAAGGGAAAACAGAAACATGGACCAACGAGAAAAAAAAAAAAGCTGACGGACTCAGTGACATTGCCAACTGGAAAGCCGATGGCTCCTGCCAATCCTAAGTGCTGTAGTGACAAAGAGTGCCTGATTGGAACAGGTCGCCGGGAAGGGGCCGATCTGTGCCAAACCTGCCTGACTGGAAACAGCGCTCCACATGGGCAGTGATAAAGCCAATGAATCTCTCAGCCCGTTTGGACATTGCAGGGTGATGCTGCTCTCTCAGACCCCAGGATGTGACGTCCCAGATGTCAAGTGACCAGAAACAGAAACAAACATTTTACTGTCCCATCTGAATGCATCCTGCTTATCCAAAAACGAGGGGAAATGTTCAAATTTCATATAGAACTGACATCCTTTGTTTAATATATATGCACCAGACATTACCAAACACAATAAAAATGCATATACCAATACATACTAACATCAATATATACCCTTATATTTGTCTAAAATAGTAATAGTACTACGTGGACAGATGATTGTATAATCAATGGCAAATGATGATAGAGATAGAGGAACGACCACAAACCAGTCGGTGAGCACACACGTCAAACTGTCAGGCAAGAAAGGACACCTCATGATTGAAGTTCCAAACAAATATTCTGGAGGTGCATATTCAGACAATCCTTACACATTTAACCAAACCTAAATAAACTGGTTCTATCTACTAGATAAAAAAAATCCCACTTCCTTTCTGTGTCAGCTGTTCATGGCATCCCTCCTCCATCCCATTTCCACCTTTTTTTTTCCTGTTTGTGATGTCCACATGAGGGGTGGTCAATAACCTTGGCCTCATGGCCGAGTGCAATCCCTTCATCAGACTCCACACAAAGATTAGTGTCCCTGTGTTTTCCAATAGGTACATCTGCATTGTATGAAAATTCATATGTACTGAAACTGCAGAGGCAAAGAAGCAAACCACTTTCACCATGTAGCGTTCAGACATCATAGACAGGGAGGTGTAAAAAAAAACAACCCTACACCTGCACCAGAAGGGAAACAAACCACACAGCTCAATCAGCGCGGTCTATAAGAAGCTCTTTCTTGCCCTCGTTGATAACCGAGCTCTTCTGAGCACTTCTCGCTCTCCCACAGGTCTTTGTTTAGCTTGGTAAGAGAAACACAGGGAGGAGACGTCAATCACGGGAAAACAGTCTGAAAAAATGCTCCATTCACAGGAACTGTACCTAGATGAAGCTGTAAAAACAAGATATGAAAATGAACAACACATCTGATCGGTGACATTTCTTCCTGTGGATGCTTTGAAAACACCGTTCTCACAGCGTTAACTTTTTTTTATATATATCACACAGTCCCTAAGGGTTTACATTGACAAAGTTCACAGTTTTGGAAATGACTTTGTTTTCCAAGTTATAATTTATGCTGAAACTGAATACTATTCACATATTTACTGTTAATTATGTCTACATACATCATCTTTGTTTAAAGAAAAAAAAACACTCTCTTAATGAATGTCTTCAGCTTCATGGACGATCATGTCTCAACCTTTCAGGAAAACATGTAGCAGACACTTACATGTTTTGGCTCTTCACAAATAAGGGCAAACATTTAGTTTGTTTTGTTCTATTAAGTGTGTAGCCATGACCCAATCCAAAATATATTTTTTCTAAACTCAGTCACCCTGGCTCTTAAAACGCAACAGCTAGTATTAGTCACACACATCTCAGCAGCTCTTTCATCATTAGCAGGGAACTTCAGCTTTCATCGCTCTTATTTTCCTCCATTTTGTTCTCCTCCCCTCACAAAAGGTCAAGTGAGTATGCGCTGTGATGGTGGAGCCAGATAGCCATGGTCTCTGCTCTCTGGTTCTCTGCGCCGGGAGTGCTGAAGCTGGGACGGAAAGGGGGAACCCAGTTTTCAAGGTCTTTTGACAGAGGGATGCCGCTGCTTTAATCAGAAGCGGGTGTGGTTTCCCGGGCTGTTGCCTTGGCGGTCTCCGAGTACACCCCGCCTCACCACCTGAGACGGTCAGAGATGCAGTTTAGTCCCTCTAGCTCCTCCTGCGGTTCCTCAGTTCCTCTGTTTGTGCCCGGCCCAGGAAACGACAGAGCTCTCCTCTTTAGCGGATGTCATTTCCAGCACGCTTCCAGGGAACATCGAGGCTATGGTAATTGTGGCCTTCTTCCTCTGTGTTCTCAGCGGTTGTTCAATGTTGGATCAGTGGCCCCTTTTGGCCATATTTACAAAGCAACATTGTAAACGCAGGCCACCTTGCACCTTGGGTAGCAGCCATTTTGGGGGAGAATACTCACCATGAAAAAGCTGAGGTGGAAAAGGAGGGATTTATTTTCCAAATCAAAATGTAGGATGATAAGACTGTAGAGGTTCATACTGGGAATTTAGTTAGAACACTGGGGATCCTCCTATTCTTTGTAATGATCCGTAATGATCATGGATAATTGGCTGAATGTTTCATCTGAATACCTGGGGAAGCATGACTGCCTAGTAGCATGAACACCTAGTAAAACAAAGATATGACATACATGACATGCATGCTCCACAATATCATCATCATGTGATCCAATTCAGTAATGATCCCACCACATTAAGGCTTCAGACTTCTCAGTTACGCTTAGGTGTGTTTCTTTTATATGTTGTTCAGTAATGATATTTTGTTGACTTGTTCTCTGATGTCTTCTCTCTCCCCTTTTATACTTTCGTTAGTGTTCATGTTCTTATGAAGTATGTATGTTGTTCTAAAGGACATATGCTAGGCACTGTGTATATACTAAAACAAATACCGTTGTGTTTATATTTTAGCAATGTTTTCATCTTGTTGCTTTTTCACTGGGTCATTGGCTGCTCTGGGCTTGTGTTCTTGTTGCTCCTGTAGGATGTGTTTGAGGCATCTCAAGCCAGTCCGAAGAAGAGAGTCTGTCAGACAGATAAATAAATAAACGTAACAGGGCTGAACTTGAGAACTTGGATCCCAGCATCGAGGTTACAGCTAACGGGCTGGGAGTCGCGCCGTCACCTTTCTTCCTCTCCGTCACGTGACCTGCCAATCACCTGCGGGCTGGCACAGGTGCGCAGACGCAGCCAGGCACTCCCGAGCCCGCCCTGGGGAAACCCGTCTGCCTTAATGCGCTCCTGAAAGTCTTGGGGGCTCCTCTGTTTTCTCACATGGCTTTGTGCCCCCCCCCCCTCCCCTCTCCCCCCCAACTGAAGCCAATCAGTGTGCCCTCATCGCCGCGGTCCCAACAAACCCCGCGGCCCCGCAGGTTGTTAAAGCCGCACGGGATTGGGCCCTTTAGCGTGAGAGCGCCATCAGAATCGCAGCCGCCTCCCCGTTTGCGCAAACCTGCTGGAAAAGGCACATCTGCTACTTTAAAGGCCCTCTTTTTTTCCCCCTCTTCTTCCAGCGGTCCAAAGAGCAAAACCACTTTCTGAAGAATAAAAGCAGCTGCTGGAAAAATGCCTCCGCAGCCATAAACGTTATTAATACCATCAGAGGGTCCGAGGCGTCGCTCAAGACAGAAGCGCGCAGGTACCGCTTTCCTAATGCTCTATTTCTCCTCTCTCAGATCACTGGGTAATTTGGACAGGACGTTTCTTTAACCAATAATCCGAAAGGTTAATCAGAAACATAAAGTTGTTGTTTCTTTTCCCTCTGTAGTTAAATATAGACAGTAATTTATGGTTTTCCAGACATGTGTTACCACTTGAAGCAATTAGGGTGATAAACGGCCAGTCGGGGCCGTGCGATCCCGGGCCGTGCGGGGCTGGGCCTGGAGCGGCGGAGCGGCGGTCCTCGCGGCGATGTGGCGGAGGCGGTTTAAGGCGGGGCCAGTCTCGCGTCAGGGCACAAAGGCGCTATACAGAGAGGCTGTTTCTGTTTGCTGCGTATGCAGTCGTGCCACGCCATTCCCGGTGCATCTCTGGGAATGTAACAGGTCTCACAGCGGGAACGCAGCTCTTAGGAACTATTCACACTCGCGGTCCACTTTTCCACAGTCCGCAGGAGTGTGAGCACGGACTCATATAACCACCGATGAATGAATGGGTGGGTTGCCATCATGGCTTCCGCAGGGGTTCATGGATTGAGTCACCTTTCGAGATGAGGCATATACAGTTATATGGCCTGAATTTACATTCACCCACAGGAAGTAAACCAATTTAGGTCTAAAAGTAACTACTTGAGTAAGGCCTGTAGAAGAATTACATTTGTTCAAGATGTTGATTGTAATGACATGCCAAGTCTTACAAGTGGAGCATTTGATATGATTTGCACCCAGTGCTCCCAAAAGCATTGGTCATTTTACACAATTGATTATTTGAGAGCATGTATGATTACGCAGCGGGGGTATTTATATATGATTCAAGCTTCCTTATGAACAAAGAAATTTAACACAGCACACTGAATTTGCTGTATTCAGAATAGCAGTTCCATTGACTGTGTGCATCAAGAAACATTGCCAATTATTGTATTCATTGAAGGACACTTCACAATAGATAAACAATCACACAATTTACATTCTTAGGTTTTATTGTTAAATCAAAGGCTATGCTATGGACAAACTTAGCTACTCCACACAGGAAGCTTTGACTTATTTACAAAGTATCTCTTCCACAGCTACTGATTAGAGGAAGCAAATTACAAAATGGCTATTAAAAACCCTCCAAGGTGATCCTCTGATTATGGTTTTCAGCCTTATTACAAGCCAGGGTATCTCAGAGCACTGCACCTAATTATATAAACATCCCACTTATCAGAGTGCATTTCTAATTAAATAAATACATCAAAAACTGTTAGATCAGCACTTACTGGTTGACTGGTGGCCTTTTTGACTGCTTTGTGTTATCTTAGGAAAGACACTGAAAAGCTAATTAAACCCCCAACATGTTCTTTTGCTATTTTTGCAGTTTTAAAGGTTCTGACAGTGCTCTGACAGTGTTACAGTTAATGTCCACTCCTGGCCACAAGCCAATGTGCAAACATGTTAGCTTGTTGATGCCTCAGAAAGCACCCCTGGACTGCTGTGCAGTTGAGGGTGGGTGAGTCCAGAGTGGAACGAGGTTGCATGGACGCCCTTCAGTGAGAGGAAGGGAGGTCAAGTGGCAGTAGCACAGAGCAGCAGAGGCGATTACTTAGATTGTACTTACCTAGATTGAGGCTCTGTTCAATCGTAACCACCATGCACACTGTCCAGGGATGGTCACAGACCACCTAGGGGACAGGGGCTCAGATTTCTAAAAACAGGTTTGGGAATAGTCAGTCCTGCAGGAAAGGGCACTTCTGAACTTTTTAGGATTGAAAGGGTAGGGGCTTAAGCCTTCCTGCCCCCTCCCCCCATATATGTGTCTGACATTGTCCTTAACTTTCAGAATTTCATTTCATTTCATTTAAACTGCGAGTTCTTGCAGTTTAATACACTAAATTGCGAGCTCCGCAGTTGCTAAAATCAAACAGAGATGTGTAAGAAACAGTAAATACTCTAATTTCTCAATGTTGAGGACAAAGCGCATGCTGGGTAGATTGAATCGAGGCCTGTGTACCCATGGGGAAAATGTTTCTAAAGAAACTTACAGGGTAATCTATTTTCCCGTGAAGCCTTTGTAAACAAACATGATTAAATTATTTTAAAAGGACAGCTTATGAAGCAAACATATCATGCAATATTATATGCAGTAATACACTTTGGGGGTCTGCGGTGCAGCATGACAGAATATTGTCATTCCGAGCACAGGGGAGTGGGTTCATTGCACCGGCTGCCTTAGCTTGTGCTCGCGGTTGGCTTGTATTCATTTTCGGCACCGAGGCCACGAGGGCCCTGGAGAAATCTTGATCTCAACTTGTGAGTAACTCTGGGATGGCGCAAACTGTAAGCTGAGAAGAAAATGGACCCCAGGAGAACGCAGGGAGAATCATTGACAAAGTGCCTCAGAGAGCAGAAAACGGGAGTTTAGAAAGCAACTCAGGCGAAGCCCATTTAGAAGACAGATAGCATTGTGAATACCTCTTCAGGCAATGACATTAGCAAATGTCTCGTGTTATTTCCTTAAATTACGTTTCAAGAGAAATATTTTTACATACAGAATGCTCCTGTTCTCACAATGGAAACTCTAGATCAGTTTTAGAATTCACAACATGTCAGACATTTGCAGCAAGCTTTCTGATTCTGAGTCATAATAATAAGCAATAATTCTTACATTTCTTGGTGTGGTTACCCTGATTATAATGTCTCCAGTTCTTTTGTTTTGTGGATGCTAAGTCAAGCAACTGGGAATACATCTTTCACCACTACACATTAATTTGCCACAATATTCATGCACAGCAAAGAGTTAACAATATCTTTTTCCTCAATTTTTTGTCTACTCGTGTACTAGTTTGTCATATTCTACCATATAGAATGTTCACATGTGTACTGTAACCTTTATATGGACAGCGCAATGACTTGCTTAAAATGGAACATTCTCTCTTTGAATATACTGTATCAGCTATTAATAAATTTGACTTCATGTTGGTACTTGACACCTCAGACTACTGTGTTTCATTTAGTAAAAAAATCCTTCAGAAATTATGTGGTATGTATGCATATCTTTCCAAGATTTGAGGGTGCGAGCATGCAGTGTATTCCCTGCAGTGAAAATTCACAGCGACCTATATAAATTGTGCTTCTGTAGAATATTTTGTTGACCATAGTAATATCAGTGTAAATGAAAGCAAATGTGCTCTTGCTACTTGCTGTTATTCTCGGGTTATTTTGGGCTACGCTTTATACATGTAGGGAATAATGAAATGCGACATTAAACTGTTGATTGAAGTGCTATTTCCTGTGAGTCTGCAGTTAATAACACGGCAAAGATGGGGAGAGGTGCGAAGTCGCGAAAACTGCTGGATTCTCATCCCGTGTATTTTCGCTCGGTGTGCTGTGTGCGCCGCGCACACCCGAACCTCCGCGGCACTGGCTGATGGGAAATCGTGTGGGTGAAACCCAAACATGACCCAAGGAGAAAGCCGAGAACATACATCAGCGGTGATTATCTCCGCCCAGGGGAGTCCTTTAGATTTGCTAGGTTGCTGTCCTCTACGAGGCGCCGAATGACTTCAAGGAGGTGGTGCAGTCGGGCTAACCGAGCTCGTTAAAGCGGTGGATCGTTAGTGGCACGGCCGAAAGGCGATCCAGGGGACTCCCGGGGCCAAGGCTTTCCCACTTTACAGCCATTTAATGTCGCATTTAGTGCTGCTGCCCCGATCCCGTGTTTTCTCAGGATTCCAACAAACAAACGCTTTATTTCCTTGTGTCTCCTGCATTAAACATTTCCCTACCAATTAATGGCTTTGCTTATGGACATGAATTATTAGCATTATTAACCACTTTTCATGAAAACGGTGGACATATTCATGCACAGATGAAATACCTCTCATTTCTGTACTTTCAAGTTTTCTTGAACAGGCTTGCATACACCCATGATATTGCAGTTGTAAAGTTAAGTAATGATATGTGTTGTTTGTAAGTTTTTTTTTTTCTCAGAATGTGCCTGGCACCTACAACTGGGCTCCAGCTGATAACAATGGATAGTAAATACTGTTAGCATCTGCTATTCTTGATAGATGTCAAAGATTAATCAATATATCTATGTTTGGCAAAGTTTTATCTAGATCATTAGCAATGATAGCTCTGTAAAAATACATCACTTAAAGCTTGGGCTGAGAGCTTTTTTTTGGAATCGGAGATTTAAAAACAGTTAAATATATTAACACATTATGCATGTAGGAATCCTCACTAGGTCCCCTCTGTCTGTCAGTTATCCTCATGCCCTTTTGTTTACTGGTGTATATTTTTGGGTGGAGACATGGGGCAGGTTTATTGGTCTGTGGATGGAATTATTGAGCAAAGAGCTGGTTCTGGTTATTCAATTGTCCTTTTTTGTTAGGCCTTGTGGGAGCATGATGCTGACAAGCTATACAGTTTACCTCCATGACACCAGGTTGGAGTTCTAATAGCAAATTAAGTGAGCTCCCTAAGTCTCCCAACCCAGGGTTTGTTCAAGAACGACAAGTAAAACTGTGTCTGTGGCCACTTGGATCTGTAAGGTGTTCCACAAAGGGAAGCTAGCGGCCAACTAGACTGCTGAAATGATCAGGCTAAACCTTTTTGCACTGCAGCAATGCCAGTGAAAACACACAAGACCGTCGCTGGGTTGATGGCCTGGTTGTATTTTTCTGCAATATAATACATAATTTATGAACAATAAGACTTGACTGTGCTGTGTTATTAAGATTTAAGTAGAACATTGAGGGCACTTTATATAAATAAAAATGAACAACATGATAAATATTTCATCCTGATTGGCTGATGACCGCCATGCATATGCTGTATTACTGCCATCAGCCGTATGTATAAATCAAGAGATATGCTTATATCCCACTGCTACAAATACAGACAATGCAGATATAGGGAAGCTGAGGAAAATGTATTTGCCATCTGCAGCTCCACTGTGAGGGCAGTAACTAACGATTATAAGTCCATATGAAACCACAAATGCCGACTGACCGCGATCAAAGGATACGTGCAAGACTTCCAGCCCTTCCCGAACGTCAGCAGTTTCTCTGATTAACTGCGAGGTTACTTTAATTGCATGTGGAATTGCTTGGGTTCTGCTGCCCAATGGTCGGACAAGAGGCACGACTGGGCTACATCTTGGCCTAAGTACGGGGCATCTGGAGCACACTATATTGTATGTTACTGTACTTCATATGGCACTATGAGTAGTAGTATATAGAACTATTGTGTGGTACTATACGATACTATAGTATTTTAGCATTCAGGGATATTTTATAGCTGTCCCATGGCTCTGTTTTTGTAATTCACACCAAAAGCATTTAAAGGAGGAAAGCGGTTTGTATGACCATCCACAGGATTTGGTTTTTAGGTGCTGCATCATGGCTGTTGCAGTCTGGCACAGTGTCAGACTGCTCATTCTAATTATGTGTCTGTGTATTATGGAGGTGTGATTGTGAGGGGAGGGGACAGCCAGACGTCCTGGAGAGGTCGAGAGCGGTGGCCTGGCTGGCATATAGGGTCTAATGATGAATTGAAGGTAAGGGGGAGCCAAAGGTCATGCTGCCCAGTAGGCTGACAATGGAATTTTGAAACAGACGCAAGCCAATACCGGAAGTCAGTGGATGGTGATAAGGATGGGTGAAACATGGGTCAGTTTTGGGGACATTGTGGATCAGCTGAGCAGCAGCATTCTGAATGAGCTGCAGGGGTTTGATCATATATATACATGGAGTTATATTAGTCTGAATGGAAAAGAACCATGGCTTGAACCAGGAGTTGGGTTGAGTAGGTGGTAAGGAAAGGGCGAATTCTTCTAATGTTGTATAGAAAGAATCTGCAGGCTCTGCTGAATGCCGCTACGTGGCTGGTGTATATAAGTCTGCTGTCAAGTGTCATTTCTTTCTCATTTAAATATATTTGTGTGTGTTCAGGGCCCTGTATTTTCAGTTACCAAAACTTGCAGTAGCTTTTTGTCATCAGTTTCACCTTTCAGATTAGATGACAACGTGTGTGAGAATAGCTGGAAATGCATTGGATGATTTGTTAATTTCTTAATTACTAGCCACATCTAACAGGTGATGAGAGATCTAACAGAATGGGAGGGAGCATAGATGTAGGGAGGTTTGTCTTTTCCTCCATAGCAGCCTGTGTTTTAGTCCTTGTTTTAACCATTCTACCCCTTCAACATATTTCTGTTTTACCAGTTTTAACCTGTCTTATTTATTTATAATAAATGATTCTTTTTGGATATCTCCATACCTGTGGTTTTTAAACTAAAGCCCTTTGTGAGAGGCATTTAACCAGCTTCTTCACAGTCAAGAGTTAAGTAATTACAGTGTGGGGAATTCTCTACTGACACTGAGGGTCCCATTGTAGGATGTCTGCAGTGAAACAGACGCGAGAAGTATGATACAGAGGCACAATAATTGTGTTGACAGAGCTGTCAGTTTCCTGATAGTTTAACATTTAACTTTTCATCAACATTATTATGGTTGCGATAATGCTGATTATAACATTTGAGATAATGATAATGAGCGCCGCCTTATCCTGCTCCAATTTAATTCACAAACCGCAGGTTTTGCACAATATGAAATCTAATGAGCAAACAAGCTCTCTGCACAAATGCATCCTTGCACAGAACCTCCAGACTTTAGTTGTCTTTGTAATTCTCGTCATCCTGGTGCAAGATACATACAACAAAATACACAATGCTGATTATGTCTGAACTCACAATACCATCTACCTATCTCGTGCTGGCTACAAAGCTACTCTCCTTTCTCCCTGGACGTCAACGCGTTGGTCCTGCATCACAGATTGAGCTCTCCTATGGACAGCTGTTAGCGGACTCCAGCGCCAGACAGCGACAGCTCAAAGGTCACTTAGCACCGCTCTATAAAAAACGTTGACGCACAGTCACCCAATTAGTCTGGACTAAATGACAATTAACAGAGAGGGTACGTCTAAGAGAGGTATTTCTGCGCCGCGATATCAGTTAATGAACGGCTGATTTTTTCCGAGCCGCTTCTAAAGACGGAGCATTTCCTCGAAGAGCCGAAGACATCTGCATTAATAAAAGGATGTGGCATGCTTGTGTTAATTGATCATCAGAGGAATATTGTCCCTCGAGTCGTCTGTGTCTTCCAGATCCAAATCCTCGCCGCTTCTCCGCTCCAATCGCGAAGGGGCCCGATGCCCTGATGTGCCACGGCTTAGTGCAGTTTTATGTGGAAGGGGGAAGGCGAAGCCAGACTGCGAACGTCTGGGAAATAGATCCAGGAAGTGAGTAATTGGAGCTGCAGCTGTTGAGCAAACAAAAGGATATAACAGCACAATAGCAAAATAGTGCATAAGTGCATAACCTGTGTGTGTGTGTGTGCGTGTGTGTGTGTGTGTGTGTGTGCGTATCTTAAAGAATGGATAGATTAATATTCTATTTGCATCCTGTGATGATGAGCAGTAGCAGATGATAACGTGCAACAGACCAAGCTGCTGAGACCTGCACATGTACTGTAATTCATGTCATGCTGGCTGTGTTGTCTTTAGTTGTATGCTTTGATCACCTCACAAAAGAGCCAGGTTTCCTCCCAGTCTTTTGTTGTTTTTGTTGGTCATTTAGCAAAACATAGGAAAAGTTTGCTCATAGTTCAATGGGTCAGGCTTGTTTTGTACGGGTCTCCACAACATTAAAAAGGACTGGGATTTAATCACATCTGTTCATTGTGGCAGAAATTTGCACCAATAACCATACCTGTCTGTTTCAATTTCCAGTGGGGATCCTTTTGTCCCTTTAAAGAGTGTTCTTCATTGATCTGTATTATCCTGGTACACCTTAATTGTAAGGGGATGTCCCAATGCATCCTTAAATGTAACGTATAAGCGTTCACCTAATGTAACCGTGCCCCCTCCCCACCTTTGTTGTGCAAAGCAGATAGCGTTTGTGTGTGGCGGGCTCCTGGGCTCGTGCCACCGCTCCACATAGCGGTAATGCACCGAGGCCAGCACTCTCTCACAGGTGGCTGGCTGGAACCAGAGCAAGTGCTTATTTTAGATTCCCGTCAAGCTGTCCCCAGATTCCGGCCTGCACCGAACACACTCGCGCAGCACCTGCGGCGAGCGCAGGGGTTTTTTTTTTTTTTTTTTTGGGAGAGGCCCTCCCCTCCTCCCCCCGGCCAGTGTGACCCAGACTTGTGGCAGGGGTGGGTTCTGACCGTGTCCGGTCGAACAAACGACAACACACGGAGCGCGGCTCCCAGTGACCGGCCCGCAGATGGGTACCGTTTGGCGGCGGCGGCAGCGGCGGGCAGGCGATAGGGAGGGAGGGAGGGTCTTGTCACGGCGCCTGGCGCGTATTCCCCCAGCAGAGATCAAAACCCGCGAGTCGCGCTCCCTTTGAAGTGCTGCTTTCGCCGGGGCATGTGGAGGGAGAGCGGGCGTCGGCGTTCGGGCCGCCGAGCAGGCCTTCTGCTCCGAGCCTGCAGCGGGCCCCCCTCTCCTGACTCTGATTCAAAGGCAAATTCAAAAAAAAAAAGGGGCAACAAAGAAGTCACACTAGCCTCTGTTAACACACACCGGCCTCTGGAGCACCATGTGGGGCCTCACATGTCACTGTGCTTTAGTGCTGCCCGCATTCAGATGTTAACAGAATAATAGATACAATGCCAAATGATTCTGAACATCTCACACAATAACCAACCACCCACACCCCCCCCCAAAAAAAGTGAACAGAAATGAGAAAAAGAACAGTCTTTAAAAGCAAATTGTGGAAACACAGTATATCTGCTTGTGAGATACAGGACATTCTGTGAATGGAGCGTTAAACCACGGTCAGAGCTTAACGAAAAAAAGTTGTATAAAGCTTGTCGAGGGGAGGGGGGAACGGGTGGGACTGACTTCAGTGCTAGACTTAGTAGGAGTCCTTCAGTGTGCTGTTTGTTTTCACCTGTCTGGAGAGACGCGGGGGCCCACAGGACAAGGGTTATCTCAGGACGATCGCGACAAAGAGCCTGTGAACAGCATCTTTTTTTTTGCCGTTCCCGTTTTGGCTGGGGACCTGGTCATTCCTTCCAGATCTGGAAGTGCTGGCACCTGGGGACCGCTCCGTCACGGTCCACCGCCCTGGCTCACGAGCAGGGGCCGAGGGAACGCTGACTTTTAGTCCAGCGTCCACGCTGGACAGGAAAAAAAAAAAAAAACAGAAACAGGTCAGTGATTCCGTAGTTCAAAACGGAGGGGCTCAGGGATTCAGGGGCTGTAATGAAAAGTCACAATTTATGATAAATATCGGAATTAGCTCATGTTCACCCAATTTCATGAAATGAAAACAGATTTATTCCCTTGAAAACAAATCAAGAGTATGAATTAGGGGCTCAAGCAAGAACAAAGCAAACAAAAGCTGTGGAATGAAAGGAATAAAAAAATGAATGAAAAATGAATCAAAAGTTCTGATTGTTATTCCTGAAAGTAATGGAAAAAGAGTTTCTCCCTGACTTTGAACAACAATGGTTCTGTTTGTCTCAACAATGGTTCTGATATTTTTTCTGGTTTGATACCGTCTGTCTCCTCCATTACATAACTAGCAAGAAGCCGTGAGTCTGGATTTCATCTTGAATTCAGGAATTCCTTTGACTTCACAAGACTTTCCCAGAAACTAAATGAGCAACAGTTCCCCCCCGTATGAGAGATTTTTTTTTTTCTTTCCCCTGCAACATGTCATTCAGTTGGATAACTCTGCAACCAAACCAACCGGCCCAGAGGAATTTTTTCCCCCGTTAGCAGTTTTTTGAAGATCACGCTTGAGAATTGAGAATTCTCACCTCTCGCCCCAAAACCCTCGCCGATATTCCTTCCGGCGCGTCGTGGAGGTTTATCTGAATGAGAGGCCGTGGCGAGAGCCTCTGAACCTCCACCTTCAAAAGGGTGTCAGTTGCGGAGAGGGCCTCCCCTAATGCATCCTGTCACCTCCCCCCCCCATGCCGCCAAGGTGCTCCTCCCTCTCCTGCCCTCCATCTGCCAGCGCTCCCGTGTTCCCTACAATATTAAACACCGGATCCCCCCTCTCCTTCCCGCCTCTGGGACCTGCCCTGGAACCCGATCATAATTAGGCACGGGGGGGGGGGGGGGGGGGGGGGGGGGGCGTTCGGGATCCAAGGTCATCGTCACCGGGGCGAAGTCGGTCGTGATAGGACGCCGGGACAAAGGCAGGGGCGCGGAGCGCGACTGGGGAGTGGGGGGGGCGAGGTAGGGGGCTGCTGTTCCAAAAGCTCGTCAGGTATAGTATGTAGGCCACACTTGTTCGCAACTATTCATCACGGACTTGGCTGAGATTATCTCCAGTTATGTATAGCGCCGCTCAACTTTGTTTCGCTTACTCAGAGGCCATTCCTCACGGCCGGCTTGACTTCAGATGTCGGGCGGACAACGAGGCACCATTAATTTCGTCAAAGGGTTTCTGGACCCAGCGTGGAAGAATTATTTCAGCTCCGGCTCAATATGACTGAAGCACAGGCCCCAATGCTCACATTGAGTCTAACTGCCAATGCTCTCCTTCCTCAGTTTTAGAAACAAATTTTAATGGAGTATTACATTGTTTATATTTCTTACACATTTATTTTTGCTGCTGTTAATACAGTAACTGCTGAACTTGTGCTGAAACATTTTAACCATCAGAAATAATTAGGGATATTGGCATATATAAAGGCATATTGGAATAAGACTGAATCGAGGGCCAAACTCTCCTTGCTGTATCCCGAAATGAAGATGGACCAACTCAAACAAGATGCATACTCGATTAGGGGATTTAAAATATCCAAATGGTTCATATTAATTCAAGATTGTGAATTCATATTGTTCATATTGTTATTACATATTGTATGTGCAAAATTACACTCATGTAGCTTACGGGTAAACATACCCTTTGATATTAATTCAGCATTATTCAGTTCTTTTCTGAAATATTTTATGTGTCTCTGAAAGGAGGTCAGTAATGTATGGTGTCACTGAGTGCCTTTGTGATAAACAGAATTGCATAAATGTACATACATATATGTTTACAATATATTGAAATAATAGCAATACACTGATTAGCACAGAAAAAAATGTAGATAAAATTCAGAATATCGTTTCATTTTATGTCTTTATGTTTTTATTCCTATTTGTTTTGTTTTTTTTTAATTTTTAAATTTGTTCATGGATATTTGATATGTATTTTTAATTACCCTTCTTCTGCTGCTTTTTTAGAAATGTTTTTAAAAATGTAATAACAAATATTTCATCAAAGTTTCCTGGAAATATAAAAATAAAAATCAGGTGGACTATTCAATATAATAAACAATATTAATTTACCTAAACTACTGTACGAGTTAAGGTTCTTGGTGTTTTCTTGAATTAAATGACACTGAGTATTTACCATGTTTAATATATATTTATGTCACTCTACACACTAATAATGTCACTCCATTGTACATAATATGTAACTCCAACCAAGAGAACTGAATCATTATACATTTTTGTATATTTTAAGTGTTAGACAAAATTTTAAAAAAAGAAAATCATATAATATGTTTTTCTTAGAATTTGTATTTTTATTAATTCATTTAAATTCTCCCTGTGTTATCTTTCTAAACCTTAGGCTTTTTGTTGATGGCTTTCAATGTTTTGCACCCATGAGTGTAATTGATAAAATTTACAATGGGGAATGTATCTATATATAAGTGTTTTTGTATATGTTTATGCATATGTTTTCATTATTTCAGCTTTATGCAAAAATGACAAAAATGGAAAGACAAATATGTAATCCATGTTCTTCATCCAAATCTTTCTCAGTTCAGAAAATGCTGAACAATAGATTTAGTGTCTGTACTGTAAGGGGCTAAACCAGAAATGTGAACTCCTTTTGACAGTTTTGTGTACTCTGAAGTGGAGCTACCGCCACAATGGATTTATGCGTTCAGGATGTGATGTGCAGATTCAAAAGAGAGACATGCTCATCAAAACTCTCTCATTGCCTCTCAGTCTGCCTGGAACGTTCCAGAAAAATCACTCCATTCCTTAAGCATCCAGCACCAATGGTCCCCGCTGTTCTAAAGTTGGAGTTTGGCATCCATTGAAGCTGCATTGGTGGGCACCTCAGTTCACATAAACAATGGGAAGGCAGCAAGGCGCTGCAGTTGCGGTGCAGGACGAAGGGGAATTGGGGGGGGGGGGGTGCGCTTCTGCGTTATGCCGTCGATGGTGTTGGTGTGAGGAATAACAGTGCCCCCTGGGGATGGCTTCCCCCGGTGTCAGAGCAGCGCTCTCTCTCTCTCTCTCTCTCTCTCTCTCTCACAGCTCATCTAATCAAGTGGCACTCCTCTCGTGCCGGCACCGCCGGGCCCTCTAAAAGCGAGCGTGCGGCTGCCGAGGACCCGGCAGGGCCCGAGCGCACCTGCGCGGGGGCGGGGACCCACCGCTGACCGTCTCCTTCTCGCGGTTTACGAGCCCCCCCCCCACCCCACCCCTCGCGCTGATTCGGAGTGCCCCGCCGTGCCCCCCCCCCTTCTCCTCGAGAGCACAGCTCTCATTCGTATGCGCGGTCAGGTACGGAGGGCCGGGCCGAGTCATACCCCTTCCTCGCAAATTGACACTGGCACACTCCTAATAAGATCCACCTGCTTTTCCTCGGTCCCCCCTGTTTCACTGCTCCGCACTGCCTAGCTGACCCCTTTGATTAAATGTCAATGTTTCTCCCCCCCCCGCTCCCACGATTTTCATTGAAGCCAGATAATGCAGAGAGCGCGAGAGAGAGAGAGAGAGAGAAAGGGGGAAAGAGAGTGAAAAAGAGGTACCTCTGTGGGAACGATAGAGAGAGAGGGAAAGAAAAAGATAGACTGAAAAAAACAACAAACAAAAAAAGCCTTCCTCTCTTAAATAAATTCCACTGGCATCTTGTAAATTTTTATTTTTCTGCACTGGCTCCAGGCCCCATCTGTGCCCCAGCTGTTAGTGGAGGGAAGAGCTGGCCCTTCTGCACCACAGAACAACAGTCAGTGGTAATTGCTAGTGGAAGAGATTAAATATAGTCGATGAAAATGTTTACTGGCAATGAATATGCATAACGATGAGTAGGAAATGGCAGCGCAAGATTAAAAAGAGAGGGGGCTTGTTTACAGGGGAGGGGAAAAGTGAAAGAGAAAAGAAGGAGAGAGAGAGAGAGAAAGAAAGAGAGGGAGGAATGTCAGTTGGCTGTGAGCCTGAAATAGGAAGGAGAAACCTTTGGGCAAGGCATTAGGGAAAAAAACAGATGGTTTGTGAACCTTTTATTAGGCAGAAAAAAAACATTAATCAAACCGGGGCTGGAAATGGCACGTTTTTTTTTTCTTGTTGATGTTGTTGAAGCACCAATTTTTGGTGTATATTTTTTTTAAAGGCGTAATGGCCCGTATCTTTTGTTCTGGATGTGCCAAACTCTTCACTGTTCAGGACTTGTACCCATGTCATGTAGCCAGGGTTTCCAGTGGTCCCGTATAGGATGTAAAGCAGGGACTCGAACAATGGTAGCATTACATTGTATCACACAATTGTTATGAGTCTATAAAAGACTAGTCTAAATGCATGTCTCATATGTTAGTCTGATAGTATTGTGTTTTACATGTCATATTTTCAGCTATAACCTGCTTTATGTATATTTTTAGGTCAAGGCAGCAACTGAAAAGTATTTCATTCAACAGATATCTGTTCAGCTTGTAGCCATGCTGTGATGATGGCCAAATGTTCTCAAGTGGAGTACCTTTTATGCATTTATAAACCGGGTATGTTTTTTATGTAAAGGTGAAGTAAAAAGTAAAATGAAGGAATCTTCTACTGATTTCTCTCAGTGTTTTCCTTCTGCATGACAATTCAGGCTAGGCTTTCAGACATGCTATAATGTTTGTGCGTATGCTGCTGGTGGCCTCTAGTGTCCCCTGAGGAGACAAATAAAGTTAATGTTGCTTTGATTCTGTGTGATTTGCTGCTATTTACAAATACGGTACCCACCCCCTCCCAACCCTACCCTCTGCCTTTGCTCCAAAATGCGAGGTCGTTTACCGTGAAACTATCTACCGTGAACCAGACCCTCCCAGAACACTGAGCAATCCAGACAAAAAGGTAAAATCTATTCATACAATACAAGAAACAAGGACATTATGAACGTATATATGGTGTTGGGGTATCTGAAAACCGATTTTATATTTGGTTTCAGGTCAAGCTGGGACAGCTTTTCAGTCAGTGCCCTATAATGTGGCAGACTGTAAGGCTGTGGTTTCAGATCCTTGGAGAAGCCCTGTGCTGCAGTCCCACCCTTAGGCGAGAGACCTCCTACAAGAACAAAAACTTCGTAAAGAGTTTATGAAAGAGTTTATAAGTCACTATGGATAAAATGTCATCCAAGTTTTCCATAGGCGTGTATAATTTCATAGCGTTCCTTAAACAGGTTGCAGTGTAATTACGCTATTCAACGGCTAACTGCGGGGGGCATTTAATCTAACCGTTATGGCACATTGTCTTCCACTTTGACTAACAAATTTAAACAAGCGTTATATTTCTTTTTACTCTTACACATCACGACAAGTTTGGCAACTGAAACTATAAAAAAGAAGTAAAAAGAACTGAAAAAAAAAAAACATTATTTGCTTGAGTTTGTCCCTCAAAGGACCATAGTGGTTAAGAATTAATTCCACACTGAATTAGTTGTTAGTACCCCTCAATCTGTATTTTTAAAAATTGATTCTTATTTATTTTCCTTTCACTAGATTGATAACCTCAGCAATACGGATTTTCCCAATGTCATGAAAATCAAACAACATACACAAATGGACAAATAGTCAGATTCCTGAAATTGGAGGCTTGCGACTTTAAAAACGTCTACCTGTGTACGCAAAACGATGCTTTTGGTCTGGGTTCTGTTCAATGTGCCAATAAAATCGTGCTTTATGGGGGGGGGGGAGACTTATTTGGAAAAACATAAGAACAATTATTCATAATTAAACATCACAAAATGTATTGGCACATTCTTGTTTTGCGAAAGTAATTTAAGCTGCTCTGAACCTTGGCATTGCTTTAAAGACTGTTACAAATTAGAAGTTCAATTTAAATTTGGCTTGCTTTATTTGCTCCAACCTGCCAGCGCTTCATTAAACAGTTTAGAGGCTTGTCAAATGTATGCCATGGCAAGGAATGTGGTCTCCTGTATTTTGCGCTGCTTTGAAGTCCTTCCCAAAATCATTTACACCAAGAAAATGTTCCATTTCCTCCCTCCTTTCATTATAGATTGATTGTTTACACTCAGGGCATTTCGATTTCCTTTGTTCTTCTGTTCATACCCATGGTACTATGTGTAAAATATGTTAAAATGTATTGGCAATGCATATGCAACTGTATGCCACAATAAAAACTTCACATATAATTCCAACACTTCGAATGTAATTACAAATGGATGAGTTTTAAAAAGTACCTCACTCTAAACCTTCATTTTAAAGTATTTTGATGGTTTAAATCTTGTGGTCCCTTGGTGAATATCAGTCACATTATATGATTAGAATCATATTCTTTGGGGCCAGTATTTTTCTTATATGGTAGAAGGGTGGCATGTTAGATTTTTGTAAACTGGTATAAAAGGAAATGTTGGAAGGTCATGTGATGGCTAAAATTGGGCATATTGCATGGCTACATGTGGGCAGCAATAATGCAGAAAAACTTAATCAGTCAGGCTCACTGACAGCAGGTTATCAATATGTCACTCTATTGTGTTGTTTCTGTCAATGTTTGCTTTTTTCAGCGGTTCTTTATCACTTACTCTACATCAGCCCTAAATCCTAATGTGATCACACTGTATGACTGGAGACAACCCTACCATTACAGGGTACTCACCATGTACTTCGTGTGAGGGATACCCCTGATGTGGTTTCATTGTGGCGTGAGCATGAGCACCGGTTCGCTGTGGGGTCACACCCTTTGGTTTTCGCTCTGAGCTGGATATCAGTAGAAATGGCTGGGGTTTGACCCCCCGGCTAGGGAGCACTCATCAGTGTTTTGACGAGCAGGAGGGGGGGGGGGGGGGGCGCGGGTATGCAGACGAAGCCGAAACGGGCCAGGCTGCCCCGCTGTACCTGCGTGTGTGCTGAGCCGCCACCCGGCCCCAGCGATCTCGTAGCGGGGGCACCCGGGTTATTTAATAGGTGCTTTACGATCCCCGGCCTGCTGTTCCACTCGTAAAGCCAACTCCCTGCTTCGTAATTAAACTGTAATAACAGGGAGCGAGCGCCGGGGCCGCGTCATAAATCTGAAGGAGCGCACCTCGTTACCCCCCTCCGGGCACGCCAGTGCCTCGTCCCCCCCGCTGAGGGGCAGCAGAGAGGCGGGCAGAGAGAAGCAGCACCCCCATTTCCTGCTGTCAAATAATGCCCTCAACGTAAAGGACCTGTAGCCTCAGTGGTCAAAATGCCTGCATGCTGTGGTCTACGGCCCAGGCTCAACCCTGGCTACATCGGCAGGGGTTGCTCATCCCACTGCTCTCAGGCACCCTCTGACTCAAGACGCACCTGCAGGTTACTCTGACGTCCGCAAAGCCACGCTTCATCCTCCAGTTAGTGCTTGGCTTACTGTAGAGTGCTGGAAGATTTGCAGCAGGAAGAATAGCCCCGGTTGGCGTGAGAGTGTGTTGGAGGATTGCAGTCACTCCAGCGCTCCGGCACGAACACACTGGCTAGCGCACAGGGATGAGCATAACGTGCAGTTGATGATTGTGAAATAGGGCCAGATAAAGCCGGAAAGGCATTACAAAAATTAATAAATAACAGCTGTGGTGGGACAATGATATTGGCAGCATTGTGATCACAGCATTATAAAAGATGTGGCCTCGCAACACTGGCTGACACGGGAACGCAATGGCAAAATCACCCCTGCAATCCAGCGCAACAAACATCGTTATCGTGATCGCCACAATCACGGCTCTGACGCCCAAAAAACAGACTCTCCCTGCTCTGACGATAGTGGCAGTGATGTCCAAATGGTCGGGGTCACCTGGAGTTAATCGCAGGTTTAACGTGGTCCAATTAAGGGGGAAGAAGATTTGAGCTTTGAGCATCGGATACGGCATACCTGAAACAGCACCTCGGTCCTGGTGCAAAAAGCCCTGGTGTGCGGATCAGGCACAAGCTCACTGTCCATCACACCAATGGCACTCGAGAAGGATCCCGGCTAATATCCAGCCGGCGGCACAATTCGGTATCAAAGCCCTGCCCCCAGTGCCATGTCATTTATTAATAGATCCTTAATTACCGCTGATGAGGAGCCTGGCTGCCAGATCGACTGTGATAGCAACCTGGGAAGGTGCAAAAAAACGTCACTCCTCACACTCCTCTTTATCTCAGAGAAGGATCTTTGTTGCGTAGGAGGCTGGCTGAAGCATGCACAGGGAAACTACTGCTAAGATATTCATTAACCACAATGGGCTTGTGTTTGAAATCTGGGATTAACTGATACCCCACCCATGCTACCATCCCACCTCGGCTCTCCTTCTCTCTGTCCTATCCTCTCTTTCTTGTTCTTTTGCCTCTCAGTTTTCCTCTGCCCTGTGAGTAAACTCAAATTCTAATGTTCCCCCTCATTCATGTACCGTTTATGTGTGCATGACAACATATGCACTTCTTGAAAGATACCTTCCTCCTTCCAGCCACACACACATGCACACCCACACACCCATCCAAACACACACCCACACCCACACACACACACACACACACACACGCACACACACGAACACATCTCATACATCGCGAACATCAGCGCACATGGCACACACACGCACACACATGCTGATGGCCCCCCGGGAGGGGGCCCTGGGTCAGCTGCGGAGCGCGGCCCCCGACCGGGAACACCAGGACACGGAGGCCAGATGAAGGAGGGCCCCAGCTGCGGCAGCCGCTGCCCGCTCCCTCTGCGGCCAGAGCGGATTTGTCAGGCACCGTCGCGCGGCAAACCGACGCCCCCCTCTCCTCTCCCGGTGGCACGGAGCCCGCATTGCTCCCCGGGTCCCTGGGCCAGCATCGCACCCCGGTCACAGCTCCGTCCTTCACACACGAAGCGGCCTGGCGGCGACCTTGTGTTGCAGGGACACTGCTTCGCACTGACAGACACTGTCCAACTACTTCAAGAATTCTCATTTCTGAGAAGTGGAAACCGTGGCAGTTAACCATTTACAGGGATGCTGCTATTGGAGGCCGCCGGGAGGAGTGGAGCTTTACGAGCGAGATCCTACACATATCCCAGCTGGGTTACAGCCCGCGCGTTATGAGGCCAGTTATATAAGAGGGACAGGGAGGGATAAAGCTTTTCCATGTTGTGGGACTGGGGGGGAGTGCGGGGAGGAGGCGCTGGCCCCGGGCATATGGGCTGGAGGCTGCAGAGAGTGCAGGGACTTTGGCTGTCGCACCACAGCTCCCCCCCCCCGTCCCGGGGACCGGACCCGCTGCCCCCCCCCGCCCTGAGCACGGGCCCCGGACCAATCCCCCTGCGGTCCCAGAAGCCTCCGCTCCCCGGCTCCTCCGGGTGAGCTCTGGATGAGCGTTCCTCCTCCTGCCCCCCCCACCCCCCCACCTGCTCTCAGTGTGGCAGGAGCGCTGTCGTGGAGCTGTGCTAAATGATAGTTGACATGCAGATCCGTGGCACAGCTGTAAAACGTCTCCCCGTCACCTCCGCAGCCAGCAGTACACATCCCCCATGAGCTGATGTGGAGGCATTCTCACACACACACACACACACACACACACACACACACACACAGAAACACACTCACACACACACTCACTCATACTCACACCCACTCATACATGCACACTCATACACACAGAAACACACACACACACACACACACACTCACTCATACTCACACACACTCATACATGCACACTCACACATACAAAAACACACCCAAAGAAACACACTCATACTCTCTCACACACACACTCACACCCACACACAGAAAAACACACTCAAACTCACATACACGCACACACTCACACCCACACACAGAGAAACACGCTTATACTCTCACACACAGAGACTCACACCCCCACTCACACATAAACACACACAGACATGCACACACACACACACTCATGCCCACATACACAGTAACACACTCATACTTTCACACAGAGACTCACGCAGAAACACATTCACTCACATACACATTCATACTCACACACACACACACACACACACACACACACACACACACATACATACGGATGCACACTCACACACATGCACATGCGCACACACACAGACAACGACACACACTCCAAAGCTCTGGTCCTTTCACGCAGCGTCCTCTTGCCTCCCGCCGGAGAGAGTCAGAGCAGAGGCCGCGACGCACTCGGTGAGGCAGAGAGGCCGTGCCTCACCTGTGCCTCTCCACTTTGCCACGCCCACACGCAGAGACCCGGCCTGCTATTAAGCTCCCCTTTTTCCCCCCTCTGATTGAGGCTTCCCGCGGTGAGCTCAGCGTGGAGGGAACGCGCACCTGCCCATCCGCACACACACGGGCGGAGCCATCCACCTCTGCCAGAGCCTTTCGCTGGAGTAATGACCCATTAGTAACAGCCCTCTCCAATGCGCCCTGCACCTCGACTCCACACTCCCAGCGCCCCTCCGACGGGGGAGGGCGAAGAAGCAACATGTTTTGAAAGGCCAGTGTACCTTCATCTACATACATGGGAAACAAATTCAGTAACGGAGATGTATACTTTGTATGCCGAGCCTAATTAATGTGCCATGCGGCTTTGAAAGCAAAAATAAAATGAGGTGCCTGTCTCTCTATTTTAAATACGCTACCAAAATAGATTTACTGGCGCCCGGCCGTGGACGCGGGGCACCTTTTGAATGCCCTCTGATGAGAAATTGCCTTTTCAAAATCTGACACCACGTAAAACTTAAAGACAATCACGGACATCGCGCAAACTATAATCAGCCCGTTTCTCCTCTACATACGTCCCCTGTTGATTAGACCTTGGCTTCAATCCAAAATCTATAACTGGACGGAATCGACGTTTAAGGAAACAGGGACTGAAACGGTAATTCCTGCACTTTGTGCAACACCCGGCTCGGGAAAAGCGACGACCTGCGACCTTTCAACAGGTGTGCCGAGACGAGGGGGCCGGCGTGGGACCGGCAATTTTGCCTTTTCCACTGCAAGCCCCTGGCGCAGCGCTTGCCAATACCACACTTAGCAGCCATCGCTCAGACTTTAAGGGCAACAGATAACCGATGCCAAAAACGTAATTAGCACAAGCGATTTACAAACATGCATAGGCATGGGCAGTGCTTTCTGCGCACACCCCTTTATTTAAATAGAAGAAATAGTTGAAAGGTTAATTGCAATCGCAAGTTGAAGTGTTTTGGCATAATCGCTTTCTATTACAACTGAACTCCTGTAATCCTAAATGAACAGATAAAAAATCATTCTCGTGTTCTCATTTTTTGAGGATTTTCCTGAAGCTCAGTATCTCTCCATTGGAACATTATTTGCAATCAAGGATGTCCAAGTTTTCTTTTGTCGGGAAATCAACTGATATTTCTGAGTGTCATTTGCCACCAGAACAGAGAATGTGAATAGGCACCATAATTAAACCAATAATATTCTAGAGCAGCGTTTCCCAAACCTCTCCTGGAGGACCCCTTGTCCTGCATGTTTTAGATCTCTCCCTGCTCAAACACAGCTGATTCAAATGATCAGTTTGTTGTTAAGCAACTTCAGGAGTTCATAACGAGTTGATCATTTGAATCAGCTGTGTTGGAGCAGGGAGAGATCTAAAACATGCAGAACAAGGGGTCCTCCAGGAGAGGTTTGGGAAACGCTGTTCTAGAGTCTTTTCTCTGGATTCAATCAAAATTTACATCGGCTCCAGGGTAGGTCAGTGGTCAAGGCGTTCGCTTTAGATGCAGGCTGAGCTTGCAAGTGTTCGATCCTGGCCGTGTCACCAGCTGAGCGTGACCCAGGACCACACATCATGTGAGGTAGGTGTGGATAGATCGGCCTGGGGCTTGTCCATTTCTCCGCACACTAGCGACCCCCGCTGGTCAGTCGGGCACCCACAGCCTGCCTGTATATAGGTGTGTGTGAGGTGTCCTGCTCTGACTCTGAGGGTGTCCGTGGAGCTGTGGCCTGGGGACTGTGGTGTGTAAAGAGGTATTGCCTGCCATCACATGTTTCAGTTGGGAACACATGCTTGTCTGCACTCTCCCAGATTGTTATTGAGGGTCATTATGATGAGTAGCATCTGTGTGGTACAATGGGGCTTTCCCCAAAATGGGGAAGACATTCCAAATTTAAAAAAGAAACAAAAATCTGCCAAAATGATATTGAACCAAATGAATAAATCAAGAGTAATCTTTAATATTTTATAATCTTTACTATTTTATAACACAATTTAATATTTATACACTATTTAATGTTTTAATAAAATAACTCCTGGATTAAATCAAAGCTGCTTATACCATTTAAAGACATTTTTTGTAACATGTTGCTTGATTGTTATTATTAAACAGTGCTCTACCTTAAGATGACTTAACTGTTTTGATTGGATCCGGGGGTTACTGTTATACACTAATGCCTGAAAGAATGCTGGGCTGATTTTGTCATCGCTGTACTCTGTTCAAGTTCTGCCTTTGGAGACAGCAGAGAATTTTCACACAGCTTCCAAGTATCACAGTCCAGGTAATTTACTTTCACTTACTGGAATTTATTAGGTAAGTGAGGCATGAAAAAGTTTTCCTTCCTCAGTCTGAGAGCATTAACCTGCATGGCGTTACACTGGAGCCAGCAGGGGCTGAAGAGGGATCGCGCGTTGCTGAGAGAAATGAGCCGGCGTAGTCCCGCCGACCCCCGTGTCCTGTTTCTGAACGTTATGTTCAAGGACATTCCGTTCGATGGACCGCACGCCGGTCTCCATTTTGTGTTTGTAGGACGTCTGTACAAGGGATTGTGTCGTATTTTGCTGGCGCTGTCGATGGCTTGCTCGGGGTTCGGTGGATGGTGTTGATGGACTGCGCCGCGTTTGGCCGATGCCGTTGGACCCACGGAGAATTTAAACCGTACCCTCCGCTCGTTAATCTATTCCTCCCAGGGAAAGAGTCGTATCGTTTTTTTTAACGGGGACAGCGATGCGGAATAACGCAGAGAGGAGACAGCGATGGCTCCAGAAGGACCTGTGTTAATAAAGTCAATGAAACCCGTCTGCTCTATTACCCAGTCATTTGTCTGGGTTCAGCTCTTCCTCATGTGACAGCGCCCCTGGTCAGGGCTGGGCTAATCACATTCAGAGGCCATCTCTCACTCCGAGAGCTGAGCGAACGAGAAAGGGACTTACTGCAGCACAATGAATGGAACGGGCATATTGATCTTCTGAAAAGAAATATCCTCATATCCCTCATGCGGTTCTCTGTTTTCTCTGTGGTAATGTCATTTTTAGTCCCCGTTCTTTGTCTTCATTGACAATTACCATCCTCCAGGCTTTGGCATTGAGCGTACTCATACTTTTGGAAAAAGCCTCAGAAAATTAAGATTTATTGGAATGGAACAGGAATCGCAGAAACTGAACACGGAACTGATTTGAGTTGTTAATTGTTGTTTTGTTTTTTAAGGTGGGAATTGTTTTGACATTGTAGGCAATTCCATTTCTAAGTTTCCACAGTGAGCCTCTGGGTTCTTTTACGTTTTCTTGTTTTTTTTTCAGCCAAACCATAAGCCACACCTTCTCGGAGGAGAGTGACTTCAGTTTACACCACATTAAATAATAATGTGGGTAATAATGTGTTGTAAATATGGCAATGCTGCAGTATTAAATTGTAATTACCTGAACTTCCCCCAGTGTGTACGGCTCATTACGCAAACACCAAAGAGCAACAATAACAACAACAATGAAATGATGCAGTATCGCAACTGTAAAGTAAGGCACAATGCAGAAACCTGTTTTAGGCCTGTTTTACAATGCTCACACTCACAAATTTCACAGAAAGCAATACAGGCCATACAGCGTACAGGCCTCTCTTCTGCCTCCTGTCATCCTCTTGCACGGCATAATGGCTCCCGCAAACGCCTGCCTCCTTTGCTGGTGGCCTCAGAATTTGATTACTGTCTCAGGTAACGTCAAGCATGAAAGTATCCTCCCTGTGCTTTCCCATAAACCCCTGATTGAGCTGTGCTTTCGTCGCAAGTCATATCTCGCTTGCTACCTAGCAACTTGTCGAAGCAAGAGCAAATGAACAAGCGCAGGAATGAAAAAGTTGCTAACAAGACTAATTAGCAGAAACAACCACTGCAAAATCCATTGATTCTGCAGTGGGTAATATATTATCCGTTTAAAAGAAATGAGGGCTTGCTAGCTAAGAAACTTTGCAAAAGAAAATGCTCCATTTAAATCGGTTGACTTGTGCATTATAACTCATTCATAGGAAAAACAACAATGAATCTGTACGTCATGTGTTTAGAATGTAAACATGCTAAATTTCACTTACTTCATTCATTTTGTCATTGATTTGGAAAGTAAACCAACTAGTTGCCTAGCTATGCTCAAAAAGGGTGTTTGTCAGAAGTAGAAGTTCAGAGCAGCTGTCTGCCTGCAGCTTTAAGATCAAGGCCGGGGAGCGGTTCCAAACGCTGATGAAAAACACATCAGTGACAGTTTTAGCACCATTGCATTCCAGGTTCCTGCATTGTTACGCAAAATCATTATTCTCTCTAGAGTAACAAGAGAGAGCGGCGTCAATCCCTCGTAATTAAGAACAGTGTGAAACGGAGAAGAATCTAACAGAATCTCTGTTAGATTGTTACGCATTCGGCCCTGTCATATTATACCGGATCAAGTGAGAAAATGTTTGTGACCTGTAATGCGCTGGAAGGAAAATTCGAGTTGTTTTCTTCCTTCCTTTCTATCTCCCTCTTTCTCCCTCTTTCTGTGTGTGTGTGTGTGTGTGTGTGTGTGTGTGTGAGTGTGTGTGTGTGTGTGTGGGTGTGAGTGTGTGTGTGTGAGTGTGTGTGTGTGCGTGTGTGTGTGTGTGTGTGTGAGTGTGTGTGTGTGTGTGTGGGTGTGAGTGTGTGTGTGGACATGCACTGTGAACTACAAAACCCCCAGAAAGCCCATCTCCATCGTCTCTGCAGATCTTTTATCCAGCGCGGTAATCTGTGCTGTTACTCCTGTGAAGTCCATCATCAATGTGTTTTTGACACCTGTCAAAAAGGAGGGGAATTCATTAAACAATTCGCCAAGAATCTTGTTTCTTGTCTCCGACAATATTAGCATCAGAAACAGCTCCTCCAAGACGCATAGATGTGTCATTTGAATTCATTTGAAATGTTAAACCGCAGTAATTAGGTTGAGCAACCTAATGACCGCATCAATACAATGTACCTGCACACCTCTTAAAACCTCTTACTTCTTGTAGACCACAACGAAAACAAAAACACATCAAAGAGGAATCTTGCATCAAACAGCGTATTCCCTGACTGATGTGGTGTCTCGTTGTAAGATCAGTGAGATTCTTGACCTTTGAAACATATGATTCAGCAGTTCACTATTTGGTGAACAAAATTTATCAAGCTACAACTAGTCACGGTGGGTCAACGAAAGAAATCTCGCATTGTACAACGTGCAAGAGAACAGGAATAATTGGGTGTTTTCACTTGTAACTTTTTTTTTTTTCTCAGCATTTTATACAGTTGTTTGTATTGACATCGGCTGGTTTAGATTTCCCAGGTGGCCGTTAGCTTTGCATTTTTTAAATGGTAGATTTAGAGCTGAATGCCCCTTGTTAGATGAAAGGGCGGCAGTTCACACAGGAAGGAGCACAAAAAGTTTTGCACAGTCACAGCTCTCCGGCGGGTATGACACACACACACGGCCGAGCAGAGACCTCCTGTCGATGGCGGCGCCGACTCAGAGGCGAGTGGCAGCTCGTTAAAAGGTCAGTCCCGCGGAACCTCTGACGGGTCCCATCCACTCGGCCCGTGGGCCTGGGAAACTGCTTCTCGGGCTGTAAAGGTGAGCGACTTCATCAAAGGAGCTCAGGGTGGGGGGGGTGTGGGGGAGCGGGGTGGGGGCTGTGCCGTCGCAGCGCCTCCTGGACGCCTTCCAAAGTG
The DNA here is from genome assembly GCF_013368585.1 of Megalops cyprinoides. Classification (NCBI taxonomy): domain Eukaryota; kingdom Metazoa; phylum Chordata; class Actinopteri; order Elopiformes; family Megalopidae; genus Megalops; species Megalops cyprinoides. The sequence continues at coordinate 10,488,455 of NC_050587.1, forward strand.
CCCGTGCCAGCTTTCCGTCAGGGCCTTGATGTTGTGGGCGAGACGTATCTGAGGAAGGTATATCTCCCCGAATTAGCATTGCCTTCAAGTCGGCGCAGCCGCGGCTGTCAGGCTATACCTGGCCGTATTATTATTCATGAGGCGCGGGCTTGGCGAAAGAGTGCTGACATGTTTCCCTCGTGCATTCCGGAGGGTCACAGCTCCGAATCCCAGCGGAAAGCAGCCGCAGACAGGTGAGCCATCTGCGTATCAAAGCCTGAAATATTGCCACATATTAAAATAGCCGGAGACAGCAGCAGCGCGAGGGAGGGAACCTCTGCCGCGTCTTCTCCTCAATCCTTCCCACTGATCTCGGAGCAGGCTGCAATCGGTGTGAGTGTGCGTGCGTGCGCGCGCCTGTGCGCATGTGCATGTGTGCGAATGTGCGTCTGCATGCAGGTGCGTGTATGTGTGTGTGTCTGTGTGTGTGTATCTATGCATGTCTGTGTATGTGTGTATCTGTGCGTGTGTGTGCGCGTGTGTGTGTGTGTGTGTGTGTGTGTGTGTGTATGTGTGAGATAGAGAGAGAAAGAAAGAGATAGAGAGTGCCTGCATGTGTGTGTGCATCTGAGTGTGTGCGTGTGTGTGAGAGACAGAGGGCCTGCACGTGTGTGTGCGTCTCTGAGTGTGTGTACGTGCGTGCCTCAATATTGTTTGCCACGGCTTCCAGACACCAGGGGACCTGCCTGGCAGACGCGCTGGGGAGTCAGGTACACAAAGTGGTCACGGCGCACAGAGATAAAATCAGAGAGATTAAATCGGCAGTGTGGTGACACCGGGAACAGATAAGGCTGGCTGGTGTGTTCCTGTCAACGCTTGGACCATTCAAGGGTGTTCATCACACGGTGTGCTATAAGTGAAGAATACATCCGAAAAAAAAGCGCGGCTTGCGTTTTCTGCATTCAGTGGCAGCAGCGAGCCAAAATGGCCCTGAGCAGTGCATTGTGGGCCTGGCCAAGTTCCGGTTGGGCCATTTCTGACGCACCCTGGAGCAAGAGACTATACCTCAGCTGCTTTAAGGAAAAAAAAAGCACTCCAGCTGCATACATGGGTTGCAGACTGTAAAATTGCAAGCATGGCAGGTTGCCCTTGATAAGGGCATCTGTAAGCAAATAAACATTGCGTCGCTAATGTGTTTGTATTTAAGTGGCAAAGAGCTCAAAGACAGCAAAATCCACTCTGTGGGTAACGCTCCGAGCTTGTGTCTCTTCCGTTTTTTGACAATTCATTTATTCACAAGGGGAAATCGAGCAGACTGTTTAGTCCTTTAGATTTTGAAAACAAATCAGCTCTTAGATTCTGGGTATTTTAAACATTAATGAAATACACTATAATGTAATTTCATTAGTTACCCACAAAAAATGTATTAGTCTTGAGCATTCTTAAGTTAAAGTTATTCAGAGATGTCATTTACAGAATTTAACACCTGTCATTGACTGAAAACCATTTTAATACTTTTGCTGAACACAGTGAAAAAAATTGTGTTGCCCTGAATTTTGTTTATTTGAAAATTTACATAGTTTCAGGAAAAAAAGTGAATGAACAGCGAAGTAAATAATCTAATACAAACTAATGTAGTCTATAATCTATGAATAATCTATAAATAATAAACAATGATTTGCCACAAACTAATGCCATCTGTGTCAATGAACCGTTTGAGTCTCATTATTTGAAAGCAGGAAAGCATTCATAGCACACTGCCTTTTAATGAAATGCAGCTGGGTGGACATATTCGCTCTGAAGTAATGTGACCAAAATACTCTCACGTAAATTCTTTATTGACTCACTTCATCGGGGAAATCCAGTTTATTCCTTTGAAAATCAAGAGTAAGAGGCCAATAGAAACAGTATTACACTTACACATTCAATTATTTACTAAAATATTTGTTCCGTTAACCCGCAAATGCTTAAATTGCATCTGAGGAAATACTTCATTTGTAAAATGTTTTCGAGTTACCTTAATGTATAGTTGACGGCCTTCAGTAGTGCCAACATCCTTCAGCTGCACCATTGCTTTGAAATATCTCTGATTTCTTTCAACATATTGTAGAATGCATGTGAGACTTTGCATATCTATACATGTGATTGTGTATGTGTACCATGTTCATGTGTGTGTTTGGAGACATGCATGTGTTCATGTGTGAATATATGTGTAGGTCTGTGTGTATATGCAAAGTATGAGTTCATGTGTATGTGCGTACATTTGTTTGTGTTAATGTGTTAGTGTGCATATCAGTGTATTTGTGTGTTTGTGCAGCTGTGTGTGCCAGTGTATGTGTATGCTTGTGTGTATGTGCAGTATGCATGCATGTGTGTGTGTATGCATGCTTGCATGTGTGTATTCATATGTTAGTGTGTGTGTCCATGTGTGTGTGTGTGTATTTGTGTTTGTCTGTGTGTGTGCGCGTGTGTGTGTGTGTGTGTGTGTATTTGTGTTTGTCTGTGTGTGTGCATGTGCACGTGTGTGCGTGTGTGCGTGTGCATGTGTGTGCATGTGTGCGTGTGTGTGTGTGCATGTGCATGTGTGCGCATGTGTGCGTGTGTTTGCGTGTGGGTGCGTGTGTGTGTACACGGGCATGTCGATCGGTCCAGTCCAGGCTGCTGTCAGTCACACTCCCTCTCTGCTATCCACTGTAGTCCTGGATCGGGAGCGATAATCTTCACCACCCTGCCTCTGCTGTCCATTAGGTCACTAATCACTTCAATCTCCTCTAATTAATTGAATGCCTATTAATTGTTACAGTACAAACACAATAATGATGATGGTGCAGTAGCGGCTCCGGAGTGAAAAGCCTCGTGGTGCTTAAATGAAGAAATTAACGCTGAAATGTAATTTGGGAAGGCATGCAGCAAATAGGTCATTAAGGCTCTGTCTCCGGGGATGCGCGTAGTTACGCTGGAGTGAGAATACCTAGAAGTGAGTGATAGACCTGAAAGTGTTAAGAGGTACCTGTCTTCTCGGATAACATACTGGGGACTTGCCATTAACGATCTTTCTTCACACACCAGCAAGTATTCAAGCTGATATTCTTTAATCCCCCAATGCAGACACGTTTCAGCTCCCCCTATTCCTGGTACATGGATCACGGAAATTGCTCATTATTAATTCACTCACAGTTTCTTTTCTTTAAGTTTAGTGCTAACCTTTGGTGCAGTGATTTCAGCGTCTGTATTGCTGGCTGGTTTATTTCTGTGTTACACTGAACAAATGACTGTCATTAAGTTTCTGTACAAAAGAGCACAGAGACCCCACGTTTTACAAGCTGATAAATGTTGGTGCCAATTCCAAAATCTATTCCTTAATTTCAGAATTAAACTGTATAGTTTGCTTCTGCATAGGCATTTGACTGAATGTTCTGATTGCATTACATTATTGTCATTTAGCAGACACTCTTCTCCAGAGCAACTCACACAGGTTAGAGTGGCAACATCTTATCCATTTATACAGCTGGATATTTACTGTGACAATTGTGGGTTAAGTGCCTTGCCCAAAGGTAAAACAGCAGTGCCCCAGCAGGGATGCAAACCAGCAACCTTTAAGTTACAAGGTCTGCTCCTTACCACTACGCTACATTGCTGACTGTGTCCGCTATACTGACGATTATGTACTGTGCACCTTTAGATCATTGTAACTGCATATCCCTCAACGATCAAAAAAGCCTGACTGCTCTCAGATCAGTTGTATTATCAATTTGCTTAACATATGCCCTTAACCCGTGTGACTTACAGAGCTCATATTTTATGTATTATCCTTTTATGCAACTGGACCCGGTCCCCTCTCTGCACTGCCATCCATTTGGAAGGGTCCCTACGCGCATAATATGCGCTCGGTGCGCAGTGCCTCGCGGTTTATTTGTCAGCTGCTCCCTTGGCTGTGCGGTAGCCCCAAGAGAACAGCACTGGGAGGTTTACGGGGGTGGGGGGGAGGTCTTCGGCAGAAAAACGCGTGTTCTTTAAATCTAATACTTTCATTTAGCAAATTGTAATTAAATTAAAAGGATGAGTGACAAAAAGATTACCGACCATGTTGCTATGTATTGCGCAAGCTGTGAGATAACCTCAAAATTAATATGAGTAGAGTACACTGTATTAGGGAGCTATTTTGCCATTAATGCACAAATTGAAAAAGGGAGGGGGTGGTGGGGAGTTCTTAGTCCTGTCAGAGGCAACACTCATATTTATTGCTAATCAAAAAGGGTATTAGTGTATAATCATGTCATGTTTAAATAAAGTGCCACAAAACTGTATTAATATAGAAATATTGGATGAGTCTAAGCTAACAATCTATTAAAGGTTCAATTAAGCGGCACGATTTGATCCACAATTATCAGTTTGACCTTGCACTCATCCCCATTCTATCTGTGTGTGTGTGTGTGTGTGTGTGAGAGAGAGAGAGAAAACAAGGGAGTGAGAAAGCAATGGGGGAAGAAGGGGGGAGAGGGGGGTGGGGGTGCAGTGCCTTTCTGGTACATTGTGAATTAAATGTAGTGTTGAAAATGCAATGCTGGTAGCATGGGGGTATGCTCTCTATATCCAGTGCAGTGCATCTTCAGATCAGTTCCACCCACAGCATTTGACTAATCTTTAATAATAATTATAAATAACAATAATAATAATATCAACATCATCGTCGTAATACTTAATATGGTTTAGCCTTTTTTAATCAGATTAAGCGTGTTTAGGAACCTTATTTACAGTAATGGTTTAAAAAGCATATTCAGGGCTCCGTGGGAGATCATCTGTAGTTTGACATCAGGAATAATCCAGGCAATATGGGGCATCCCAATCTCCTCCCATACCTCGCTCCCCAACTGGAGGAAGAACACTTCTCTTCCAGAAAGTGGCATTTTTAAGCTCCCTAGAGATGGAAATCCGGATTTGGCACCTGCCTTTATCAAACACCAAATCAAAATAATGGAGATGTTTGCCCGCTGCTCGCTGCCGAGGGTCAGTAGGACACCAAATAATCCATTAAACCTCCTGACTCCGCCACTGCAAAAAGCAGAAAATGATGATCACTCTGTGTGTGTGTGTGTGTTTGTGTGTGTGGGTTTTTTTTTTTGGGAGGGGGTGGAGATTGAGGTTAGAACAAGTGCTGCATCCGGCTCCCCTTAGGAACCCACGGACCTCTGGGGCTTGGATTGCCGTCCCCCAAACTCATCTTGTTGGGTCGTGCTGAGGGGGCGGTGTCGACTCCTGGGGTGGGGGTGGGGGGGGAGGTTCTCGAAAGTTTCGGAACGCACGCAAAAAAAAAAAAAAAAGAGAGAGAAAGGCGACGTCCAAGGGCCTAATTAATGTCGGTTTGCTGGAGAGGAAGCTAAACATCCTGCAACGTGGCTGCCAAACGAAATTAAGGCCCAATTATTGATAAATGAAGAGTGGGTTCTGCTGGAGCCTCGCCTCGAGTCGGGACGTGCATCTGTCACTCGGCCCGCGGAGGCATTCATGTGTGACGCGGCATCCTGCACATTCATCATGCATCTGCAGAGGTTTTTCCGCTCCGCGCCGCGGGCGTGCGGGCGTGCGGGCGTGCGTCTGTGCGGCAGGGCCCGTTGTGCACACGGGCGTGCTGCTCGCGTGAGCGTGCGCGCGAGCATACTCGACCCATAGATCACCTTCTGCAGCTTCTCCGCACCGCTCTGTTGTTGCGCCGCTTGGCGGGGCCGGGCGCCAACGGTGCCATCGCGCTAGCAGCCTATTTTGAAGCGCCTCGTTTCCTGGCCTTTCCACTTGCTCTGCTATTTAGGACAAGAAAACACAAAGACTGCAAGGCTTTAAGGACGGCGCTTGTGAGTGTCGGATGGCACCGGGGCGAGGAGGTGTCCCCGTCCGCGGTTGTCTTGTTCCACCTCAAAACAACCCGCGCAGGGTGCCCTAAGGGCTAAGCACCGGGCCGCGCGGCTTGACCCTCCCCCCAAACCCAGAGCGGCAAAGCTGCCCACAGCCACGGTAAGAATTATGGCAGTCAGGAAGAACAACACCTGCTATGCAACCAGGGCCAGCACTAAGTCACACCCTGGTTGCTGTGTTAATTGAATGTCAAAGGAGAAACCTTTACAGTGTTATGGTGTTGATTTTAGGTGCTCTGTTTTTGGGACTACATCTATTCCCACTGTTTGCTTCAAGTGACGGATAAAAATAACAGCGTAGCGCGGCGGTAATCTCTGAGGCTTTTTAGGATTGGCTGATTGTCCTTATAATAAATGAAAACCGTGGTCACAGAGGCTGCAAGAAGCCGGTCACCAGGGAGCGTAAGGCGATTTCTTCAAAAAAAAAAAAAAACAATCTTTAATTCCACATTTCCAGTTTTGTGATCTATATTTGCAGAGGTGTTGCCTGAATCTGTCCTGCTCATTGCAGCTCAACCCTCAAATGCCCATTTCCAGGTCAGAGCACTCATCATCTCCACTCATAATCTCGCTGTTATGGAAGTTCAGTGTTATGACCATAATTTTATTTTTCTGAAACTGCTCTATACCCATAAAAAATTGCCTAACAAAATCTGGAACAATGCATGCTGTGCTCATACTGATTTAATCATTTTCCTCTCTGTTATCACCCTCTCCTACCTAAGAAACATACAGGTCAGTGAAATATTAGGAGTTGCTTTTGCCATCAGAAACTGAGAAGGTTAGTCATGCTATCTTAGGCTGAAATCTCAAATCACCAATGTCTTTGTTGTGTGTCAGTGCTACTAGTTTAAAAAGTTCAAAAAGTACAAACATTCATTTCTCAGCTGTGTACATGCTTGAAATGAACTGTGCTCTGTGAGAGTAAGAACTAGTCTCTAAGGCCCGCTTGGAGGCCTGCTTGGATGCCTACCAACGCTCCTCGGATTGCTTATTCATAGCGGAATAAACGCAGTTGTTGACAGCGCGATTGGGCCATCCGGAAGAGAGATCTTGAAAAGCTGGCTGTGTTTGTGTGTATTTATGTTGCACAGTGTAACATAAAGGCTACTGTACGGACACACCTTGGAGCACCAGTTTGACCCCGTGAACATGGTCACAGTTGCTGTCTGGCAGCGGTGCAGAGTCCACCACCCCACTGCAAAAATACTGCTGTATCACCTCTTTGCATTAGCAGATGCTCTTATCCAGAGCAATTTACATACAGTATGTTACAATTTTTATATATTATCCATTATACAGTTAGATATTTACTGAGCTAATTGTAGATTAACTACCTTGCCTAAGGGTACAGCAGCAGTGCCCCAGTGGACAATCGAACCAGCATCATTTTGGTTACAAGCCCTGCTCCTTACCACTACGCTATACTGCCTCCCTGTACTACTATACCTCTGCCAGTACTCAGTCCTATGAGGAACACACAAAGTGGGGCTCAACAACAGACAGCAGATCTGACTGACAAAGAGAAAGCACTTAGATTTTTTCATTATATTATGGCTGTTGTAAATATCAAATGCTCAAATCCTGTGCTTATTTCACTGTGACACATTATGCTCGGGTGTCATTACTTAAACATTAATCACTCCTCCACTAATCCTTCACAGGGCAGATAAATCCTAAATCTGACTTTCATTGTCAGTCAGCAGATTATTAACTAATTGATCTGTGCTCATTATCAAACTAGTTATCTTGCTTTCATTATTAAATGTCTATTATAATGTTATTAAAAAGCTATTTAATATCAAATCTAGTGTTTTTAATTCAATATTATTGCAATGAGAGCTGTATAAAAACACATTTGGTATGTGGAGTGTGGGTGTTTGTTTACCTCTCTCCAACAATGATATTCCACTTGAGCTGTAAAATGGAGCAACCACCATTTGGATATATACAGTATCTTGAATGCTGTGAAGTCTCTTGACATGAAGGAAGAATTTGATTTGACTACTTTATTGGATATCCCTTTTAAAATTCAAATAAACAAGTAAATAAGTAGACACTGTCCCTCCTTGTTGTCATGGATGCTATTTTGAGGGGCTGAAAAAATATGAATGCATATATCAGCTCAGACAATAATAACAATAATAATACTTTATTTGTATAGCACTTTTCATACAAAGAATGTAGCTCAAAGTGCTTTTACATTTCAGCATATGACAGAAGAAAGAAGATAAATAATAATAATAATAATAATAATGATAATAAAAATTAGTGATAAATAAACCACACAATAAAAAAAACAAAGATAAACCACATAATCCAAGGGGCATAAAAAAGGGAAGATCATCAAAGTTAAAGAATGAAACAGTTTAAGGTAAAATAATTAAAAGAATGGATAAAATAAATTAAACAAAAAGAGACCACACAATCCAAAGGGCATAGAACAGGGAAGATCATCTAAAACAACAAAAAGAGAAAATTGCTAATAATACACTAGACTGAAAAGGCATGTTTTTAGTTGCCCTTTTAAAATGTTCACTGAGCCCGCTTCTCTTCTTTTTGGTAGGGTGTTCCACAGTTTAGGTGCGTAGTGGATAAAGGCAGCTTCCCCAATTTTATTTTTGGGCAGTTTTGGAATGTTCAAAAGACCTGCTATAGAGGACCTAAGGGCTCGTGAAGGAACATAAAACGACAGAGAATCAGTGATGTAAGAGGGTGCTAAACCATTAAGAGCTTTGCATACAAGTAGAAGGACTTTAAAATCAATTCTAAAAAACGCAGGGAGCCAATGCAGTGTAGCTAAAACATGAGTAATATGCTCTCTCTTCCTTGTTTTCGTTAAAAGTCTAGCAGTAGAGTTCTGAATTAGCTGTAGATTCTCAATTGACGTTTTTGGAAGGCCAGTAAAAAGTGCATTACATTAGTCCAGTCTACTTGAAATACAAGCATGAATGAGCTTTTCAGCATCCTGTTGAGTTAAAAATGGGTGTACTTTGGCAATGTTTCTTAGTTGGAAGAAGGCTGCTTTGGTTACCTTGCTTATGTGGGATTTGAAACTTAAATCTGAGTCTAAAATTATGCCCAGACTTGTTACCTCCAGTTTATTTTGATGGCCTAAGTTTCTTAGCCTGGTAGAAAGTGCACCTCTTCTGGTTTTGAGGCCAACTAACAGTATTTCTGTCTTATCTTCGTTTAACTTTAAAAAATGATTACTCGTCCAATGAGTGATTGCGGACAGGCACGTAGTCAGGGAGCATAATGCATGTATGTCATTTGGCTTGACAGAAATGTATAATTGTGTATCATCAGCATAGCTATGGAAGTTAACATTGTGTTCCCTAATGATATTACCTAGCGGTAGCATATATAATGAAAAAAGAAGGGGACCAAGACAGCTTCCTTGTGCAACACCAAAAAATATGTCATATTTCTTTGATACATGATCTCCAAGACTAACATAGAATCGTCTCCCTGTATTGTATGTTCGGAACCAGTTAAGAGCACATTCCAGCCCAGTTTTCTAGATGACTGATTAGAATGCTGTGGTCAATCGTGTCAAATGCAGCACTCACGTCTAAGAGAATAAGGACAGAGACCTTGTTTGCAGCAGCACTGAGTCTAAGATCATTGACTATTTTTGTTAGAGCAGTCTCTGTACTGTGACTAGGTTTAAAACCTGACTGGAACTTCTCTGAAACATTGTTGTTATTTAAAAAGTGGCTTAGCTGATTAAAAACTACTTTTTCAAGTATCTTGCTCATGAGGGGTAAGTTGGATATAGGCCTGTAATTACTTAGCACACTGTATAGTCTAGATTTGGTTTCTTCAATAACGGTTTCACAACAGCAGTATTAAATGCATTGGGGAATATATCAGTCCCAAGAGATGTGTTAATTATTTTTAGAGCAGCTGTGGAGACACTATTAAAGACATTTTTTAAGAATTTAGTGGGGACAGGGTCAAGACAGCAAGTTGATGGTTTATTCTGTCTTACAATCCTGCTTCAGTGATGCTACTAAAGTTCCCCATACTTGCCGGCGTATTACAGGGCAGGGTTACTGGAGTTCCTGACAATACCAGCTCTTATAGTTGTTATTTTGTTGTTAAAGAATTGTGCAAATTCTTCACATTTTGAGGCAGAGGCTAGGCTGAGAATGTCAGAAGCTGGGGCGGGATTTAATAATTTGTCGATAGTTGAGAGCAGTACCCTAGAGTTGCCACAATTCTCTGCAATGATCTTTGAAAAGTGGGTTTCTCTCTCAGTACGGATGGCATTGTTATATGTGGAAATGCGCTCCTTCAGAATGCTACGGTGGATCTCTAATTTCGTTTTTCTCCATGCCCATTCAGCTGTTCTACAGAGTCTCGTAGGCTCACAGACAGTGTTGTTTATCCATGGTGATGTTTTATTACGTGATCTCTTTGTCATCTTAACTGGCGCAACACTGTCCAATGCATTTCTTAAGTTGCTATTTAAGGCATCAACCATTTCATTTAATGAACAGTGTGCATTACATAGATCAAAAGAGCTTGTAAGTTCAGAAAAATTTCGTTCTGTGGTGGCATCCAAGTACATTTTTTGAATTATGAATTCTCTTTTGTTATGAGAGATATTTAACAGCGCGTCAAAGAGCACACAGTAATGATCAGAGACAGCAATGTCAGACACTAAAACATTATTGACGCTTATCCCATCTGATAATAGCAGGTCAAGAATATTACCCTGTCAATGTGTAGCTTCAGTAACATGTTGTGTTAATCCTAAGCTATCTAAGATGCTCATAAATTCCAGAGCCTTCGAGTCAGAACTGTTATTAATGTGAATATTCATATCTCCAATGAGGATTTTTCGGTCATAACTAGTAAGAGAGATTGACATAAGCTCAGAGAATTCAGGAAGAAATACTGAGGTGGTATATACAGGTATATACTATACAGACCACCTAAGCAGAGAAATGCTTAGGTGGTCTGTATAGTGCTAGAATAATCATATCTGATTCAGGTTTGAGCACAACGGCCAGATATTCAAAAGATGAAAATTTACCTAAATCAATCTCAGTACAACTGTATTCTATTGCAATAGAATTCTGAATAGAAAACTGACTGCATTGTTTTACACAAAATAATTGTCAAATACAACTGAATCGTTTCAACTGTTTCATTTAATTGCTGGTAAAGAAGCCACAATTCATTGCTTCTGTTCCCTGTTTAATCACTGACAGCCAGGAATTTCAGCGTCAGTCAGCAAAATTAGATGTAGATCAGTGACACACCGCTCCAGAACAATTTCATTGCCCTGTCATATCTCAGAACTAATTTTGGGAATCATGTTCAATGTTACTGTATTTAACCTTCAGTGAATGTTTTTTCATGGGGAAGGAACAAACCCTAAATATCTGGTGTATGAACCGTGAATAACACAGAGAGGCAACAGAGTGCTCACTGTATGAAAGAAAAATGAACAGAGGACTTTAACCGCACTGCTATGAATAGCTTCTCTCTGATACTGATCAGGTGCTGAATTAAGTTTTAATGCATGTATTAATAATAATTTGGACTGTGTGAACTGGAGGACAGAACTTGTTTTCCTGCAAATAGTTCTGTAATTACATCTGCGAGGAAAAACTTATCTGCTGAGATGCCCCGCAGCAAACGCTTTGAAATATAGCCCTCTCTTAAGCGGGCTATGCCAAAAATAATAGTTTAATACTGATAAACAACCTAATTTAATAGCATCTATTTTGCATAAAAACTCAATAAAAAGGAAATTAGTTCAGAATATCCACAATCCAGCCATTAGCTATAAATTGGACTCTCTCTCTCTCTCTCGGACTAACAGCTTTATAAATACTAAGGGGTCTGAACTCCCTTTATAAATACTAAAGAATCTAAACTGCTTTGCCTCATTGTGGATGCCAACCATGGATCACTCTGTCCTGCAGAGAGCTGTAATGGCGGCCCATCAAGGACAGAATATGATTCAGAGTTGTACGTGTCGCTTTCAAAGCCCTAAACAGGGAAGGCCTAAGCCATCCTCATGATCGCCTTCCATTAAAAGGCAAGAATTCTACAAGTCCCCGTTCTTCCAAGACAAAAAACAACTCTTCTCCAGCACAGCATAGTGGTTGGGAGGCCATGGATGCCTGTGTGTGGTGAAATTTGGATATTTTTAATAAAATTTATTTCAAAACTCTTGACAGGCATATGTGTGTTAATGAGTGAAAAAAGTCCTGTAAACCAATGCAGTAAGCATTGGTTAAGTAAGAGTCCTTGTGTAAGGGCAGAGACAGAAACCGCACAAAGGCCTTGCAAAAAAAAACAACGTTGAATCTAAACTGGTCAAATACCACAGGATCATATTTAGTAAATTGTTATGACAAAAATCAAGTTGCATTGTAAATCATATCAGCTACAAAGTCACAAAAGAAGATTTGTATGTGGGGCCGAATAGCTGTAGATGTTTTTCTTTTTTTTTTTTTTTTCAAAAATCCAACCCAAAAGCCCTTGGACACGAGAGTCAGCAGCGCACACAAACAAAGCTAAACCGAGACGGGGAGGCCAAAAGGAGAGAATAAAAGCGGGAGCAGGGCGCTTGTGCCAGAGGAGACGGAGAAAGAAAAGGAAATACAGCGAGTGTGAATGAGGAAAACAACATGGAGTGCGTGAGGGGTGGAAAGTTGGAGACCGGCCTGCGCTCCGTGCTGCATGCGGGGTCCTTCCCTCCCCCCACCCCCCTCAAGGGGGGGGCTTGAGTCCCCTAATCACAGCTGACAATTACACTCAGCGCTTCGTATTTTTACAGCTGTTTTATTCATAACTCTTGCTGTGTGCTCTCATAGAGCAGGGCTTTCTGGAGATGGATGAGGGAAATGACTGATTCAGACACCAGAGCTGTGCTACAAGAAAAAACACACTAATTCTACTCATAAAAGTGAGTGCATGGAGGAAATCAAACTGTGTTGATTAGGAAAAGTATTTCACGGTGAACGGTAACGAAAAACCAGCATTATACGTATATATAAAACGAAAACACAACACATAAATGTTTTCGTACGTCTTTCGGGAAAGTTTGTGTTTATTACCGTGAGCAACCCCCCCAATAAAAGTAATGCGGTGCACATTTGTTTCAAAAGCAGTTTTGTTTTCTGTGTGAGTTTGCCGTTGCCCCCGTGATTAATCAGTTCTATAGTTTTTTTTTTTTTTACTGTATTAACAGTAACAGCTAAGCAGCCGCACAGGTGTGCAAGCTGAGCGTTCACCCCGAATGATGCATCGTGATACAAGGAGGAATGTGATCTGGGCACGTAATGATCATCCATCAAAATCAGGCCCGTATGAAAAGGAAACGATCCCAATGCAACGATTTATAACTCTTTTATCAAAGAAAACAAATGGTCCAAAACAACAGCCGAATATTCGTCTTCTTTTTAAGAAGGCCCCAGGTTTTCTTTTACCACTCGCGCTGCCTTAGGTCATGCATAAAACCTAACTTTTTTTGTGCTGGAAGCTGCTCTGGATAAGAACGGCCGGTAAATGAATGCTATGTGAATGAATGCTAAATGAATGTATACTGTATGCACTTTTGTAAGTCGCTTTGGATAAAAGCGTCTGCTAAATAAATAAATGTAAATGTCTATGTCATGTAATGTAATTTTTCTGATAGCTCTTTGGTCACTGAATCAATCCAGACTGTGGCCCAGATTCGTTCTACCTGCATCGCCCTGCATCACTTAGCCTGCAGCGACAAATTCAAATTTGTTTTGTGCTTTTGTTTCTTACCTGGTATTATGAGCTCAGGGGCCACATAAATCAATGAAAATGTTGCGCTTAAAATGAAATAAAGACATTCTTATTACGATTCATTTGTACTAAGCGTTTCATTTCTCTCTCTAATTTAAAGCTATATAAGGATATATACAGGTGTGTGTGTGTGTGTGTGTGTGTGTATTGTATTTGCTTGTCTTGAAAATAAATGTTATTTATATATATATATATATATATATATATATATATATATATATATATATATATATGTATATATATATATATATATTTATATATGTATATATATATACACTGTGTACATAATTATTATGCAAGTCTATATTCTAATGTAATAGCGTCTCCAAGATCATTTTTTTCAACTGAAATATGATATTAACCTCATTATTCACTCAGTGTAAACATTTTCAGATGACTTAATTGCTTTATTGAAAGAGGGTGTGGCCTAAAGTGAGGAATGCCTTAAAGTCAGGTGTGCGTAATTATTAGGCAGCTTTTTGCTGCTGGGAAAATGGGGCAAAAAAGAGACCTAACAGATGATGAAAAGGCAAAAATAGATAACTGGCTTTCAGAAGGATACAAAACAAGTGAAATTGCAAAGATGTTGAGCCGTGAACACCGCACAAATAAGAGATTTGTGAGTGTGAGTCTACAGGGACTCAAAAAACACATTGAGAAGAAAACACGCAAATTAACCACAAGAGACTTGAGAAGAATTAAACAGGAAGTATCCAGGAACCCTTTGACCTCAAGTGCCATCATCTTCCAGAACTGCAACCTTCCTGGACTCAGAAGAAGCACAAGTGTTTTGCATGATTGGCAAGGTCAGCAAGGCAAAAAATCAGCCTCCCTTAAATAAAAAACACTAGCAAAGGCGTCAAGAATGCGCATAACAATACATGAAGGTTTTGTGGTTATATTCGAAGGTTTTGTGATGAGATGAGGATGAGATGAGAGTGACACTGGACGGACCCTGATGGGTGGGCCCGTGGCTGGATTGCTGATCGTCATCGCACACCAGTTCGACTGAAGCGCCAGCAAGGTGGGGGAGGGATGATGATTTGGGCTGGTATTATCGACAGTGAATTGGTAGGACCATTTCGAGTGGAAGATGGATTGAAAATGAACTGAAAAAACTACTGCCACTTTCTGGAGGCCACCTTCCTCAAGCAGTGGTACCAGAAGAAGCCAGCATCATTCAAAAGGTCCATGATACTGATGCAAGACCACGCATCCCATGCATCCAAGTACACCAGAGATTGGCTAGCCAGCAAAGGGTTCAAAGATGGTAAAATGATGACTTGGCCCCCTTGCTCACCTGATTTGAACCCAATTGAAAACCTGTGGGCCCTCCTAGAGAGGGAGATTTACAGCCGAGGAAAGCAGTACACATCTCTGAACAGCCTGTGGGCATCTCTCTTGATTGCTTCAGCTAAAATTGACCGCAATCACATTAAAAAAAACTGACAGAATCCGTGGATATGAGACTAATACAAGTGTTAGAATAGAAAGGTGGCTATATTGGCAAATAAATGTATTTCCAAGAGCAAAAATGTTTTTGTTAGCTGTTAAATGATTGAATTCGTTGCTTTATTTTATTATTATTATTTATAATCACGTAAAAAGACTGTTTATGAAATAAACTGAAAAAACGTAATGTATTTCCTAGTTGCATAATAATTGTGCACACCTACACTAAAATCATGATATTTTCCCCTTGTAACATAAAAATCTGAGTTTTTCTTTATATAACATTTACTTTTCCTTCAAGGAATGAATTGGGATCACTTATAATGTTGTGTCTATTAAAATATTTTAAAAATCAGCAAAAAACACATTTGCATAATAATTACATACGCAGTGTATATATATGTACATATGTACATATATACACCTTTGTATTTATTTTCAAGCCAAGCAAGTATGATTCCTCTCAAGTCCTGAAAGGTTCCTATCATTATGGATATTCAATTATAAATGGTGACCAGAATGGATTTTTAGTTAAGTGAAGTGGTCCTTGATATTAAAAGGCGAGGATGTGAAGCGGGGGGTTTTTTGTGTCTTATCGGTCAGGCAGCATCTGCGGACTTATTGCCACTCTCGAGTGCTCATCTCCAGCGCTCTCATTACGCTATTCTTTCTCGTCTTCCGTATTTGAATCTCTCCTTCTTCCCCCTCGCCGGCACACAAAGCAGCGTTATCGGGCTTCTTTGAACCCGTCTTTTCTTTCATCTTTATAGGTATCTTCAACAGCCCAATTGTATGCTCCCCTCTCCCAGGTTTGCTCTTTTTTCCTTTTTTTCTTCTCTGTGAAGCCCAATCATAGCTCCATTATTGACAAAACAACCGAATGCCACCATTAAAACAGGTTTTCTTGTTCTTAGTTATTCTGACCTTCCACGTGAAGGGTTAACGTGATCAAATAAAGCTTAAATCTGAGTCAAAACATTAGGCATATTTGTTTTGGATCGTCTTTGTGGCACTTTTTTGACTGAAAGGTGCCTGACATTTCACATGGATTTTCAATGAAGCCATTATGTTTCATGCTTACGATTCATTCTAACAGGTCTAACAGGTTTTAGAGAGGGGAATGTACACATCCACGATATCCGCATATATGCTAGGCCTGTGCTGTCTTTTAAGACACGTGGTGATTAGCACGCCTAGTTAAGTGTGCTGTTTGCAGCTATGTCAAGACATGTTAATTGGCATATGAAACTGACTCCTGCTCTCATGTCCCGTTCCCACAACCCCTCAAACGACGTGTGAAGCAATTCGATTTTGAGTTTTTTCAAAGAAAAAGAATAGTAGTTAGAGTAGTAAGGCCAGTCAGATGCATTTAGCTTATACAGTCCGCTCTCCATGGAACGGATGTCACAATGCTTGGAAGATGGCGCTGGCGTGCAGAAAAGGAAGTGATGCGTGAAGACTGGGTGGGAGTTCTGACAAGAACTCACACCTGGAGGACAGGGACTGCTGCTATTCACTCTCCCTGCGCTTTGATTTTGGTTTTTGGTTTTTGTGTTGAATTTTGCTTTGACTTAGTTTTGTTAACCTCCTATTTTAAATAAAAACAATAATAACTGGGCACGTGTGAATGGTGGCTTGTGCTGGAGGGCCACGGTGTCAAATGTGGGCTGGTCCTTGAGGTCAGAAGGTAAGCACTGCCTTCCAGGCAACACTACATTACACATTATACACACTGTCGTTTCATACATTTCTGCCCACACGTTTTATGCATTCATCCAGCGTTAGGTTACAGGTAGGTAAACTGGCTTTATTCATTCACTAGACAATGCCATTTTATAGGTTGTGGTTTGACGCTAGAGACTGTACTGCAATATTTGTCAGTCCCAAATCATGTAAAATATGAAGAAGGGCAAAAAACATCTAAAGAACATACACCAGGATTCATGGTAGACCTCTTCTGATTGGCCACCGCATAGTAACGAGGCCTGTCTAGTTTTGGCAACATCTGCTTTTAAACGAATGACAGGTGGGTCGTAGCATGTGGGTCAGCCCGCTACACCCCAGCAGGGGGTCAGAGGGGGGGTCCCGTGGAACCCCGGTCCACTCAGCCTGACATTTACTGGCGTGTTCCGCGCCTCTGTCAGATCACTTTCACAGCCGTGTGGAGCCCCAGAACCAGGGAGAGGCAACAGCCAGAGGGAAAAGAGGTGAAATGGAAAAACAGTGCTAACGTGGGACTTGCGATGTACCATTACAATAAAATGAGCTATACTATTTTAGCAATTAAGATGAGGAAGGTAATAAATGTGATAATATATTTATAATCATGATGATGTTGACAGTAATATTACCTGTGGTATTATCAAGAGCTGTTTTATTATTATTATTATTATTATTATTATCATTAGCATCCGTATTCATATACCATACTCCATTTATAAGAACCACATCCATCCTGGATGATTTTATTTTTATAAGTGGTTCATTCTTATAAGTGGTGCAACAAATTGACGGGATAAAATGGACATTTATCTTTACTTTAACATTCTTATTTAACTGAGAAATGCCCCTCTCAAAAATTTTTGAAAAATGGAACAAATCATATTTTATTGATTATTTACATCAGTGTCACCATGCAAAATGCCATGGCCTAAATTTAATGTCCTTACCTAAATTCTTTGAAAGATATTGTAATAACTCGCCACTGTGTAGTCTAAAATGTGGTAGCACATTTAGATCACAAACATGCTCAGAATTACAAGCAGACTATTTTAACTGCATCTGTATATGAATGATTCTGTCCCAGCCTTTTTTTTCTCTTACAGTATGTGTTTGGCACAGTATATCAGGAATTCTTATAAACAGAGTGCTCTGATATAAATTACTAAAATCATTTCATTTCATTTAAAGGATTTAATTTTATCACCAGAATAAAATTTTCATTACTGAATAGTTTTAGCAGCTGATATTCATTATGAAGTTTCCCATTTTTTCAATGTAAGGAAGCAAAGAGATTTTTAGGCAGCATTTGGAGAGTTGGTGAGCGATTCGGCTGACTAACACTGTCCAGAGAAGCCAAATGCTGTCCAGCAAGAGCCAGGCCAATCTTCTTTGGGCCTCCACCATCTGGTGCGCCATGTATGAAACCTGGGCCCGATCGCACGGAGCACAGGGATCAAACAATAGTCTGTGGCCTTTCACTGGAGCGCATGCTGTCTTTTACAGGACAGAGGGACAGGCCAGGACGGACCACGAGACTCTGTGTGTGTTTGGAAGGGGCCATCTTCAAAAAGGCAAATCTGACATGGAGAGGGACTGGGGAGGTGACCAGCAGACAGCGAGATGGCCCTGCAGCCTCTGAGGAAAAAAGGCCCTGCCGAAATGACTGAGCTACATCTCTATTACAGCTCCCGTTGCCATCGATCCCACAGTTAAGACTGTGGCTGCGTCCAAAACTGTGACCCCCCCCCCCCCTCCTTGGATTATGAGGGAAATTTGGGTGAAACATCTGAGAACCTAAGAGTTATCTGTGATTTAGGACCAGACACAAGGCCACTTTTGTATGTCTGAAAGTGTGTAAGTGTGAATCTGTGTGTGTGTGTGTGTGTCTGTGTGTGTGTGTGTGTGTGTGTATGTGTGCGCGCATGCATGTACTTGTGTACCAGCGTGTATGTATGTCTTTTTCATAGCATTTTTTACATTTTTATCTTTGAAATATTTTTTACATGAAACACTATATTTTGTTTTGCATTTGCTTAAACACCATTACTATGTTGGAACTACAGTAAAAGTGCACCATTTGCTGTGATAAGCCTGCCTGTTCCTGTACTTACAAAACACAGAAAATACATTAAAATGACACCTTTCACAACATACCAAGGGTACACCCTTCAGTATCTAACAAATACAGCTTTCAGCTTTATTAACCAGGATTTGACTTTGCTCTGAGAGCAAATTTCATCCAGCTCTGCTCTCTGATGGTGAAACAGTTCACACTAATAGGATTACAGCAGACAATTGACTATTGAAATGGGTCACCACTTTGGAAGTGAACCTTTCTTAACAATAGCCATTCTCCCCTTTCCCCCAGTGATTCCGGCCAATCGAGGGCTGGTGGCTGAGCTCTTCCGCCCCCACACTAGTCCGGCCATCGCTCGGAAGTGAGCTGTTAAATATAGGTGAGCCGCCTCTGTGTCTTTCAAACACGCCGCTTTGCGCTTCTTTTCTTTATCATTGTCATCAACCATGAATAAAACATGCCTCCAGAAAAGAGAGAGATTGTTGGAGCCAAAGTGACTGAATTCTTCTGACAGCCATCAAAAGGAAGAGCCCTAAAAGGGGAATGACCGGGGGCCATTCCTCCCCACCACCCCCCCCCCCCCCCCCAGTCTCCGCCCCACGTAATGGATCTTGTTCCATGGTCTCAGAGAGGGGGCCTTCCAGCCAGCTCCGCCCCCAACATCCCGAAAGCCGTCTTGAAGAGCGCCTCTTTAAAGAGCACGTCCAGGGATCTAAATGACCTACAGAACCCGTCGTAATGGTGCGTTGGAGCGGAGCTGCCGAGCGCCACAGTACCAGACCGTTATGAGGGCCTGTTTTAAAGGAACCCACAGATGGGCAGAAGGGCCCGGCCGCCACATCGGGGCTCAACGTACAGCAAATGCATTATTAATTGGCTGATGTACTATCACCCGAAAATACCGCGGCCCTCAATGTCAAAAACACGGACTGGAGCTGACCCGATTTAGCTGTTTTTCTCATTCTTGTTTTCCTTTTTTTTTTTGGTTTTTGTTTTGATATTTTTTTTCCCTCCCTGGAAAATTGAACGCTTTCCAAACCTGTCAATAGTTGTAGCGGATTAGCTGTCAATACCGTATGTGCAGAGAGAGGGGTTAAAACCATGACAAGTCCGAGGGGAGCGCTGTACCTCTCACGCCATCTGCCTTCTGTTTTGATCGTAATCGTCTTTGAAAGCAAATGTTCCGCCACGACTCGCGGCGACAGCGTGGGCCTATCGCTTTCTGACAATGCTCCCGCGCAACTGTCAGTCCATCATTTTCGAGGGCTTCGCATCTTGTCCTGGGATTTAGCCGGAGGCTTGAGTTTTGCAGAGACGGCAGAAGAGGTGAGGTATGCAGGTGACTGCCAATGCATCATTCAAAGCTGGGAAGGAGGATTCTGACTCGCATAAACACACGCCGAGGCACCATCGCAATGTTATTACACAAACATTCATGCGCTTTTCCATTCTTGCTCACCTTTTCACAAAACGGTTTCCAGAATTGCCATTTTATTGATTCCTCATTTGTTCACCACGTATCTTTGCACTGCATAAGACATGAATGTAGTCTCAAGTCCTCAAATGTAGGAATACCGTCAAAACTAATTTTTTTCTGGCTTATTAAAAATACTTATTCATTTGCTAGAAATACAAAGCAAAGAATCACCCATTAGCATTGTATTTCCATTTATTTGTATAAGTCCTTTCAAATTGAAAAAAGTGAAAAATACAGACTTTACAAATGTTTATGACTGATTCATAAGGAAAGGGTACATTTTTCTTAAATGGGCACTTGTGTAGAAATCAATTCAAATGTTTTTGTTTTTACTACGTGTGTGTGGGTGTGTGTGTGTGTGTGTGTGTGTGTATGTGTGCGTGCATCTGTGCATATGAGCGTATGTATGCGGTTGTGTGTGCGTGCATCTGTGCGCATGAGTGTGTATGCGCGCGTACGCGTGTGTGTGCATACACATGCATGTGTGTGTCCGTAGGGGGAGCGTTGAGCGTCTCCTCTCGGGATCTCTGTGAAGTGGCAGCCTGCACCTCGCGCACGCATACACACACACACATCCATGACTTCACCCCGTCTTCTCTTGCATTAAGAATACCCACTTAGCGCCTTGTCAGATCAGGATTAGCCCCTCCGGGCACTGCGCTCCACTGACACCTATTCAATGCAGCACTTAAGCGACGTGTTGGCAACCGAAGCAACGCGCTCCCCTTCAGGTGTTTAAAAAGGAGAGAAGATGACATGACCTGTCGTCACGTTTCGCGCTCCCCTTCTCCTCTTCCTCCCCCTTGCCAGGTGAGGATTCTGATGGCTCACGCAGGATGTTTTTTCACCTCAATATCAGACGCGTCTCGCTATTATCCTACTTTGGAGACCTTGCTTCTATTAGCTGAGTATTTTGGACCTCGGGTTCATACCTATAGTGTCTCAGGATGACATGGATGGACTTGAAGAGAAAGCATTTTCCAAAAATCAATGCAAACACCCATTGGATGCATTGTAAAAATGATGGAACACCAAGAAATAAATTGTGTTATTTTAAAATTATTTTTTTATGAAATTAATCATTACATTTGTAGGAGTATTTTGAAAAACACCAAAAAAATGAATGTACACTATCTTAAACACGCTTTAAAACATGGTTGAAAGTGGTTTGAAATGTATTTTTAGAATGCTGTCATTAAGCTAGGTGGCTCTTGTAAGTGTATACATAAACTCCTGTACAACAAATCTTAAACCGACAGCCTACCTACTGCACATGAGGAGGCCTTTTTCAAATGCGGCCAGTCTTGTTAGAGCGGAGGATTCTGGGACATGGGTGAGTGCCGGAGCTCTCGGAGGCACTGAGGGATTCAATGGTGAAATTGCCTCTTTTCACACTCCGAGCATCCAGACTTGCTATTGACAAAATATGATATTGCGATTCACTGGGATCCATAAATGTACTCCTCTACTGAGCAGTTTGGTATGAATTATGGTATGATTGAAACTGATTTTCCTTTCCAGCCTAGCTTAAAATCATCACAGGCCCCTGAAAACTGTTACCTTCTTGTGAATGTTCTTTAAAAGTGATTGCTGGAGGCGTGGTGTTTTCAACAAAATTCAATCGAGGTGCAGGTGAAGTGAAGGCAAATAGTCTTTTGCCGCTGAATATTCATGGAAGCGTTGCGTCGTGGGACACCAAGGGAGGAAAAGTTCACATTTGACAAATCTTCATATTCGTCTATTAGTTCATATTAAAGTTAAAGTTCTCTACTTTGTCTATCTAATGATATTTTCTCCCAGATCTCTTGTATGGCAGTTTTTGTGAAGGCCCCTGGTCTTGCTCGGCCTTACCCAGTTGGTCCCGGGGCCAGAGCACCATGCCGGTGTCCTCTCAGCCCTCTCCCAGATGTTCCTTGAACACTGGGCCTCGAAACACATCCCCCCGGGCTGCAGGTGCGGGAGATCAAGTGCGCCGCAGAAACGATCCAGTTCCCGACACCCTTCCCACAAAATTTATGACCCCCTCATTGCAATTAGGAAGCATATTATTGCCCAGACACCCTCGACTGCCGGTTTACAGGGCCGATGCATTCTACCTAGGCAAATAAAAAAAAAAGAAAAACATCATTATCCTGATTACCATAGCTGTGGAGGTTTCCACATGTTTTGTCAGGCTTCGCCAGGCTGGCCTGTTGACTTTGGCGCGGGGTCTTCTGTTTGAAATAGAAATAACCGGTAATAAAGCGAAAAAGTTGTACGGTTTGAAAATTCATCTGAAGGTGGGCGTTTTTTTGGAACGTCAGCTCGGATGGGAGACAGCTGGAGACCGCGGTCCCACTGCCGAGGTGAGGTGACTCTGGAACCGCGCGGCTTCCACATGCGCGCCGTAAAATAACACCGACTCCTACGAGGTGATAGTGACCAAGGTGAAGTATGAATGAATTTCCTGTGAGGCGGACCAGCTGGATCCCTCGTGCTCTCTGAGCATAGGAGTATCCTGTCAGGCCTCTGCCGTATTGCCGTCTGAGAGACGTCGTAATGAATTTCCCAGCTTTAAATATTTGCGCGTTCCCATGCCAACACCGTTTCCCACATTGACAAGCAGGTCCAAGAACTTTTGACAAATGGATATCAACTAGCCTCACGCCTCCATGGTGACCTTTTGAGTACTTTTCTCCCAAAAGAAAAAAAAAATGAAAGAACATTTCGGGTCCGCATATTGTCAGCAGTGTTGTGGGGCAATGTACTGCCTCAGAAAACATGTGGGCATAATGTTTTTGCATTATCTGGTAACACTGTTCAATGCATTTCATTTTAATTGTGCCATTTTATTACTGTGTCAAATATAAATAAAATTATATTTATAGTTCCTTCAGTATTTATTGGTATCTCTTATTAAATAGGATATGAAAAACTATAACAGACACCGTCTAAAATGGATCATTGTTTCTGCTTAAAAAATCAAAATAGCATACTTTAATCTCTCTAATATGGGGTCATATATTTCTCAAATAATGAATTTTACACAGATGTTAAGTATTATGTACACCTTTGTAATTAGTATTTTATAAATCCATCTCTAATAGCTACAGGATTAGGTTTTGGCCCTTCTGAGGGGTATGACCATTCCTCCCAGAAGACTTCATCTAGGTCTTTTGGATCTTTTGTATTCATTTATTAAGTACTTTGAATGTGAATGACAAATAGAGACTGAGATGGCCAGTTGAGAACATGTATTTTGTGCTCAGTTAACTTCATTTGTGGATTTGGATCATTTTCATGCTGGAATGTCTATATTCAGCCAAGCTTGAGCCAGATTTGAACCAGTTTTTTTGGCCAAAATATCCTAGAATGTATTTGAGTTCATCACTATCTATCTTAACATTTGGCCCTGGAAACGTAGATATGAAACAACCCAAAAACATAATAAACTCCCCCACTATTTCTCATTGGGAATATGTTTTCTCAGCATAATCCTCATTTGTCATGCCAAACACAATATTGATAAGCATGTTCAAAAAGCTACAATTTCATTTCATCTGACCGTAAGACATAAGACATGCTTCTTATTGCCATTCAGATGTAGACAGCCAAATTCAAATTCTTGTCCTCAAGCAGGGCCTGTTCCTGGCAAGGTTGCCACTGTATTAGTACCTCTAAATGTCTTAATAATGGACTTTACAGTAGAAGAGGTAGATTCAGCTTTTTGTCTTGTAAGTCTTATAAAACCCAACTTTTGGAGGTTGATGATCATTTGCCTGCAGTCTTCAGAGAGTTCTAACTCAACTATAGTGAGGCAAGCTACTAAATTTCACTGATATGTTTTTGCTCTGTATATTATAATGCTCACTCGCAAACATAAAGAGGAAGTTTCACTCAACACTTACTACTCACTCACTACTTACTAACCTCACTAGCATTGCTTTGAAGTCTTAGTCTTAGGTTAAACAGATGAGTGAAAACAATCTGATGGGATTGCATTTTGCAAACTTGATGTTTGAAATTTAATATTTGCTGTTGATATTTCAGGGCCTTTTCTTGGTAAAATAAGCGCTGTCAAAATTTAAAGTTGTGATAACAACAAGTCCCATCAGTTCCAGCTGGCCCCAATGAGAACACAGTAACCAGTCTCTCTCTCATTGGATCTTTGGATCCACATGACATTTCACCCAACTACGGTGCAGGTGAGCCCAGCTGTAAAGTGCTCTATGTCTACAAAACACTGACTGTGCTACATTGCCACTGACCATCAAAATCACCACTGCAGCTAGCCAACTGCTTCCTCTTTACCTTTGGACAATAGCAGGATGCCTGAAAGGCAGAAGGGGTTAGCAATGTTGCTGTACTCACCTTCAGCTTTAAATTCAGCACTCTATATTTCTCTCCTTCTACCGTGAGCAGCTATACACTTCAACAATCTTTCCTGATATGTTACACTAATAGGAGCGACACGCACGAAAACCTGATTCGCTAGATTACACATACCACCCACTGCTATAACCACAGATGAAGATTCCTTACCATAATTTCCATCCAATCGCTACAGTGTAGGGGTGGTCTGAACTCAGGCAACTTCCAAGTAACTGTCAAAGACAGGCTTTTTGATTGAAAGGCCAAGTACATATTTCAGATTTTAAAAAAGAACACATTGAAAAATGTGTAACAGTGCAGTATGCACTTTGTTCTAAAAAATAAACATTTTTTTCCAGCCCAGCCTTTCACCACACACCTCTTGAGAGTGTTCCTCTATATGAAAAACAGTACTCATTAATATGGGTATGAGATATACAACAAGCAGCAAAGTAAATGTCTCTGAGTGGTGCAGGAGCTGCAGCTGGACGAGGTGCACCTCCAATTGCATTTGAGGCTGACCCAGAGTCAGCAGCAGCTGCTGGTCCATCACAGTGAAGGCCAGTCAGCTATGACAAGCTGCCCTGCCATGAACGACCTGGCGAGCATGTTTACCTGTGTTTCCATGGTTACTTTTGGGTGGCTGGGGGCCACCGATGAGAGGCCTCCGGCTACAGATCCAATCTCTTTTCCATTTTTCACGTCACAAATACCGCAAACAGCGGTGGCACAGGCAAAACTGTACATCTCATGCAGTTCCAAGGTCAACTGACATAGACAATCACGGCTTCTGGTTCTACACTCTGAATTTTGTTTATAAGTCATTAAAACTCCATTATGCACGGCATAAGAGGTGCATGTATTTGTAACAATTGCCAATATCATACACGCACATGCAGGACACCCTGGCCATTCATGGATTCATGGATTTGGCATTTGCAGTGGGGCATATCAACACCAGGCAGCACTTCCCGTTCCTGGGTTGCAGAGCACCTTGCCATGTACCTGTGCCACAGGTACACCTCAACGAAACAGATAGATTCCTTATGGTCATTCAGTTATCAGAAACATAAATCAAATGCATAGGGATCCATTCCACGCCTGGACAACAACACGAAATAAAATAATGTTACGTAAAATCATATAATAATCATTAATAATTATTAATTACAATGTACGTTTCAACAAATAGAGCATTTTTAATCATTTAAAAAGCATTAACTTCAATATAAACAAGCTTTGTTTGCAGAGGGTTTGCAAAATGAGGTATACTTATATTGTATATATTGTGTAAGTGCACAAATTAATCACTTATTTATTACATTATGCATTATTACATTATATTGAATGTGTTTTCTTTTGTGTCTGGAACTAATCCTCCTTTGCATACAAGTATATTATGGGTCCAGTACAGTATTCATGGATTTCCTCATTTTAGAGGAGTCAATCCCCCACAAATAGCGAGGGTCTCCCTTTAATTCGCAAACAAAAGATTACATTTGATGAAACGAAATCACAATTTGTAAGAAAGAGGAAAGAAATGAAGTTGAAGCCAGTTCCTACCAGGCGAGGAACAGGAATTTTTTCGAGGGAGCAGTCATGATTGTACCCTCTCCACAGGGGGGTCGCCGCTTGTGTCATTCAAACGCCTGCTGCGTCTCCCTAATCTGCAGCAGAAATGCCAGGCAGAGGCCGACGCGGGGGATGGAGACACCGCGCTTGAAAGGAGACACACACCCCCCCATTCAGAAAAGTGGCCAGCAAACCCCTTGATGTGTGGTTATTAAATCGCTCACTTAACAGATCTATGAATCGCATTGCCCTCCGCTGCTTCCCAATGGCGCCTTTTGTAGTACGGCTTTCCATGACAGGCGTACGCCATACATTATGTATGTCTCAGTGCATTGCAGCACTGCAACAAGTTGACAGGCGTCCAAATTCAACGCTCCTCGCACACCGTACTAAAGGTGCTTGGAAGTGGGAGGAAGCGAAGTGTTTGCACAGTAAGGTGCTTTGTTAGTTTTAGCACAAAGTCATTAACCAGTCCTTAGCCCTTGCACTGTGTTTGTCAAAAACAGAACTGTCTGTGCTTGTGCATGTCTTAGCATGTGGATGTGCAGCCAATAGACTTTCAGCTCTTTATAGTTCAGGCCTACTGTATAATAACAAATCAATTGGATTTCCATATATCCACACATCATACCGTTTTACACTAGCCCCTCAGAGTGATAAAAAAACTAACGCGATTAGAAGGCTTTTAAACAAGTATCAATTGAGGTGGATTTAGGAGAGTGGATGAAAGGTGGTGGAGAGAAGACAGTGCAGTGTGGTGGTTAGGGAAATAGATAAGTAATCAAAAGGATGCAATCCCTGGTATCAAGCACCACTATCTGTACTGTATAATATGCAGGCCTCTATACAGGCCTCTATACAGACATGCTTTGCCCTAGATGGGGTAATAAATTTAAGCAAGTGTTTCATTTATTCATCCCTCGCGCATTGTTATTCCTTAATTTCAGTGCCCCTAAACGTGCAAGAAATTTTAAAAATTAAAAAAGTATGCGTGAGTTTGTTCGTCAACGTTACACACACCACAGACTAAGCAGGAGCCATGGGATAACAGATAGATCATCAACAAGGGCTATAGACACATACATTAATTCCACACAATGAAATACTTCTTCAGTATCTTCTAAATGTTGTGGTGTGAAACACCCCAAAATATTCTCTGACAGACCTCTTGCCCACATGTGCAAGAGACGAAGATGAGCAAGCCATCATAATTTCCCCGAAAGAAAACACTAACCTCTTACTGGCTTATTAGTTTTTATAAACTGTGACCATACATTTTGACCTCGAACACACTTTGTTTATTTATTTTTCCCTAAAACATCGCCCAGTAGCATGTTTGGAAGCAATGATGGAAATAATCATTTTACTGTTTAATTTGACTCAAATAGGGCGTGGGGTTGCATTAACACCACGATTATTACAATTCAAATCAGACTGATGCATTTTTAAAAAGCCTGTGTTCAGTCAGATTGTACCCCACGGTGATATTAGCCTTCGGAAAATTACAGGCGGCTCAAATACTGTCTGTCATGTTAAAGCTGTCGCAAAATAAACAAAATTAAAAATCGCGAAATGCACAAAAGGATGATGCTGGCACAACAGAGAGCAACGCTCACCCTTGGAAAATGCGAAAGTTCTGGAAAAGACGGCAAGAGAAAGAGGTGACTTTGATGAAGAGAGTAGGTGGAAACATCTCCTCTTTGAAGCCGCTGCCTCGCTGCTCTCCAACAGAGAGTACGTAATTACGAGGCATCTGATAAACCTTTGCAGTTAATCTTCCTGGAGATGTTGGAGGCTCTGAAGAATAGGAGCAGTTCAATTGGTTTCATTAGAGAATATTTAATAGAATAATACCGTTTATAAGGTATAAAACGCGGCTGCTAATTAGCAGGACATGATTGATATATCTGGACTCTGGTTTTTTGATCTTGCAACAAATGCATCTCCTTGTTAAGAGCCTTTTTAATTGATGCTCTGAGAGGTATTAGATGATGTTGAAAATAATTACTCCAAAATTATTCATGCGTTCAGCTGAACATAACAAATGAAGTTTGGGCTCTGAATCTGGCAGAGTGGACGCCTGCAAATTAATAAAGGTGGGGGGGGGGGGGTGTTGGGGGGGGGGGGGTGCACAAAAACAAACATCTTGCTGGAGATTTAACCCAGTGTTTCCTAGAAGACAAGCGAATAATTAGCTTATCAGGAACCAGCCAATCTTCCGTGTGCCGGTAGTATATGTACAGTAGGAGATGTGCTTTGTGTTGGACTGCCTCTGAGAGAACTGTGCTTAATTAGTTGATTGACAAGTTTGCAATTATGGTAGATTTTATGGTAAAATCAAAATATGCATTTGTTTCGGACAATGGAAAAAAAAGTACATGTAAATGTTTCACTACTGAAATGTGGACGTGTGGAGAGTTAACGTTTGCTTTTGCAGGTAGACTTGACAATGTACTGCAATGTCTGCAATGTACCAGGCAGTAGTTGTTTATTATAGTCATTTATTGGGTCTGGAATACTGTCAATTTTCCAATATTTTACAGTACATCTGCCAAGCCAGAAGCACCACAAGCATATATTTTCTACATTATTAGATTTGAATTTAAATCAACTAAAATACTGTTTCTGAATATATATATTTTCACATACAGAGTGAATTAAATTTAGATGTAGTAGGTTTCACTTGTGAATATGTTTTTTGATTATGATTCATTTCATTCCAAGATATTGTAATTTTTTGCCATCCCCATATTCATTGCATTTCAAATACTGAAATGTACCAGTATAGCTGAATATATTAATGTCCTGCTACATATTGAATCAGTTAAGCTTAATTCTCGTTGACTTTATACTGTAAAACATAGTTCAGAGTTACCCGATCTGCCAAAAGCCTCCCAGGAAACTGAAGCATGTCAATATGGGTTCCATTCCCATTTTGGTTCAGATGTCAACATGTCAACATGTGTACCTGATTGATTGTCTTTTAGGTGTTTCTTTTGCACCTGGCTGGCTCATTTCAGTTATTACCACTGAAAAACATACAGCTAGTCAAATTAATGTATTCATCAGCTACCATTAATCAAAAAAAATAGGATAATAAGATTTTTTACCTTTATTTTAAGAAGCTGTTCGTATTGGATAATATATTTCACATCAGGTCATGTGTAGCTTGTAACCAATGCCGAAAGGTCAACAACCCATAGCCTGGTGCAATGAGCACAAAACCTTGAATTCTGAGCACTGGAAGAAAGTAATATGAGTCCAATGAGTCATTTTTTACTCCTTTTTCTTACATCTGGATGGGTTTATGTTTGGAGAAGGCCAAAGGAAGCCTTCAACCCACATTGCCTGTTCCTAACTGTTAAACACAGTGGTGGATCTGTTATGGAATAGGCAGACATCTCCTGGGAAGCATTGGGTCTGATTATTCCTAGTCATGGTAGAAGTACAGCCAAGGAATATGAAACCATTTTAGGCAATGAAGTGCACCCTATGGTGCAAGCACTGTTTCCTCAAGATGTTCCCATATTCCAAGATGATAATGCCCCCCCCCCCCCCTCCATATACACTGCTAAATGGATTCAAGAGGTGTTTCATGAACACCAGGATGAAGTCAAACACCTTCCTTTTCCACCCTAGTCACCAGATGTAAACATCACTGAACCTTCATGGAAAGTTCTGGAACATAGAGCACAGAGTACATTTCTACCTCCTTCATCTCTGAAAGAAATGGAGGCTTTTCCTCTTGAAGGTCTAATATCCCACTAGAAACGATGGAAAATATGTATAATAAAATTCTAAGAAGAACTGAAGCTGTTCTGAAGGCACAGAGTCATTGAACTCCTAATTAGTTAGTAAGTATTCATATACTGAATAGGGAAGGTTTTGATTGGTTCCCAGAGCTGGAACCTGCAGGCCCTTAACTTGGCAATAAACTCTTAAACAGAGTCTTAAATAATAAACTCTTGTGTCAATAGCCATGCTCCGTGGTTGCATGGGTGGATGGCATGTTTTGATTACCTGCTTGGACCACACCAGCAGCATAAGCACAGCCCCTGTAATTTTGTATATATATATTTTACACATTATTGCCCTCTCATGTGGGAGAAAACATCACACCATTACACGAAAGACTCCAGCATGTGCGTAGTCATTTACCCTAACAACGCAACAGTGGCAGCTGCACTCAGAGTTCCTTAATTGCCTCAAAGATGAACTCTGTTCTCATATCATACAATTATATGTTAATCACACGTATTATAGTACAGTAATCACATGCAAAGAGACAATACATATCAAAAAAAAAGATAATTAAATGAAAGGAAAACAAAACACAGGTCACTAAATATGAAAATTAATTACCTGTTAACAACCCGTGTGCAGCTGTTTGAGCTGGTGTAATGCTCCAAACAGCTGTAGAGGCAATAAAAAGAGGGTTGTTGGTTGAAGGAGCGGACAGATGTCATGTCGCCTGCACTGGATCCCCTACCTTTTTTTTTTTACAACTCACGGCAGACATGCTGCAATGTCTGTCCATGTGCTTTCTCTGTTTACCGTGATTTGTGATACTCGTGTAACAGTACAGTTGTTTTTCAACACACAAATCCCATTGGCTGTAGGCTGACACTGACTGTGGAATCCGTTACAAAAATCACAGGATTAGCCGTAGGGTGGACATTTACCTTTGTACACAAACAGTCAGCCTTTCCATGGTTCTCATGCAGCAAACTGAAACAGGTGGAATTTGGTAATGATTTATGTTAGCGTAAGGTATTTGAGTTGTCCTTTTCACAACATTTATCTAAAGAGCCGAAGTCAGGGAGTCAAAAGGTTCATAGTTTTTATGAAATCCAACGTCTGACGAACAACCCAATGAAACTCAACAGCAAGCTCTGAAAATACCATGTCCTAACTAGTATTAATCAAGCAACTGCTATGTTAATAATGGCCGCGCAATTAAAACAACCCACACAAACACAATCAAGAGTTTAAGAGGCGTCACATAAATATGATGAATCACTGAATGTTTCTTTTAGTTCCCAAATACCATTTCAATTTATATTACAAAATGTAAATTACCACATTGAAAATAGATGGAATATCTATGATAATTTATCCTGTTCACTCTTTCATATGTGTTATATAATTATATCTTATGAAACAGACTCTGTATGAAGGCAAAAATAATTGGCACATTTGTAACACATATCTGACATACATATTTACAGCATTTAATTTAGTACTTTGAAATATTAAAATATGTTAATTTTATGTCACAACAGAAAGTAAAAAGTGTCTTGAACTGGAATGACTTTCAGAACTCTTGATGAATTCTCCTACTTAAATGCAGAGATTTAGAATAGACAGAAGATTCCAGACCATGACTCAACAAAAACCAAAGCACTAGGGGGGACATTAGCAGCAGTGGAGTGACAGTGTACAATGGAAAAAATGCCTGTGATTCAGAGGTGGTAGAGGCACCCGAGTCTCTCATTTCAGCCCTCCCGGCTCTATACTCCGAAGGTCAGAGTCATATACATGGCAACCCGCAGAGTAAGACCCTGGGCACAGTCACCAACAGTAATTCCCCTAATGAAATCAGCCATGCACCCTTTTCCATTAATGAAAAGCACGGTCAAGCTCATCAGCAGGGACTTATTTCATTACTTAGACAAATCAGTGTGATTACTCTCTCATTAAATAAATGTTAAACACCTTATTTAGGCCACAATGAGCTCATTATGTTTTTCAAAAGATATCAGTTGCGAGAGTCAACAGCTAGGGGCTAACAGGTTACTTGCCTCTGTCGATTTTATTTCATTTCATTTATTAGACAGGACAGCTTTCCCTGGTCTGTGTCCCTGTTTTGTGTTCAGCCTTTCACAGCGCATCAGAATAATGTGATATCAGCCTGTATTCAACCTAATACTTTACCTAATAGTCACAAGCCAGTGGTGCTGATGGTCAAGCAGGAGCTCCCTTTTCAATTGCTCTCAGTTCACATCTACACTGCATCATCCAAATCATCACTAGATTAAGATGTTGAAAAAAAAAATGTGTGCACCTGCAAAAATGAATACAATATTAACCTAAAAATCATCATCGTCATTATCATCCCCATCATCATCATCATCAACATTGTCACTCTCACTGTTGTTGTCGCTTTAAGATTGCTGTAAAAAAGTCTTGAAATTAAGTTTACTAGATGTGCTGCATCCTGTGTGTCATGAAACAAAGAAAAAAAATGATCGCACTATTGATATCATTGAGCTATTGATATCATTGAGCTATTGATATCATTAAGCTATTGAACATCGAGAAATTGAAAAATTGATTGAGCTATTTCATTTAGCTACTATGCAATACAAGATTGAAATACCCTTTGAATTGGAATTACCAAACAACTTTTGATGAAACAGTCACAGTTATGTTAAACATAACTTCACAGAGCTTTCATGCATTTAAGTATTTATTAAGCATTCCTGAAAACCTGCAGTGCTGAAAAATGTAGTTTACTGCTGAATGTCAGCTGTTCTAAAACACAGCCTTATAAAGTTTGCTTATAAACACACAGCTTAAATACACAGCTTATAAATGTTTTATGGGGATTCAAGTGGTAAAGCCATCCTCAAAAATGTGTTATGTATATTATAACCTTATAAGGTTATATGCTTAATATTTATCATTATGCCTTACCAATGGGTTATGCAGACATACTGCACAAAAGAAAACATGCTTTTCTTTCTCAATTACAAGAGCATTAGCCTAGTATCTTCAGCATTCCTGACTGAAAGCATAAAATTTGAGCAGTACAAGTAAAACTGGAAATCAAAATTAGATTTTTAGGTTACTGAGTTAATGAGAAAAATTATACAAAGTAGGGTTTTGCGAGGGCCCTGCTGGCTCATGTGCAACTGCTTAGTCAGCAAGATGTCATTTCTTTGGAGTAATTGTGGGTTTGGATGAGATTTGGTGTTAAAGTAAATGTTGGTATCAAGGAGAAGCAAAGCATGTTACTGTAAATGAGAGAGGTTCAAAGTACCATATCATTCATGGGGCAGACTGATGTGTTGTACAGCATGACACGTCCCTATCGATAACAACAAAACGGAAAGTTGGTGTTGGTGTTGACGCAAATTGGACTTGGCAATGCAAGGATAATGTAATTATTGTGATATCAATGCACATGACTACAGCCTTGAAAATGAATCAAGAGAGATGGAACGTTGCTTAACTTGCCCGTTGCGTTGGTTTTGTAAGCCGACAGGCGAACCGAAAGGTTGGAGGGCCATGTCAAAACAAACCCGTCAATTTCTAAAGCGAACAAACGAGGCAAGGGACCCACTAGGATCGATGAAAGAAGGAGGGCGTGTCACCTCTTTCCCCCGAACTCATATCGGCAACCCAAAAACACTTCCTCCTGCCACTGGGGCATGTAATTACCACACACTCTGCACCGCAGCGAAACATTTCACAGCATTCCCGTCAAGCGCGCATTAGCGGCTGCAGGAATGGTGTGGAACAAACGCTGACGTGATGAATTGCCAGGTGGGGGTACTGCCATTGTACGCCCATGCAAGGTATTTAGCTTGCAGTGATTCCGTAAATAGCCAGCTGTAGAAATGGATATCATGGAGGCCTAGCAAGTGGCTCTGCCAATGAAGTGTCCATGTTGTGGTTATTAATCGCTTATTGCCCACTTTCTGTCACTCACTTTTACTAAAAACACCCATGCTGAAATATTAGCCTTAACGATACCTAGTAATCAAAAATAGACAGAGACAGATTGTGCAAACTGCCTTCTTCATTGAGCCTTTGCTGTCACTGAGTAAGCGTGGTTCAAACTTCATTCAAGATTGCAGTGGTGTTCTTGCAAGCACAAAGTCTATGTCATAACCCGATGCTGCCGCTCCGATCCCTCTTAATTGTTGAGGAGCACTGTGTTCCACCAAATGGGCTCCATCCACGACAGCTGGAAGCCAAAGTGACATGGTAAATTAAAGAGCTCAGTCAGAGTCTGTCCCACGTGTGAGTCCGTCAACAATCCTTCATGTAAAATCCAACAAGGCGTTCATGCAAAAGTCACCAATGTGAAGGATTGAAGCAGTACACAGCACCCAGTACCCTAAAAAAGACAAAAAAAACAAAGAAAAAAACAATTTTTACATTCTTTAATTCTCCATAGGAATATGAATCTTGCAAAACAGATATTCAGCCTCTAGCCTTGTGTGGAACACAGGGTACTCGCTGGGATGAAAACAATTTGGGACTTTTCCCACAGCGCTGTGTACACTCCTTTTTTTCCCCAAACAGAAAGGTGAGTTAAAAAATGTAACAAAGGAAGGTGCTCTTGAGCATTATGAATATGAATAATCTCTGCTCTCTCCAAGAGCGGCTTCCATTTCTGGATTCCATTTCCTTTCTCGGCTTTGACAGGGGACGCACAAGCACGCCCGCTGCCTCTCACCTTCATCTCCGGCCACCACAGGCCTGTGTTTCTCTGGTCCTCTCCCTTCCCCCTCTCACCCCACTGTATTCCAGCTATATCCCATCTGGTGAAAGGCTCTGGTTATAGGGTCCCTCTGATGTAACAACCCTACCTCCACCTGCCCCCCAAACCCTGCAGGCTGCCTGTGCTCCGCCATGTCAGACTTGGCCGGAGTTGAAAAATTCACACCGGCGTGACTGTGGAGCAGTAGCGAATTATCTGACTTGCTGCAAGGGAGATTTTAAATCCAGGGCTACCCCCCCTACTATTCACAGAAGCAAAAAATAAACTTCATCGTTTTACAAATAGTAACCTGCACACTAGTTAGTGACAATACAAAACATCCTAAAAAGCACTGAGGGAGGGCCATGGTTCTCTATGATTTGACTCTTCACCTTCACCTTTCAGATAAACATTTTTTACATTGTATTAAATATTACAATATGTTAACTGCAATCCCTTTTCACCTGTCTATGGCAGGTGGGCTCAGCTACTAATGTAAAATTAATTAAAAATGTTTTTTACTGCCTTTCAGTATATTTTGATTGAACCATATTAATTCACTGGACTCATACCTGCACTTTTTAGGAGCATCACTGCAAAACGCCTGACAGACAACTACTACATTCATAAATAAGGAAAATATTAAGAAATACTGGTGATAATCACAACAGTGATGATCAAGAAGGTGATGACAATAAAATATAAATTGCAATAACATTAAGCAGTTAAATACAATGTATTCTTTTTGCAAGTCTGCTGAATGACTTTGTCTATCTATATAAATATAAAAGAAATATCTTATTCTGTTGAGGATTTACCACCTCTGATGCTGTTGTAAATAATCGTAATATGAACTCACAATCTGTTAATAAAACATTAGTGCTCCTCAGGTTAGTAACGTTGGGGGTGGCATCAGATAGCCTTTGCCAGCTTTCGGTTTGTCTTGGCTGAGCAATTCCATCTGAATAACAGGCCTTCTGTCTCTACCAGCCTAAACAAATCGTTGATTTCCAACCAGGTGTTCTGTGGCGAGCTGCATCGCATGGAAATCTAGTTAATCTTCAGCTGCATCCAAGGGCTTGGATTCATTTCCCCGACAGTTTTGGGTGGAAGGAGATGCATGGCTCATTCTGACAGACCCAACTCACTGTGTAATATTGTATATAATGACGCCGGCAGTGGCAGCATGCTCTCTCATTTGAGCGCTTGCCAGCATTCTCCATTTTCCATGTCTCGGACAATTTCGAATTTGCAGACTCAAAAGAAACACTCCCCGTTATATTTCATAATTCATTCTTTCTGTATTTTTTTTTCTCATTCAAAAGCCCCTTGAGTTATGCTGAAAAAAAATCAAACCAATAGAAAATGCCTGGTTGTACATACTAAGCTTCTATCAATCAATGTTCTAAAGGCCATAACTGAGACAACACAACAAGATTTACAGCTATTGGCTTATGGTATCATTGAGGGTTACAATACACAGACATCATCACAGCAATTTTTTGACATTAAAGCTTAAATCACTCCCTCTAACATACAGATATGTAGCAACGTAAAAGAAAGTTCTAGAAAACCAGCAGCTTCCAAATTTCAATGTGTAAATTTGTGATTTTTTTGCAGCCAACATCTATCAAGATGGAATCAAACATATACAGTATGTAAGCTGTAAAACTATACTGTTACTGTAGCTAATAACAGCAACTGTTACTCTTTTAATCTTTGTCTACTAATTTATTTGTGACAAAGCAGAAAATTTGTGTGAAAGCACTAACACTTTGTTATGAATATAACTGGTAAGCCTTAGTTGGATGGGAGGTTACATTAGGTCTGTTTCAGCTTTGCATGATTATGATTTATGATATAAAAAGAGACCCACTAGCGAAAGTAATGACCTGTAGTAGTTCAGCAAATTCTCTTGTTCAGATCCGATAAGGCCTCAAGGATGTTGGATCAGAGTGGTACAACCTGTAGTTACGGTCATGTCTTTTTTTGTTAGTGTTTTTTTTAACAATTGCAAATTTGCTAGATTGAGTAAGATTCAATTTCTCTGAAACAATTCCCTGTTTAAAAAACTCTCATTTGTTTGTTTCATTTCAACCCAGAAATAACCCAGAACAATACATGTAATTTTTGTAAAAACATGTAACATTTCCTGCTGAAAAGCAAACTTGAATTTTACTACTAACTCTCTAACACACTCTCTAGCATCCCAAGGTTCAGCCTGAGTGTACTCAATATGTCAAAAAATAACAGTTTCCCTTGATATTATTCTTTTAGCACTGACTTTGCCAGAAATCACTGCATTCATATCAAGCTTAAATTACATTAGCAGAAATACACTTTCAACAAAAATTGTAAGGTATGATATATTTTTCATGAATGACCCTATGTGTCATTTAAATAGATAGATTTAACAGCTGCATTTAGATTAATGAAGGAAATAAGAAAACATGAATTTCATTGAGAGGATATGCAATTTGAGATTTAAATGGCACTAAAAAAATCCAGGGCCAATGAGATGGTAGAAGCACAATTAATACAATTCCAGGCCATTCTGCTATTTGTACAATTTGCTAAGGATTTGGGTAGCACTTATACTGAGGCTTAGCCACCACAGAAAATCCAGTGAAACCCTGGCTGAGCTCCTTACCCAGCTTGTACTGTGCCTTATCTCGGAGCAGATGTGACAGAGCCACTCTCTTACTCGTACATGGTACACTGGTTAGTGACAAACACAAATCCTCTTCGACAGGTTGGGTTCCCCCCCCCCCAGTTTTTGTTTCTCGTGGCAGACTGTCAGAGGCTGACCAGGGGTTGCGATCCCAGCCTGTCAGCCGCAGAGAGGGAGAGATCCCCCGCTCCGATGGAGGCGGGCGGGAAGCGGGGGCGGGGTTGCGAGGGAGGGGCAGGGGTTACCGTAGAAGGAGCCGCACGTATTCAAAAAAAAAAAAGAATAAAACACCCTCTGCCATATAGCAGCCGGCGCGTGCCGCCGCAACGCAAACAGCAGAGAGTGCCGGCAGCTGTGCAGGCCTGGCAGCTGTCAGAGAGCTCGGCTCTGCTATACAGACTGCAGGTATGGACCAGGCTGCGCTAATGACCAATTACACAGCACAGTCTCGGGGATCTCTCCTCTCTGTTCAGGTGATTGGACCATTGGACAATGGATCACAATAACACCTGAGTCAAAAATTTTGATCTAAAAAAACTTTTTTCCCCATTTTTACAGATCAGAGACAATATATGAAAGGGATGTGTAGGGAAAAAATATGGTTATTGGCATATGAACTGTCTAGTGGCATATATTTCATTTTGTATTATTCTACATTATAGTTTTGTGAAGAACAAGCATTAATTATATTAGATTAGATTAGAACCTCAGTGTCCTCAATGAGGTCATTAAGCTCAGAGCAGAAAACTACAGTGTAAACCCCATGCACATACAGAGCTACAACATGAAAATATGTTAAAAACATAACCAATAGCACAATTCAAATTGTATGGTACTGTGGCCCATGAAGAAACTAAAAGAGATACACTCACACACGCACATGCACACACACACACA
Source organism: Megalops cyprinoides (assembly GCF_013368585.1). NCBI lineage: Eukaryota > Metazoa > Chordata > Actinopteri > Elopiformes > Megalopidae > Megalops > Megalops cyprinoides. The sequence continues at coordinate 10,526,852 of NC_050587.1, forward strand.
CACACACACACACACACACACACGGACAGACACACACACTCTTGGGCTGCACTGCAGGTTTTCTAAGGGCGAAATTAGCAGTGCGATGAAGAGTACATAAATCCGTGCCTTTCTCTCTCGCATGTCAAAAGCATTTTACTGGATGATTAATCGTCGGCGCTCTGGCCAGCCCGCCGGTCAGGCTCGGGGCCCTGCCCTGGCTCCTGCACCTGCCACTCTATGCCCGAGCGCCGTGAGAGAACGTCTCACCCCCTCCTCCAGCTGTTCCAGCGCTTTAAGGAACCCTCCTCTCTCTCCCCCCGCCTCCCGCACGTGGGACTATCGACGCGAAAACTCCTCATCCGTGAAAACATATCCACTAACCTTAATTAACTGAAGGAGAGGCCGGAGAGGCTCTCGGGCTCGGCGTCGCGCGACACGGAGGGTGAGTCTCTACCCCGCTGTCGCCTCCGCTCCGTTCCCCTCGGCGCCGACGGCGGCCGCGACCGTTCGGGCCTCCTCCGGGGCCCGCTGCGCCTTCCCCGCCTGTCCTAGCCCCCACAAACAACTCCTTTCAGGTGCAAAAGAGGCTGTGAAAATGGCAGAGAAGCGACAACAAAAAAAAGCCGCTCCCCCGTGCCCCGTTTCTGGCTATCCTCGTTCGTTTTTCGGTCCTCGCCCGCCTCCTCTGTCCGCCCCTGCACTCCGGGGCCTTAAAGCAGCGGGACCCGCGGGCGGCTGTGTGCCGGGATACGCGTTCGCCACCTGAGAAAGGGATTTGAAAAAAAAAGAGAGAGAGAGAGAGTGAGAGAGAGAGAGACAGAGCCATGTGTCTTAGGCCCTCACTACAGCTGTTCCGCGCACGGCTGGGCCAGCGCGGGCCAGGCAGATGCCATTCGCTCTGAAATCTGCAGCTGTATGTCAGCACCCCCCGGGACCTGCCGGCAACAGACAACCAAGGGTACAAACAAATGGTACCTGGTGGTGCACGGGCTCCTACCTGTGCAGAACACACGCACGCACGCATGGTGGGACGGTCTGCAGTACGTGGAGCCACAGGCGAGCTGAGCTGTCGCGGGTTCTTCCCCAGAAGACACGCAGAACGTTCCACTATCGTACCAGGACAGCGGGTTTGTGAACGAAGGAGCCGGCAGCCACGGCTGATCATTGGTGCCATTTTGCACAGGCTGCTTAACCTGTGTACAGGTATATTGTTTCATGGCCAACACAAACGCAGTTGTTGTTCCGCGTCTCCACAAGACCTCCTTTGTCACACAAGTGCATCCATTCTCAGGGGATTTGAAAACCATTACAGGTGACAGAATTTGCTTGGCAATAGAGGTCGGTCAGACAGGAGAGTGTCACTGATGTGATTTAGCTTGTTTGTCATGTATGCAGAGGGGAAAAAAGCTGCATTTTACTAAAGCCTCACAATTTGAATAAATTCTACATTCTCTCGCTTGTGGGGCTGGTGAAATCAAGCTGCAGTCCATTTGGGCAATGCTGTACGTGTTATGCACATCTCACATAAGCAAAGCAGCATGGATCACGTGTTAATCAAAACACTGCTTACTTACAAATAACCGAGGAAAGATGATTGGTCTCCACTCGAGAACAGGGCTAAGCCTGTGGCCAGTTCGGTAATGATGATTGTATCACCTCAATAGCCAGGAGAGCAATAGCCAGCTCCATATGTTCCTCTATCCCCCTGCTTATCTTATCCTCCTCAATTAAGATTTTTTTTTCTCCCTCAGGCTAATACAGTAGCTTTGCAGCTCAGCCAAACAAGGGAGAGGAAAAAAAAAAAAAAAAAACAACGGAGAGAGGGGGAAATGCACAAACTCGACCAAACAATGCTAAGTCAATTAACCACTACAGAGACACTGTGTGCAATGACACCCATGACTGAGTACAGAACAAAATCAGTGTAACTTAATTAAACCCAACGAGCGCCTTCTGCAGCCATGTGGAACGGGACCCCCGGATTGACCCCAGCACGGAAACGTCATCACTCCCAGCGCTAATGAAGAGCTGAAAAACTTTCCTCTCCTGGCGCATCTGCCCCTCTTGATGGGAGCCGGAAAGCACATTACACTCCCGTGAGCCGATAACATGGCCGCCATGTCTGCAGACTGTGGAAAAAGTCAGAGAACTTGGAGGATTATATAAACGCTTTTCCCTTTTAATTGTCTGTGGACATCACCTCAACTCTTTAATTAGTCATTTTCGATCTTAAGGGTGAGAAAGCAAATCATTTATTTACATAAGTCACATCCGGGAGAACTAGCTGTACTGTCGTATATATTCAGATAAAAAGGTCTGCTGTGTGCTTATTTTTAAAGCTACAGTCATTTTCCCACTTCAGTTTATAAGTGTAGTGGGTATTATTTTGCTAAACAGACCTTTGTTATTTTTAAATTTTGTTTCCTGCAGTAAGGTATGGTAGGATTTTTGTTGATCCCTGCAAGGCCTGCATGGAAACAAAAGATCCCGTACTCGAAAAATCTGAAGCTGGAAGCTACTATTGATGCTTTTCGTGTATGCACATTTGCACTGGTAAAAAAATGAACAGATGAGGTATTGAGAAATCTTTCTCAGCATTAATTGCACATAGCTTTTGATTCATATAAGAAAAAAAAAAAGAAAAAAGTAGTGGGTTTTTGAGAACAAAATACCACAAACAGAAAACTGCAGTTGAAACACTAGGTCCTTTGAAACTTTGTGGTTTTCCAGACTGGGTGGTGCTGTCTGTTGGTAACTGACGTTTCCATGGTGAAGGACTCGCCACCAGCCAATAGGAAGGGAGTGTCATGCTTCCAGCGTTGATCCTGTAAAAGGCATGGAGGTTCCCGGTGCCAGCAGCCAGCTCTGGAAGGTTTAGGAGGGATTCGGATCATAAATTGAATATTAATGCCGCAGAGTTTCTGTCAACAGGGTGATTAGACTAATTGATCACTATGCCACTGCAGTATGTCACCGAGTTCCACACAGTCCCCCATTTCCATTGTCTTTCATATTTGCATGATCTTTGCTAATCTCCCAGCGTCATGCTTAAATATTTGTACACCTGATGTTTTTTAAAAAAATAGTGAGAACACATTTATGGAAGCCACAGTCCCACACATACGCAAAGTTTTGGGTGTACAAGTGGTGTATATTTTGAAAATACTGTAATTTTTTTCCAATTTCACACATGTTTAGCCTGGGGTAGTATGTTAAAAAAAAATAAATAAAGGAACAAAGCTCTTAATTACTGCCAGTAAAATCATTCCTCTCTCACCCGTTACTTGCACGGGGTCATTGCATAATTTAGCAATCAGCTGAATAAAGGTATGGCAAAATGCACTTGGGATTATAAGCATTCCTGTCAAGTTCATCGACTTTACACGCGAATAACTCCTATAGCCACACTAATGAAATTCAAACTGCCTCAAGTTTTTGTGGTAGTTTGGCTTGAAAAGCGCCTTGGCAAGGCATACCTTAAACATCTCCATTTTACACTCATGTAAAAGTAGGAACAAAATGGCTTCCCGCCAAATCCTCTGTCAGCTGTTTTAAACTTTATCCTCAATATAAGTCTCACATGCAAAAGTGGTTCTCAAAACTGAAGTTACAGCGGATGTAAAATTACACTCTTCATCTTGTGCTGTTTCCATTCAACAGTGTTAAACAGCCAGTATCGAGTTCCAAATGCAATATTATTAATGTATTTTTACTGTGTTTTTGCTTAACATAGCTTTGTATCCTATCTATAAGCATAACACTGCATTTTAAATATTTTTCCCTGTTTAAGGGATATTTCAAAGGTTTTGAATATTTTGAAGCCAAAGGTTTTCTCATTTAGCATTTTTCAAAATATAGTAAATGTCTTAATGATTTATTTGGTTCAAACTTTACATTTCCTACTTCCAGTAATTTATATACCTGTATAATACTTACACACTATGAACTCATTCAGTAAATACTTAATAATATTTAATCAATAACAATTTAAATATTTTGATTAGGAAAATCCAAAAAATGAACACCATTCAGCTGCTGCAAAGAAATAAATAGCAAAATAACAAAACAGCAAAAGAAATACATTAATTAGTCAAATTCCATTTTAATCTTACATACGTAGGGGTATATTCATAAACATTAATGATAACACCACACCTGATGAAAGTACAGATAGTGTTGCAGTTAGCACTCCATTGTCACTTCACTTTCATTTGCAGGCAAAGATGGGAACACTGACTGAATTGGTCCTATTCCTTATTTATATGTCATTAAAGCAATGCAAAAAAGGACATTGCCACAGCACTGCCATTGCTGTGGTTTTGTCTGAGCTGAAGCAGATGAAGAGAACAATGGATTATCTGGTGCATGTAAATATAACTCATGTGTGACAGATTGTAGATGTCCAAGATAATTGGTAATTTGTAATGGGACTACAGGGAAAACAATTGTATAGAAAGTGAACAATGATCACACCGTTGTGCACTGGCAAGTACGGTGTCCCTCTTAGGACATACTTAGACTTGCTCCTCTACTCCGGCCTAACCACAGAGAAACAGGCAATCGTCAGTCTTTTTTGGAATATCACTCTTGATCCAACCACAGGAAAAGTCAAGATACCTGTCGCAGCTGTACCAAATTACCTCTGGAACAGAACTTAGCAGTTTCAGCTCTACCGCTAATAAATATCAGTCTTGCCTTTTGGACTTTGTCCTACAAGTCTACCCCGGCCTCACCGCTCTGTCTCAGTTCTTTCATAACTAAAAGAACCTCAGGAATTGTGAAACTATCAGAGAGTGGCAAGATCAGTTAATAAGACCTGCTCTGATGAATACTCTGTACCAGTTGATGTTCTGACTTCAGGGAAGAAATATCTTAAATACTAAAGCATTCATTCAGTTTCTTAAGCAGTTTATGTTTAGTCTTAAGTTTGTTTAGTCTGCTCAGCAAAAAACCACCCAAACAGCTGCTTTTTTCTGTTTTTCTCTTTATCGTTTTCCTTTTTCTGGACTTGACAACAATGTCTCATGGAACGTTGCAAACAGTACTTGAAAATGTAGCAAACAATTTTCTAAATAACACTTTGAACCAAAGGCGCATTGCAAAGTGCTCCATAATATGCACCCAGTTAAAACTGAAGCCTCCTCACTATGACCCAGGTGTAAATGAGAGCTGTATTTTTGCCTGGCTAGGTAAGTGATTGACTCTTTAGATTGTAGGCAGCAAAAACTACTAAAAAAAAAAACTAACTAACTACTAGTAGTTGGAAATTAAATGGGTTTCATAATGGTTAATTTAGCTAGCTAGTGTGTTTCCATTTCTCTGTCTTTGCAAGTGTTAACTATTCTTGAAATGAATATTTTGTATCCTTTGCTGATGAGCTATGGACTCTGGGAAAATATTAAAACAACTAAAAACAAGACATTAATGTTGTGACATGAAAGACAAAAATCAGGGCAAATGCACATTGTATATTGATATTTGATACAACTGTGGGGTGATTCTTCACATGCAGGTCTGCACTTTCGCATTTTTCTGAATGTCTTGGCTTCTTGGGTGAGTCTACATAATTACTGACTTCTGAGCCAGTCCACTTGATGACTGAGTCAAAGGCATTTTAACACACTTCCTATGAGAACAGGGTGGTGTTTACATTTGTCCCAGCTACCTAAATAATATGGAACATTACAGATTACACTTTTGACAAGAGTCTTAATACATTTTAACATATTTTTTGGATTATCTAAACAGATGAAAAAACTGTTAAACTAAAGAATAAGAGCTACATTTTTTATTTCAAATGTCAGTTTCATTAGGACATTTGTGGGAAATATATATTTTAATAGATTTCAAATGAGACTAAAAAGTAGTGCCACAAGGCATTCAGGTTTCTAAAATCAATAAATCACTATTAACACGGTGAAAATCTTTTCAGCACGCAATTTGAGTGTACCATTTACAGACTGTGTTTTATGTCAGCAGATTGGCTTCAGCAAAATGGTCCTAAGTCACATATATAAAACCGCAAGCTTACTGCTCTTGGCAGTTGAAGGGAATATTCCTTCCAGGGCTGACCTCTCAGTGGAAATGGATTATACATTACAAAGTAAGCACAGCCGTAATTACGGAAGAGAAGAAAAGGTTAGAACATTACCACACTTGGTAGACTCGCAATTCCCTAATAAAGGAGAAACAGCTACCTTCTAAGTATTCATTAGTATACCCCTGATAAATTACCATTACCTGATTTGGGGAGATAAAGAAGCAAGTCTATTAATTACAGTGATTATTATTTACAGGAAAAAAAGGGGATTCTCTGCAAAATGTAAACTAGAACCAAGTTTAATAATGCATTATATTGGAAGGGGCATTTCATCTTAAGGAGCAAGATAAGTGTTTGGTACTTTCCGCAAATAAAGAAAATATTCATTACCCACACAAGATTAATTGATGTAATTGCGAGTAATATGTTTTGCACGTTTATGCTGTTGCCATGAGCCAAGCGCGGCATCCTGAAATGGGTGTTTCTGTGTTCTCTTTGCATTTTACTAGGCATTAGCAAATTTAAAAGATTGATGAGACTACATTATACCCTCATAGATGCCTTTATTTACACACATATATTAAAATAGGTCTAGTTTAATGCAAGAGTACACCTGAAACTGGTCACATCTCACGCTGGTGTAACTGAATATGACCCATGCATCATGAGAATCCATTTGTTCTATAGGAGGCAGCGATAAACCATGGGCTTATTGCTTTGCGTTTTCACAAATTAAAAGCACAAACATAAAGAGCGTATTAAAGTGATTTCTCTGGCTTTGTCTCAAAGTCTCCCTACTTGTCAGCATTTTCCTCCAGTCAGGTTCCTTACAGTACACACTTTCCTGTCTTTTATCCCAAATGTCAGAGAGCATCAAGTTGAATAGCTGAGAAAGGAAAAGTAGCACAAAAGCAGAATTCAAACGTTATGAGAGATTCAGCCTATGGCTGTGTACAGACTGAAATACTCAGAAAAAAAGAGTTATTTATTTGTAATGTTTCTCACCACCCCAACCGCCCCCCCCCCCCACACACACACACACACACACACACCCCATACTCTACCATCAGTCTCCTTCCGAAAGAGCATCGTTAAATTGCACTGCACCCAAGAGGAAGTGATAGCAATTTCTTGTTTGGGTTACAAAATGAAAAACAGATAATTAGGAAATGGGGAGTCTATTAATTTTCCAAACTTACTCAGGCAAGGCCCACAGTGCTGCTGTGCTATTTGCTTACCTTGTCATTATGCAAAAATATATTAGCTAATTATTTTGAATAATGCAATTAAGATATGCATATTTAGCATAAATTCTACAATGGAAGTGAAGCAGTCAGCAGATAGCGGATGTGCGCGGGAGCAGGCGCCTGGGTGCGGTGCAGACTGCAGTGGGGTGGGGCGCGGCACAGCACGTGGCGTGCGGAGCAGGGGGACCCAGGTGCCCGTACAGGACGCGGGCCGTGAGCATCAATCTGAGCCTGTGCTGGGGAGGGGGGTTGGGGGGAGTGAGGACGGCTGCAGGTAGACGGGACCCCATACCGGACCGAGTGCTGTCAAATCGGCTGTGATTAATCTCTGAGAGGGAGTCGCAGTTGCCGCATGCGCAGCGCCCGCCGCGGAGATGGCAAACGTGCCCACCTTTGCACGGAGGGTAAAGGTGACATCTAAATCTTCTGAGCTGTTTGACTGATGTTTTTGCAACAGCCATGCCTGCCTACTTTACGCCGGTCCCCTTCCGAAACACTCTACATTGTCAGCTGCCTTATGGTGGCATTTTGAATGACAGTTTCTTCTGTCACTGACTGCCATCTCAGATTATATCCGTAGGATTTCTGTGCATGAGATACATACCATGAACACACATATACACACTGTGGTCATGCAAGGACCACCCTTAACCACGGAGTGTGTTTTCTGATGAGTTTTTTTCCCCTTGGAAATTGAGGAAGGGGGGATTTTCCCTGTTGTGGTCACCTCTGGCTTGCTCACAGGGGATAATTAAGTATTCCTCCTCAAAGGAGGCTTTGCTACTTCCCTGCATTCTAGTGCCACACTCTGTTAATTACATGTATCCTAAATGAACATACCTGTAATGTAATATCCAATAATGGGCCTTATTTGTCAATTTGATTTATACGATTCCACACACTCAGTGTCAACTTGTAATTGATTTTCTTTTTATTATTTAATTAAATCAGCAGGTCATTTATTATCACTGTCAAAATAGTTCCATTATTTGTTCATGTTGTGAATGGTTATATTTTTCTTGTTAGTTTTTATTTCAGTATTATTTATGAATGTGCTATTTGAATATGTGTATACTGTTGAATATATTGTTTGTTTTTCTGTTTGGCACCATTTGTGTTATCTCTGTTATCATGTCACAGTCGCGTGTGGAGCTCTGTTGAGCAGCACACTCAGAGCTGTGCTACTTCCAAAGGCGGCCTTAAACATCAGCGCTGTCGGCTAGAATTGAAAGAGAAGAAAGGCATGTGCTGGTCATGGCAATCCACAACAGCGGCACACGCGCTTCACCGCAGCCCTTTTCTGAGTCCCCCCCCCCCCCCCCCCCCCCCATCCCCTGCACCCCCCCGCACATCGGCCCAGCCCAGGTGCGCGAGCCGCTCTCTCTCCCCAGGGTGGGGTCCGTCGCCGGCCCTCTCGGAGTGGGGGAGCGCCGCCGCCATCCGTAACTGTCACCTTAATGAGCTGCAGCTGTCTGTAGCGCCGTCGGCGGGGGCTCCGCCGAGCTAAACGGGAACGCTGGGAGCAGGGGGGTCCTGACACCGCCAGCAAAGGCAGAGAGCAGACAAGCGCCGGACGCCCGATTCATTTTTTTTTTTTCCACCCCTCTGTCCTTTTAGCGCACCGGTGCTCCGCTTCCCGGAGGATGGCACCTCCGTGACCTCTTTGGCCGCTTACAAGGAAAGGGTGTTCTGCTGAATTTGGAGTAATTACTTCACCTCATCCATAAGGCTTTCTGGTTTTTTTTTCCTTGTCTTTTTTTTCATCATTACATGTGCCTTTTTTGTATCTTGTCCTCACCTGCTTACAGTAAGCAACGCAGTCTCAGCTGTTGCGCCGACGTAGTCGCGTTTGATTGTGACATTACAGTACTTTGAGGAAAAGGCACGCAGAGATGTTCACAGTCAAAATCATATTACGGAATTCTTTTTAAGGACGTTCTACTTTGGATGGACCTGCAAATGCTGAACCGGCTCACTTGGAAAACGGGACCGGGGGAGAGGGCTCGGGAATCCTCAGAGAACACCTATAACTCTCTGCGACTTTGTGGGCAGTGGGTGTCCCCCTGCTTGACGCCACAGATCTGCTCCTCTCCTCTGTAGCGATACCAGGGACAGATGGCCCAATGGCGGCCTCTCCTCGGAGGGTGCCAGGGCGCCTGGGCCAGATCATGTGGCAAACTGGGTGACGAGCGGAACCAAAGTGGGAGCAAAAATCCCGGCACCGTGCGGACAAAATTGTGGGGAAAATAATCATTTTTTTAAAAAAAAGAAATTATGATGAAAAGTAAAAATAAGCTTTAAAAAATGGACTAAATGAATTTTTACTTCATACAATTGAACTAAAAGTTAAATTTACTGTTAAAATACATTTTGATAATGCTGATTATGAATGGAAATGTTTGGAAGCTTTCAAAAAACACAGCAAACGACAGCATCAGAATAACAAAAATACCGCAACATGATAAAATCATACAACAATCAAACAAAAATTGCACTGCAATATTTCAATAATATGCTTTCATAAGTGCAATTGTGAACCTGTGACGTAAGACATTCATAAATGTCATTTTAATTGTCACGTCATGTTAATTTCATTAAGGACAGTGGGGTAGGGCTGTGAAGGTAAGCACATTTGGTCAGTGGATGTTAGTTAATCCTGATGGATTCAATTTAGGCTGGCAGCAAAACGCCTTCAATGATGCATCCTCTCATCTCCCCAGATAAGAAGCCAAAGACAGCAGTTGTGAGGAAATACTCCCTCCTCTAGTTTATTGTGAGGGGAAAACCAAATTCAGCAGGCAGATGGAAACTTATCCAGAGCCCGTGTCCTTCCGATCCGTGTGATGGCCACTCCAAACCGGATCAGAACCATGACAGGCTGTCATCCATTTGCGTGGATTTGGAACTTTCTGTTTTCATAAGTGGACACTCAACGGTGGCCGGTCTTTGGCAGTCTGTGAGCCGTATTGTAATGCCCTGCAAGGACATATGTGCAACAGTGATAAATAAGATGGCATAAGAAAGTGAGGATCACATTTTCAAGAATAGCGAATTCCCACGAGGTATAACAGTTTGTTGCCTCGGCAGCAAAAAATTAGAAAAAAAAAAAACAGCATATGATGTTTTGGCTGGTGATAGGCAAGTAGGAGGAGAGAGGGAAAGAAGTCGCATGTCCTATTACTCAGAATCTCCCTTTTTATTGATGAACCGACGGCGACGTTTTGGCACGAACGGCGCCTGGATCGGGCAATGTTTGTCAGGCACCTGCCGAAGGCACCATTTGTGTCAAAAAGCCGGTGTCAGTTCATCAATAAAAAGAGGAATTTGGAGGAACGGAATGCGCAGGGCCCCTTCCTTTGGTTCTTGCTTTATTGCAGCTATGGCTGCACACCCTCCCGCTCTTTGCTGGCTAGCAGGCATAAGCCGCCATGAATTGACACAAGCTATCCCACACAATCAATGGCAAACGGATCAGATCAGCACAGTGTCAGCCAGCCACTTACACTGACCTGACATTGACATCGAGCGACAGCATTTACCGCCTGCAATATTACAGCCCTGAAATCCCACCATCCACCAAAGGCGGCATTTCGAGGGACATTTGCAGTCTAAATGTAAATATTCTGTTATGGGTTATGCAGCAGAAAATTTAGCAGAAAGTTATTTGGGGTTTTGTATCTCCTGAGCAGGCTTTTACATTTGCTCTGTGAATAATATCATTAACTTTTTACAATAAGAAGTAATAAAAAGCAAAGGCCCCAAAACAAGACCTTGTTGGACCGTATTTAACAGGTCAGAACGGTCAATTCTGAGTGACTATTTTGTGTGACTACAACTGCCGTAGTCTCATTTTATTCTAACCAAGCGCTAAATATTCAGGTATGTTCATGCTTGTCACCAAGAATGTTATGCCAGGATGAAAGATTTGTGAATCTTGTACAAAGAACTTCTGCTTCAGAGCACAGCACAGTCCTGTGTTACCATAAATGTGAAGTAAGGAAGTGTAGAAGTGCTGTTAATGGCTATTAAAAATAACAAAACGCATATTCAAATGCTCATTTTCAGCAAGCTATTTAAAAGCCATTATCTACACAATTCAGATGTCTGAAAATAGAAGAATGGACTTCAGGACTGGCAGGGTGCTGATTTTCAAATTATGCTAGAGTCAGTGTGATGGCCCTCTTATGTGTGCCACTCACATATACTGTAGGAGAAGACATTGTAGTGTCACTGGCAGCCAGATAACTGTAGAAGAAAGTACACTTTGTCATCTACAGGTGGATTTGGTTATTCGGTTGCCTTTCTTTTGAAAGCCTCTGGTCACCATATCGGTAAACAGACCTAAAGAATAGTATAATGGTAGAGAGTATCGTAAATAGACCTGGCAGTCAGAGCCACTTGAACAGCCCCTGCTGAAGGCCTTGGCCTTCAAATGGAGGCACGCAACAGCGGGGTGCAACACAGGCCACGCGGTCACCCTGCGTCCCCCCGATCCTGAGCGCCGTCGCCTGCACGGAGGCCGCTTTCTGTGGGGCCGCCGCAACGGCCGCCCGCGCTCAGGCTCCGGATAAGGATCCAGCTTCATCTCCAAAAAAAGAAAAAAATAAAAACCCACCCCCCGCTCCTACCGGAGCCAAGTCCCCACAGCGCCGGGATCAATGCGTTTCAGACGCGCACAAAGATGAAATCCTGCTCTCCAGGCACTCAATACATAAATAAACAAGTTATGGGGAAAAAAAGAGAAAAGCTGCTTTTGAGTGAGAGTATGGGGTAAGCTGGGGCCTCCAGCAACGGGGGTGAGTAAGGGAAGGGGGGGGGTGTTGATTTAGGTCTCAGCTGGCACAACAATGCTCAGTTTCAGCACAATATCTGAACGGAATTTTAAATATGCTGCATGCACGCATCGCTAACTGTTTCATTAATTGTACATGCCCTTCATGTCAGATACTAATTACATAAGGATACGTATTTGTTTCGTGCCCTCAGTATCTTCGGCGCGCGGAGATCTTACTTGTTGCGTCGCGGGCTTTCGATTTGGCGCATATGGCGGGCGGCGTAATTGTGCAAAGTGACACTTCACAGAAATAAAATGTCATCACGCCATAAAGGTACTGAGGAAATTTGGGCAGATAGTGTCTTCATACTGATTTTTGTCCTGCGTTTGCGCATTTGGAGCCATGAAAGACCCACAGGAGCGGAGCGCTCCCTCCATCACACAGGATGAATAATTGCCATGTAATCACCGTGTTCAGAGTGGTAATGATAAATCTTCATGGTGTTCCAGTCACGATAAAACCAGCTACCCTTAATACCGTGCAGCTATGGGGACGTCACCTCGGGAGAGTGTTCCCATTACCACATTGCCGGAAGCTTCCGAAGCAGCAACAACAGGTTGGTGCTATCTTCGACATCAGAGCATGGCATTCGCAGGTATAATGTACGTCTTTTTTATTCAGCTTCAACTTGATGTATTTATATAGTACATTTCATACTGTGTGATTGTAACTCAAAGTGCTTTACAGGAAAATAAAACGTAAAAAATAAAATTTCAAGACAATTTTAACACAATTATAATAGCAAGCAAGCAATAAACATTTCGAGAATTTTCTGAATTTTACAATTTTCTCTCAACATGCAAATGCGTTATCTCTTTCTCACACATGAGACGTGTGACTGAATTGAATGAAACTCTGTAATATTTCCCAACAGACATTAAGCACAAACTGGCTCATTACTAATTCATTATCCGATTGTGTCTGACCCTATCAGTAAACCAGTAAACATGCGCCTCTATCACATTCCTCAGCCATTAATGGGGGTGACAGTGAAGTCCAGAAGGCCAATGTGTCTCGTTCCCTATTGTATCAGTCCCTGACAAGACTTACTCTGGACTATAGCCTACATGGGTGACGGCGGCCCTCTTCCCGCCTCCCTCTAAGTGGCCGGGAGAGAGGTGTATGTGGCGGCAGCGCACACCACATGCCACCCACACAGGCCAGCCTCCCTGCCACTCAAATCCTCCCCTCCCAGAGTCTCTCCTGAGCGTGGAAGAGGGGTGGTGGGCGGGGGGGGTGGCGGGATCCCGTAGGTGTCGGGGTAAAGGATAAGCCCCCGAGAGGCGTTCTCGGCGGCAGCCCCGCGTGGATTTGGTGGCGCGAGGCGTGATCCGATTCGGGGCGGTTCGCTCAGGAAGCTGCGGCGCCCGCTTATCCGCAGTGAGCAGGGGCCCAAGCCCGAGCCGCGGTGGTGCAGCATGACCGCCTCAAAAAAATAAGCGCAGATTAAGAGATGAAGCATGTTTAATGTAATTACACATCCACTTCTTGTGATGTACAAGCATGTGAAGCATTACTAATCCCTAAACAGATACCTGCAGGGAGGACTATCAAGAACAGCTGTTTGGACAACAAGAAATGAACCATATGAACTCGCTATACTGCAGCCATTTAACGAGCCGCGCGAAAGAGAGGGGAGCGCGCGGCTTTCTCGAGCGCCGTGCGGCGGGAGACACAAAGGCATGCATTAATAAAAAGTAATTAAAATTTATATTTCACTCGCTCGTCGTACGCCTTGTGATTCCGATTTCACATGGACCATTGATGGGCCCCTTAAACGCCGGCTCCCTCTGTTCTCTCGCGCGGCACAGTAAGCGCAACTGCGTGGCGACGTCGACTTTGAAATATTTTTTTCCAAGGGGCGTAAATTGTGCGGTGAGGATTGAGTTATGAAAACGCGTCTCGTCGCGTGAGATTGATGCCAGGGTCTTGTTAAAGTCGCCTTTAAGTGGCTGTTTTCAGAAGTAGCTTCTAAAAAACACTAAGGCAAAAAATTGAAATTGAAAAAGCATATTTTTTAACAAGGACTGTATTTTATTTCAGGAATGTTTTTTTTTGCGTTGTGTTGTACTCATTATTCAACAGGACCACTCAAGATCAATTTGTCAATTTTTATAATCATATATAGTGATCTAGCTTCAGTTCCTTCCCTTGACGTCTTTCTAAACATATTTATAAAATTACGAGGTGCATTGACTCCATAATCCTATAGTGTTACAATAAAACATTGCTGCAAAAACACATCTCAGAATCTAAAAAGCTGATGAACAGAAAGGTGTTTTGTGCTTCTTTTTGACAGATGATTTTCAAAAAAGCTGAAATGTCAAAACATGGTATCATATACTGTTCATATGACATACATGGCAATCATTCACTGTGCAAGGACTTCAAATCTCATATTGAAAACTTTTAGATTAAATGTTATTTCTTCAGTCATGACAGGCTGCATTCCTCTTAGAATTACCTGTGTATTCCAAATACCTATTGTGTTACATATTTTAATGATAATTTTGTCAAACTGCAGGACATTATTTGACTGTGAATGTTTTCTTGTTGGTTGATATAGATTTGGAAAATAATTTCTTGCAGCAATTCTTTGACTTTTGTATGTTCTCCATTCCTCAAAAATTCTTGCTAATAATTTATCCATAAATCATTCTAAGAAATCATTTTTACCCATTCCATTGTGATTAAAACTATGTTTCTTTCCCTCTCAATAAGGGAGATCATTACTTATGTATTTAGCCTCAATTATCGTATTAGCGATATCTGCTGGTTGGTGTGGCAGTCAGTGTCTGCCTCTTGCTGAGGTTTCCGAGCTGACGGGCGTGTCGCTTGGTTCCTGAGGAAGCAGATGAGGCCGGTGCCGGAGACATCCATGAGGTTCGCGGCAGAAACCCCCCCCCCCCCCCCCCCACACCCGCGACTGAGGACAGATGGAAGTCACGATAGTGGGATCTGACAGGCTGCGAATCCGACGACGGGTTCAGCCTCGTAGGCCCACCCTCATCAGCAAATCAAAGGAGCCGCTCTCTCCCACCGAGGACTCCGCGGCCCGGGCGGAATTCAACAAACGCGCATACGCCATTCTTCCTTTATGAAAAAGTCATATATGTTAATATATGATGAGAAAGAAAATCACAAACATGAAGAATATATTTGACATAAGTTAAAATATGAATGTATATAATATTTCAATTTTTGGAACTTAAAGAGTATGCACTTTCCAATATACTTAAAAAAATGAAAACCCAATGTTAAATAGATTTATGTATTCCTTTATGCATTCTTTCTCCATTGTAGACACATATCAGTGGATCAGTTCTAGATCAGTTCAGTTTACATAATCTTTGCTTATGAAAACTGGAAAGAGGAGAAAAATATCTGCTACCTTGTGATTTAGTAAACAAAAGCCTGACCAATAGTTTTGAATTCTTTTCAGTAAATATCATCTTTACCATTCCCTTTATGAAGCAATAATACCATAATAACACCTACTAAATATCTAGGTCACATATCTATATTTCGCCATGTCAGTTATATATATATATATATATATATATATATATATATATATATATATATATATATATGCAAGCTTAAATATCTATTATGTAGGTATAATACATATTATTGTATGTATACTATATGTACACTCTCGTCCTAACCTTCAGATGGCCGAGCAGTTTGTTTTCCAGCAGTCAGTTAAAGGACCGTATAACACCCTTACGTAACCGCAATCTTCTCACAGGGGGGTCACATGACCTCCGCGCTGTGGCTGAGGAGACAGAAGTCAAATCAGTGCAAAAATAAGAAGCGGGTCACCGCGGTGATAGATTGCGCCTCCCTCCTGCAGTAAAGCGGGATGTCCTGTCGCAGCGCAGGGAGTGCGGGGGCTCTGACTGATTTTCTGTCCGTCCGCGCGTCCGCTGGCATCCGCCGAGACCGTTGTCATGGCACGGGTTGCCACAAGCTCCCTGAGCCCTGGTTCTCTGCTGTGGCACGATGTCATGACAAGTGTGGCCAACGCTTGCATTCTTCTAGCAAATGCTCTTTTGTCAAATTGAGATCAGTGTTTGATGTTAAAGCCAGTTTTCTAAGTAGCTATCGTCCCTACAGGGTTTGAGAGCAGAGCCCCCCCCCCCCCCCCCCCCCCCCACCTCTAGGTGGCTATCGTCCCTACAGGGCACCCCCTTCCACCCAACAGTGGAAGGTTTGGGGTTCAACCCGGCAGTGGAAGGTTGGGGGTTGCACATTACAGTCATATCTTGTAGATATCTCTTGGCGCTATGGACAATCCAATTTCAACAATGGCATCCATTTTGATGGCAGTAAGAGTGGTTTCATGCAGTGCTCTCTTATGTCATGTGGCTGCAGTCCTTTCACAGGGGTCCTGGTTTATTCCCTCTCAAGAGCGTCTTTAACACCATACTGAAATATACTGTGAGGATACCTCTTGGTTTACGAACCAGCCTAACAACAGCATAGTCGACATCTAATCGTTTCTATAATTTCTGCCGTAGGTGATTTGTTCCGTTTGACACGGCCTCACTGCTCCCGTTCCATCTCACACAGCTTTTTCTAGAATTTGGCACTACTTATCCGGAATGCACTCTGTCACGCACTCCGGCAGCTGACTTTGGTATTACGTTGAATGATGCCCTCTACACCACATCATCAGTCTTCAGGTGCCTTGGTCATGGCTCGAGGACACTATGATATTCGGCTCGGCAGAACAGCTCAGGCCGAGCGTATTCTCAGCATGTTATCACAGCCAACCCTAACAAAGGAGCCTTAAAACACCGGACAGTTACTATATCTACCCTATGCAAATATGTGAATGTATCCTTTATTCTATGTATTGTACGTTTCACCCATGACGCAGAAAAGTTAACATGTCTCAAGTTCTACTGGAGCAACATACAGCATCAATCTGCTTAGTATTTATGTCCAAAAACTTACTGGTTAAAACACCAGAGTTCCCAAAGTCACTGGCATCATGTTCTAGGGAGATTCATATTACATTTTGAATTGAAGTATGTAGAAACTTTAAGGGGCTCCAAATTAATAAGCATTGCCATATTTTTTTGGAAATAAAGATACTTAAATGAAATATAATGCAATATTAAAGAAATGTTGTTAGAATGAAGTAATGTGGCTGGCTGGGAATATTTCAATTTTAACTCTTTCCCCTTCCAGTGGCCTTCAGACAAATGCATTTTCATCACAGATCTGAGGTCAGATTGGTGGAGCCAAGTTGATAGATAGATAAAACAACAGCCGTTCTGCAACCCATGGTGTTGCATGCCGTCGACGGATTGCTGATTGCTCGCACGGATCGTGTGGGCCGCCCTCCCCAGGTGGACCGCACTCTGACACATTATTTAAACACAGAACCGACATCTGAAGCCACCAAGGCCTGTGGTTTCGGGTGTTTGTGTTCTCTATTGAGTACCGTGCCAATTTCCGGTGTCATGAAAACGTTTTGTTTTTTTTTTTTTTGTGTATGCGCTTTTAAATATTTGGAAGCCTTTAGGGAAGATGCATTATTCATCCAAAATTACATTTCATTTGCACAAAAAGAGAGCCTTAAAAGCAGTGGGGGAATGTCTTAAAAATCAATTAGATTCGTGCCCTCCAACAAGATACTACACTGGGTCGTCTGCGCAGGAGCTCAGGCAAATTATTAGAACTCCTGCTTTCATTTATTTACTCTACAGCTAAAAAAAATACCGACTGAATGGAAAAATGCCACTTTAAAGCCCGTGGTTTGGAGTTTGAAGGTAGTCACGAAAACAATTTGCGTGATGCTGTGTGTCTCTTTTTTTAGGCTTTAGGAGCGCTGCCACATACAACACAATGGTAGACTGAAAAAGCAAGTATTTTATGCATGATTTCTTAAACTTACAGTCTGATTATTACAAGACTGTGTAAAAAAATAACAATAATAAAGTCAATGTCTGACAGAGGGGTGAGCGATAAACCAGGAATAACGAAGAAGATGACTTGGATGAAAGCATTGTTTATACTACACACGACCTGATTTACTCTGTCCTTGCCAGTGACATCAACCATACAATATGGTGGAATTCACCCCCTGTCCTCAGCATAATTTGGTCCTATCGACGGCCTAGGAACCTAGAGCAGCTTCACAACATTGCCTGCACTTACCCAGGGTTCTGTTATTTGTACTGAACTTCCGTGTCAGGTCCCACCGCCGAGACAGCAAAATGGGCAGGCCTGAAAGCTTTTCTGTGATTGGCCAAGCATGCCTATCCTTTAAGAGTCACACATATTGTCATTGTACCCAGTTTGTGAATGATGTCAGTGGCATTAACAAACGAGGATCAGGTCATGAGGAGAGAAATGAGTTTGCACTCATTTTCAGCACCACCAGTCTCCACTGTGCTGATAACATGCTATATCACAAAGGAAGCCGTATTTAGTGACAGAAACTTCTTCAATCTGCAGATGCAGATCCCACAAAAATGAATGTAAAAAATTATATATTATTATATAATAAACATATATGGGATTGAAATATAGCAATAATGTTACTGTTTGTTACGTGAAAAATTTATAAGAGTTCTATAAATCATTCACAAAGGAAATGATTGCCGTAAACACGAAGTGCCACCCCACATTGTGCATTGAAAAATTAATGATTTTTAAGTCATAAATTATGACATGGAGTTCTCTCTGCCGAGGGGCCCATCTCACGACTGCCGTTTCCTCCCTCGGCTGAGGAGTGGAGCGCGGAGCCGCTGAGCAGGCTGTCCCCCTTTTCAGAAGGTGAGAGGCCCTCTCCGAAAATACCCTGCGAGCGGTGATTTTCCAGGACATGCTGCTTTGCGAGGACCTCTTAAAATTTTCAATACGCAGATGTTTTTTTTTGCTTGCTTATCTGACCCAAATAGATAGCAAGGAAACAAATAAATAAAACACAGATTTAGTCATGAAGGCAAAACATATATTAATGTGCATAGCTGTGGTCGTGGAGCAGCGGGCAGAGATTCTGTTGAAAATTTACATTTGGTATCGGCTTATCAGAATCCCTTTCATTTAAATCTTCACAGCATTATTTATTTCCCTTTGAGTACCACTCTTTTTTTCCCGCTGTTTTTTGCTTAAACGAAAACGTCTGCATCTGATTTGGTATTCTTTGCTGGTTTGGTATTTAAACAAGCTTAGTTTTCTTGAGCAGACCCAGTTGTTGAATTGCATGCTCTTTTTTCCACCAAAGGTAGAAGCTTGACCTCTCTCTAGAGGAGGCCAATCACCTGCTACCTCCACCACAACTGGCTACACCTCCAAACCTCTCTGCACACGTAACTCAGATTCATCCCTGAGAAAGTAAACTGCTCATGCACTTGCATTGGTACGAAAATGAATCAAAGTGGTGGCCGCAAACATAATTTACAGTGGAATGAAAAGCCTATTGCTGAAGGCTTGAAGGCATCTAAATGTGATATAACTGGTGATTGAGCAGCCAGGGACGAGAGAATATCAAAATTAGCACGTCAAATTCAGAAAATCATTGAGCTCAAGTGTTTTATAAATTTTAAATAAAAGGCCCTCTTCCCTGTAGGAAATCTCATAGCAGCACTGACTGATGGCCTTTTCAAAGGGATGAAGCTAATGCTCTCTCAATTAGCACACAGGTGTATGCGATTACCAGCCCACAGATGAAGGTACTATCTGTACCCAGCTAAAAGGCAATCTCAACCAAAGGCAACCAAGAAATATGAGAGCAATTTAGCGACCAGCATTTCCACTGAATGCTTGTTTTTTTCTCAGTCTGTAGAGCGGGTTCTATATAAGTGATGCGTTCAAATACTCCAGCAACTCTTGCCTGAGTAAAAATATCCCTGTCCTCCTTGAAGATCTGTCACTATTGATGGCCCTTAAAAAACAGAGAAGGCTTACACAGACATTTTTTTTCTTTTTCATGGACAGCTTGTTCATCTTAGTTATGACATCACTGTATTGTCCTGTTTTTTACCTGCAATTCCTTGGTGAAATTCTGATCTTCTATTAGTTTAGTCCCATCATAATTACCTTACATGAGTTTTCTTTTAATCAAAAAAGGTATTTCAGAAATGCATGAATAAATGCAAGCAGCAGAGCTTCCTCTTCAGTCTTTTTTTTCATGCAAGCTTCTGCTTCTGAAAACATACTTTGTGAGAGTTCAGGATGTGGCTGTCCATAACCGCTCTTCTGAAGTGACTTCACCAAATCTGCGATCAGCTCTTCGCCAGCGTCCACATGAGAGAATGGTTCTGCCTCCCCATTGACCTCGGGGGGGGAAAATATACACAGGAAAAAGCACCGGCGGCGGAGGCCTCATTAAGTGACACCGCCATTAGACGGCGGCCGTGCTGGGATGCACTTTAAATGCAGGCCTGGGTTGCCAGAGCGAGCGCCGGGGCTCATCAAAAAGGCCGATGATTGTCACAGATAGGTTTCAGCGGCGCGGGAGAGGGCCTGCCTTGCACCTTGCCAATGTGGCATGGTGAATCCTGTCCTTATCTGAAAGTAGCAGTTGTGCCACCGCTATTATCTGCAATTAAGAGGCGGGTGGGGGTGGGGGGGGATGGAGGGGGAGCTTGCTGGCAGATCTGTTTGTTGTCAGGGCTAAAGTGCAGAGGCAGAGGAGCAGTAATGGCAGAAAGGAACACACTCAAGGCATGGAAATGGGTTCCATTCTGTTTGCAGAGAGTGGACGGCTTCACCACACAGGGTACCATTCGTACCCAAATCTTACATTGCTTCTTCCAAAGCAATGAGGAAGAGGCACAGACGTAAAACACCTACTGAACGCTTCGGTGTGTCATTCTTTGGGGAAACTCTTGACTCCGGCACAGAATAGTTTTGTAGAACAGAATAGCCCATTTAGTGAGTGTATGAGACTTCCTCCCGTCTTCATGCTCCTCCCTGTCCCTCTCCCTCTGTTTTCATCAAAGTCACAGAGCAATTGTGACTGCAAGCGGCGTATGGAACAGCACAGCACACAACTGACACATATTTGAGAAACCTCCCACTTCCATTGGGAAAACAAGCCGTAGCATGACAACGAGGGAAAGAAACACTGATCCAACGTTGTTTTTTTTTTTTTTTTTATCAGTGGTTATCAGTTGTATTTCATGCCCTGGCCCTGACACGCCTCATAGCGCTTGTGTCCAAGACCATTAATCATGGAGATAACGTACTGTGTGTTCTTTCCTGGTTTGGGTAAGGAGTTCTGGTGCGGAGGAAGTTGTTCAGGAGTTATGGTGTCAAGGAGTTCCAGTGATGGAACACTCAGTGGAAGTGATGAATACAGAGTAAAATTACTTGGTGCTGTGGACAGTGTACTCTTGTGCTTTGCCCCTTTCAGCCATTCCTATTTCTCTCCTATTCAGATTGTCAGAGCATAGCATGAATATCTGCTTATCCAAACTGATTGGATTGATGCTGTGCTTATAAAAAAGACACACACAGACAAGAAGGCCTTCTCATATAATGCCATAAGTGACAAGCTAAATCTTATTTCATTTATCCTTTTCTTCCAGCCTAAAATTAGCAAGCACTTGTTGGCTGCTGTGTTGAGAGTCACGTTAACAATGATGTCTTGTTCATCCTGTTGTTAGAAAATCACTCAGCATCAATACATGCATATGGATTAAAAAAATTAATTTTCCCAAACACTGAATAATAACAGGATTCCAAATTATATTACGGCGCAATCAGGCTGTAGAGTCGGACAGCAGCTGGTGTCGAGGCTAATCCCAGTGTTAGGGAGATCGCCGGACTGAGAATTGAATTGTTGATCCTGGATTTAAGAGAGTGTGCTCACGCTAATATCACTGGCCTGTGATTTTTGGAAAGAGGGATCCCGTGTACTGTATTCACCTCACTGCGCTATCCTCTTAATGTAATTCTGCTGGATAAGCCGTGCCCTGTATCAGAGGGTTATTACGTCCTTCTGTTTATAGGTGCATGGAAATAGGATCTGACGGAACGGTAATGAACAGTAAGTATTTACACTGGATGGTTGTTATTTTAAAGAGTTAAACTGCACAGGGTACCACCTGACTGGCATTAGAAAGTTGGCCAAAACTGGCTTCTTCGTAGATGATGAAATGCTTATCGGAAGTGTGGAGCTTTTAAAAATAAACATCTCAATAAATAGCCTACCAAACACATGCGGTAATGTGTTATTCGTTCGATGACAAAGAAGAAGTCTGTCTGAGAAATACAACTGCAAGACGAATAAACTGACCCGAAAAACATAGGTGTTGCGTATGTAATCAGACAGCCATAATGGAAAAAATTTCCTGCTTGTGACTTGTGACACAGCAGAGTCACAGAGCACGGATACTTGACATTTCAGAATAATGCAATTTGAATGTTTCCCTCAGATGTAATGTATGTGCAGGAAAGAGCTTCAGACTGCTTTGCACGGTTGAGTTGTGAGACCAACTGATTTGCTGATGGCACTGAGTGACTACAATAACTTGGTGCATTTGCTCTGGGTGAGTGATGTGATTAATAGCCCCCAAGCGGTTCCCATGATTATAGGGCAATGGCAGAATGCAGTGTCTGAATGTTACTCTGTAATCTGGTCAAGATGATACATGTGCATCTCCTGGAGACACACCTATCGATTATCATCCAAACTGATTCTTTTTTTAAACTTGATTGCGTTTAAGGTGATAGTGTTACATTTGCGCACTTTAAGTTAAATTCTTTATTTACAACTAAACATCGCATTACGTCAAATACCTTTGATTATCTATGGTTAGTTTTATGCCATGTATTGAACTTGATGTATTCCATATGAAGTATAGATTCACGATTGTATGTCAATGCATTTTAGGTCTCGTGCACTGTATTTAATTATCACAGGGGATAAATGTGTCTCATAAGCATTTACTTCTCGCAGGTTTTTCTCCGTTCGCTATTAGTGAACCCAGCCATGTGTTTTTGACGGTCTGTTAACCTGTCAGCAAGCGAGCGCATCTCAACATGGGATCTGCCTGGCGTACCAGACCCGGAAGGATGACACTCGGCAGTGAGGAACGTCGCTGGAGTTCTCTTTACTCTCCCCCCCCTTTAGTTTCTCGCCGCGGCGCCACCTCCATGTCTCTCACTCTGTCACAAATTAATGATGTTTGACTTGTGCGTTGCCGCGCAGGTTCTCCTCTCTAGGTTCACTGTCAGATGCGTCCGGCCTCCGATCCGACAGTCAGGCTAAGGATCACACTGAGACTAATTACTGGGGGAGTTCTTTCCGAGGAGCGACGCTCCCTTCCTGACAGGAGCGGCAGCCTGTTGACCTACTTGCCGGCGCCGGCCGATCAGAACGCGGCTGCATCCAGCGTCGAAGCGAACATAGCCATGCATCACCGTCGGACTGCACTCTTCCAGTTTGCGGTGAGAGGAGTTCATCCAGACCAACGGATATGATCTTTCCTTTAAGAGCTTAACAAAAAAGATCGACGTGTGTCGGTCTGTTGCACTGGCCCAATCCAAAAAAACAAGCCTACTTAAACGTAAAACTGAACTAACCTGGAACGAGCCAAATCATAGCGTAGAGATACTTCAGAATGCTGCTCTGAATTTTTGTATCACAGCAGCTCACAGGCCATAGCTTCCATGTAACTCTACGCTTGTTACACCTCAATAGCAAGAATTACTGTAAACACTGATGGTAACCAGCTCATGAGTAGAAAAGGTAAACAAAGGCAAGTGAGAATGATCCTTGGGTAGCAAACACATTTAAATGTCCTCACTGGTAATTTTAAATCTTTAGTTAGCTGGCACAAGGAAAAAATGAGCAAATCTAGCTAAGAAGGTAAAAATATCCAATTCGCAAGCTACGTTTCAAGTATCATTAACAGAGCTAATACACCCACGCAACTAAATGTGACCAGCGAGCTACCTTATGATATTTGTGGTTGTGATGGTATCTTGGCAAAAGCATCTTTTTTTAAATCCCACGTTCCCTCACATGGAGGTTTGGCTGGCCTTCCCTCTTAGGTGTCGAAAGTAACTCACAGCTTGTCAGATTGGCCACATTTTCTCATATGAGGGCAATATTGAAGCCACGGTTGTAATGTCTAGTTTCATTAATCAGAACATATTAATCATTTTTAAAACAGCTATCCGTACTTCGAGGATTCACTGATGATGTCTCACCTCCTCTAAACTGGTTGGCAAAATGACAGGAGGGCCAGCAGGCATACAGCAAAACTGCTGTCACAATCGATAGACCGATTTCAAGTCTTCAATTCTTTCAAAATAGGAAATGAAGACTATTTTATAATTCATTTGGTGAACATAGAATTGCTTATTGTTTAAGCTGATTGCACAGGAAACACATTTTTGGGGACCCATTGAAATGTGTTCAATACCTATGCCTTCAATATGTCAATACATTCATTTATATCTAGGTAACAGTTATATATAAATGATAAACACTAAACATGTGGTGAAATCTTCACATCATATATAGTACACATTTATCACAGCAACAATAATAAGCACTATTGTAATTTATCTGGGTTGAACCAATCTCAAAGGAAAAACATCATATAATATACTAATAACATTTCATAGTAATTGAAATAATTTGTTTCGTAAAATTAAAAAGTCCCATTAAAATTTGGTCAATTAATGAGTAAATGAGGTCAAATCAATGTTTAACAGCTGTCAAATATTCAACATTTCTGAATATGCCTTAATTACAAATTTTATAGGCAGAGACACAGAGGTAAAGATAAAGAAAGCTACTGTTAATAACAGTTAAATAAGTGTTAAACGTAGCAGAATCTGATCTTGATGTGAAATCTACACACAGATCTTTCCAGAGCTAGAGACCCTAATCGTAAAGAGACAACACAGTGTGTTGTAACTATGCATGGAATCATTCATAGTGCATACTGTGGTTTCTGTGTGAACCTTTATTCTGTGATGTCATCTTACATGGGGTGGTTGAACTGAAGGACTGATTTAGCTCCCTGGGTCTGTATCGTGTTACACTCGTCACCTACATCATAGTGGTTATTTCTGTCCTTTCTGTCCTTGTTCAATTTACATTTACAAATTACCACAGTGTATTAACATTAAGAGCAAATAAGCATCCTGAGAAATTGTTTATTTGTAATATTCAATGAAATTATGTACCCACACCCATGTACGAAAGTTGAAACATACACACACACACACACCTTGTGACAGGACCGCCTCTGGCTCAGTCAAAGTGAAAAAGCCACACTCCCAAAATGTACCTAAAATGAGCGGACATGAACAGAACATGAAGGAGCTGAAAACCGGCAGCTCCTGCAGGCTATTTCAGTGACGTGCTCTTGATGTTTCCCAAATCAACAGCTTTTATACAGACCTTGAGATGTTGCTTTTTTTTGGGGTGGGGGCCATTTAGCAAGCAAGGCACACAATGTGCCTGAACCCACATCTGCTTCAACAGAAAAAGTGTTCCGTATGGATATTTGTTATTTTGAGTTCAAATTTCATTTTTAAATTTATTTTAAACATGGCGGATCACATAATGACAGAAGAACAACCACAAGCCTTCATCATACCTAAAACAAACTGGAGAATCATTCAATCTGACACTAATAACTGCTTTGCTTCACATTTTAGTAGGCAACATTATAACATAGAAAAAAAGCCATGAATCTCATGGACATTTCCGTTTTTGGGGGGGAAAGGTTTTGTTTTGAATCCAGCCACAAGTTCCAGCATCAATTTCGAGATGTGATTCTTTTTTGTGATTTTTTTTTCGCTTTGTACGAGTAGAAAAAAAAGACAAATGTTTTGGTCAAAAATGCTAATCGAAATGTACATCCAAATGAGAAAAATACAGATCAAAATAGAAGTGAGAACAGTTTGTGGCCATGCTCAGAGCTGGCTTTCCTCACAAATCCCCGGCCAGACTGCTGGCGTAACTGTGACATGAGTCAGTCATCGACATGTCCATATGGCTGCCGTCCACCAACTGTCTGCGCCCAAGACGCGGCCCCCGCGCCGCGTGCCAAGGTTACGCCGGGCTGTGAAACATCAGCCGACGAGCGCGACAATGGCCTCACCATACCCGCAGGTACGCCATGCACGCCGGAGATGGCGCTCAGGTGGGCGGGTCCCGCAGAGCTGCCGGGGGCGATCTGACAGGCCTGGAACGACATCAGACCAAGGCATGAGCAAGAGCCACTCGCCATGTCTTGTGTACCATGACACATCCCGTTTCAACCTGGACTGCAGAAAGGGCCAGCACGGAGCTGAGAAGACAACAACTTGGACATGTTTGGGGGGAGGGGGGGCGTTGGGAGGGGGGTTGTGCAGATTTGCAGGCTGCAGGGACAGCTCATGCATAACCAACAGGACCTGACGAGATCCATCTCGGTGGCGGCTAATTACCCACGTTGCGATGGAGTCCATTGAAGACACGTCACTCTTTGCACAAAGAGCTGTGGAGGAAGAAATGAATGGGACAGGTAAAGGGCTTGTCACGAGACCTCGCTGGTTCACAGAACTGACCCCAGCACATCTCAAAAGCCCTGTCCAGTAGTGAATACCATTACTTCCCCAAGTCCAGGTACAGGACTGGACTACGAAGCAGAATGTACCTGTGGGGTACAGGTTAAGTTTTGAGACTGTGTGGTGGAATGGAGGGTCCCAAGATGCACCTGTCTGGGTAGGCTTGTTCTTTTCAGCTGCAGTTTCCAAGCAGGACCCATGTCACCTGACCTCGCATTCATCATGATAATGTCTCCCAGTCACCCAGGCAGATGATGTGAAAGTCATCTACAAAGAAGAGCTGGTCCCTGCCAAGTTCCCATTTAAACTGGAAAGCACCCAGTTCCGTAACAAAACATGGGGGGAAAGGACAGGGAAAACGGGATCACCGCAGTAACCCGCCAAGTCCGCCAAAGCGATGGGATCTTCGACGTCGCCAAAAGATTGCAATTTATTCATGAGAGAGAATCGCAACAAGGTGCAACTCGACTCTCTTAAACACCCGTGGTTGGAGAGATCCTTAAAAATGTGGCGTTGGTCGCCATTTCCTTGTCTGCCATGTATTTTTAATTCAGAACAGATGAAAAAGTCTGTCCCCCACTGTTGGCTCTCGGTCTCGGCAGTTGAGGACGACGTGTTGGACATCCGCTGTCTGTCAGATGCTCTCAGTCAGCGGCCCATTACGGTCATGGAGAGCGCTGGAGCAGATTGGCTCTCAGAGACAGCGTCAAATGGACTGCGAACTACCGAAATAGCAGCACACGGTCTCTGCGTTGTTTAGCTTTACTCCTGCGAGACGCAGACTGTCCCTATCAACAAACCTTTTGTTGCATTTGTTGGGCCATCATGCAGTTTGTCGGTGGCTAGTGAGCGTGCGTGTATGTTACTGGTGTAGTAGTGAAGGTTATCATCTTCCTTGGGAGGATTTTGATCTAATTTATCACCAAATTCTGGGGCCTGAAAGCTGTGGATTGCATGAAAGAAATGTCAATTATTCACTAAATGTCAATTATAAATAGCAACATGTCATCAATATCAAATTTAGTGTATGGCATGATCATGTAAATGGTCAGATAAATGGTGAAGTCAGATAAAAGTATTTCAACTCTACTTTGGCCTCAAACAGTAGCATATGATTGCTATATGTCAATATTATAATTATATTACAAATATCAATATTATCATTGTGGTTTAGATATTGTAAAACAATACAGGGTGACCAGACAATGCATTGATTTTCATCACATAACTTAACTTAAGTTACTGTCACACATGACCATCATTATCTTTATTCAGTAAAGAACAAAGGTCCTCTGGGTGTCATGGAAGAAAAGTTCTCAGAGGCAATAGATTTCTTGCTAATAGCTTTAATAGCTTTTGTTCTTGAGCACAGTCTGTCTCAACATCTCAAGTCACAGATATTTCTGATTTGTTTCTTCTGTAACAGCTATTAGTACACAATTATACAAAACTAAATTATAAATTACATTGTAAAATTAGGTAACTTCTCAGACAGCATGGTAGAAATCTTATATTGCTTTCAGATTGAAAATGCAATATATTTGTGCATTTTGTTCATTTTAGTATGAGCTATGCAGCTGCATTATTATGTTTTGTGTCAGAAACTATTACTGATTGGTCATTTACCTACAAATTGTGACCAAAGTTAAGAAGAAATTTCCTACATTTAGGCTCTAATATTAAAGTGGTCACATACAGTTAACATATCATTCAGACAGTGTATTGGAATCTGTTATCTGTTTTTGGGGCTTCCAGTGAGAAAGTTGTTATCCACTTTGCATGGAGGCTGGTCTGCATATTCACTGCATGCTAAAAAGCTGAAAATTTGTCAAATGTCTGAAAAGCATGACTATAACAAAGCACTTTGTTGTCCTATAAGATTCTGAAATATTTACAAATTTTTAAAATTGCAAAATGGACCTATCAATAGTAATTGCTTATGTCATAATTTGCCCATTTTCTCTCATGACAACTTAATTAATGTTCAGTTGTCTAAGTCAAATGGTAATTGCAGTGTACTGTTTCAGATTGTACTGACAAAATCAAATGCCATATTTTTTGATACTTATGGTTCCTTTTTTGTTTTAACTTTAATTAATTTTTACAAACTATGTTATGACAGGCATGATACACACTGCAGGTCAGATAAAAATGAGATTACAGGGGGATCCAAACAACATTTCTTTTTAT
Organism: Megalops cyprinoides; assembly: GCF_013368585.1. Taxonomy (NCBI): domain Eukaryota; kingdom Metazoa; phylum Chordata; class Actinopteri; order Elopiformes; family Megalopidae; genus Megalops; species Megalops cyprinoides. Next base: position 10,555,684 of record NC_050587.1, read on the forward strand.
CTCATAATGAAATTTTAGCAACTGGTTTGTCAGGACCAAAAAACTGAGAAATAGGGGCCCTTGCAAAATGTTTTCATTTTAGCGTAGAATGGTCTCTTCATCAAGGACAAATACCACAGAAATAAAGAAAATTTCAATGGTGTTTTATCTATGCCATGGCGTCCCAGGCAAGGACCTATCTTCAAAAACCCCAGGGATCCTCTGGGCTTCTCATTGACTGTATAATGATGATGTCATTCAAAGGGCTGTCAGCGCACTAAATGTAAATAGCTGTTTTGGTTTTAAAGGGAGGTTGCTTAGCTCCAAAACAATAGAATACCAAAGGCTTCACCTTGACTGTTGAATCCTAAAAGAGACAAAAGACTGACAAATCCTTCAACAGGCTTCAGAATCCTCCTTTCTGAACGTAGCGTGTGTCAAATGTTATGATAATGCGCAAAAATTGGCTGTTTTTGCCTCAGTTTCGATGGTTGCAGGCTTTGCGGCCTCCCCTCTCCTACCCAACACGCTGTTGTGCCTTCAGGGAAGCGCAGTGAGAAGTCTCAAATGACATGTCAGGTCTAACTAGAGGAACGTCATGGGGAACATCCGGGGCTAGCTGACAAACAATGTCCACAAAACAAACACAGGGCTTCAGAGAAAATCACAGGGGTGGCAAACTCACAGAGGGGCGTCGGTGAAAATCGTAGACGTTGATAAGAGGAACTCAGACTAACTCATCCTTTTAAGCCCTGCGAGAACAGAGCTCTTCTGAAACAGAACCTTAAACCTCATCTTACCGCACGCAGAGAAATGACAGGATCACAAACTCTTTAAAATATTGCCCTGAGATGTACCTATCTATTCATGACTCTGAAGCATGGGTCTACACACATAGTCCAATAAATGGCGATCAATGTAATAGACTCTGTAATATTCTGCCTTATTATCATAGTCTGAACCTGATGAACCACGATAATTATCCAGTAAGAGGAGAAAAAAACGACATTTACTTACCACCCTCAGTAGACTTATAAATGACATGTCTATAATCCGCCTCAAATATTATGGAGGGGCTTGAATTCTTCACCCTGCCTTGAGAGCAGACCACGTATTGAGTAAAATATACAGTGCAAAGGTCAGGAGACCTCAGAGCCATGAATTATAATTCCCCTCCACAACAAAGGGCCACACTCCCAGCTTCCCTCTGTGCTAATGACACGGCATTGCTTGCTCTTAATCGATTCCCTGAAGAAACCCAACCACTGGGCACGGCTGCAACCGCTGCAGGGAAGTAAATAAAGAACCCAAAGAAGTTGATATGTCACGTTCACGTTGTCATCGGTGGTTATGCTGGGATTTTGGAGGGTAGTGAAACGGCCTTCAAGCGTGCCTCATAGTGTCATAGTGGTTTGTGTCATACGACCAGTCACGGTTCAGGGAAAACATCTCATTTGTGCTTCTCAAAGGAAGATTATAACTATTATAAGAACAAAAAAATGCATGTTTGGATAAAACATCACGAGCAGTAAATGGCTGGTTATTTTGTGATCTAACTGATGGAACTGCCTCCCTCCACCCATATATACACACAGGCACACATTCCCACACCCACATACACACACACACACACACACACACACACACACACACACACACACACATACACACACATCATAATGGATACCTTGCAAGTCTAAATTTTCACTTTATCTTCTATGTCAGTATAAAACACATGCTAGAGTGAATAAGAGACATGTATGGGAAGTAAGACCAGTTACACAACCCAAATATTTCCAAAGGCAGTCTTCTTACCAAACCTGAAAAAAGGATACACAGAGTAAGAGAGAAATAGTGAGGAGAGAGAGGGAAAGAGAGAGGAGGAGGTTCTGGGTTTTGCTGTTGAACATTAACATAGTATATGTGCCATCTTAGCTGGACTTATCCTTCTGTTGATTACAGTCCATATAGTTTTCCATGGATCATTGTTATTCTAGTACACTTGAGCCAAAGAGCAAAATTATCTTTAAGGCTTGCTGTGGGTGAATTACGCTTGGGTGTCCATTAAAAAAAATGATGAAATATAATGCGTCACTGCTCTGACCGATACATAATAGCTGCCTGATCAAAAAGACATGAGAAATCCCCGCATTACGCTGTTAAATTGACCAATATGTTTCAGATGTATCTCGTGGATGTGTTTTTCCCACATCACAGGATTGCAGCTAGGCTATCGTGAGTCAATATGGCCGTGCCCCAAGCCCTCCCCCAGCCCCTGCACCCCATGTTGGAGTTTTGTCACTTTGCCAGTCCAGTGGAGTATGTCATGTGGTCTGCTTTTGATACTGCTTTCAGAGACCTGCATTATAACATAGATGTTGCCGTCACCCTGATCCAAATTGGGCCGGGGACTATGGCAAGGAAAGGTTATGAGAAGGGATATTAGAGAGAAGTGCATGTTTTTATGATGTGGTTTACCAGAGGGATGATATGTTTTTCACACACACACACACACACCACAGTTCTGAATTACAGTGAAAAAGTAGTATGGAAACACAAATGTACTAATGCTCCATTTTAAAAGGGAAACGTAGAAAGTAATTTGAAGAAAGACATTCAAGATTTAACAGAGTCAGTTTAGGTACTACTGTTATTGTGGTTATGATTGTTGCCGTAGTAATGTTAATAATAAGCATCCACCATAGGAAAAGTTAAGGTTCATTTGAGGTTTATATCATATTAAAATGCACTCTGTGAATGTGTTACCCTCAGAGTTACTGCCAGCACTATTGCTGTGGCTTTGATTCCTCAGGTCTCTCTCTCTGTATCACACACACACAACCTTTTTACATGCATACCTTTGTATCTTAAATTAAGAAGGAATCCTGACGCAGCCTCATTACGTGAACCCCAGCACTAGAAAGTGAATTGTCACCCTTGTAATGATGCACAGAGAGTCCAAATCTGACTACAGGGCTGTCTGAACACAGGTATTAACGCTGCAGGAGAATCCTTCCAATAACGGGTTCTCTCCTTTGAGTGACGGATTTCAAAACAAAGTGGTCGTCCCTGTCGTTTTTCTGACTGTAGTCAGGGTACTTGGGATTTTTAGATTTCCGTTGAATATTTCCGTGTGGGTCTGTTCATTTATAAAATATAATTCTGAGAAATACTTCAATAAATGTTCTCAATTCCCTTTTTAACATGGCATAATTTCAAAGTTCATCTCGTCAAAAAAAAACAATGCTGAATTTGATAAAACTGCAAAGATCAGATTGGTTTATTTATTCTGGCTCAAGCCGACATGGCAGCGTTGTTTGATTTTATTCTGAAAGGGCGGTAGCGATGAACCCTCTCGCACTACCGGTTTTTTTTTTAATGCTGTGGCCCATTTAGCCAGGATGGGATATATCAGGCTGCTTTGTCATGAAAGGGGGCCCTCACGCCAGAGGCAGAGCGCACACTTGCCAATCCAGATTCATCATGCTGCCCTGATGGGGCCGGCAACCCCCGATCCCACCAGAGTACAGATCTTCGGCACGGTCCTCTGAAACGGGGGCACCGGTCTGCACACCTAAAATGCGTGCGTGTCCGATTCTTAAACGCGTTTGGCGATAAACAAAAAAATCCTCTTTGTGTTTGTTTATTTGCTAAAGGAGAGAAGACAGAAAACAGAACGCAGGCCTTAATCCTGAACGCTTGCCAGGAACTACTTCACTGATGAGGCCGTCCTCCGAGTGAAAAATAACCAGCAATATCCTGGTCTGCATCTCTTGGGATACAGGCTGACCAGATGGGATATTTCTCTATGGCACTGCCAATTTCAAACAAGTGACTGGAATACGGTGTACATTTCCTCCGTCGCTCATTGCGGTTTTAGCTGTTATTGCTGAAGTTGTCGTCTGTGGTGGTGATGCGTGCAAACCAAAATAGAGATTCTGTTTTCGGTATATCGAGCAGAAAATTGAAAGATGTAACAGAAAAAAATGTACATATTTTGGTCTCTTTTGATTTAAATAACCACGCTTCTTCCTAATCTAACATCTTTAAAAATGTGGTGGTTTATTTGGTTGAATGCCAAAACTAATGAAATAAAAACATCATTTGACAGGCACAGCAAGGCCGGGTCGCTTTTTGTTTCAACTCAATATACAAATAGGGACCTCAACGTGCATCGGGGTCACTTAATGTTTTAGTAATAAATATATTTTCATACACTGAGTTCTCAAAATGAGTGAGTCTGTATTTCATCCCTACAAGAAATACAACTCAACTGCGATTTTTGCCCCGCATTAACGAAGAACAGATGTAACTCCCATTTCTTTTCAAGGTAACTTCTTTGTGATGCAAGAGACACACAGCGCTGTTCCTGCGGAACGGTTGTGCTGACCTGACACACTTGTCAAACACAGTTCCTAAGGTTTCTCTGGTTGTTTGAAGTCTTTTTCCGTTACAACTGTGAATGCTTAAGAGTTTTTCCATTTGTTTAAATGAGCACAAATGAAACAGAATGTGTTCTCTAAACACTTTCACAGACAAAAATGAGAGCAAATACTTTGGTTAAGTTCATAATCTTGATTTTAGACTTGTGATTGACCCAGTAAACAACGAATTAACGTTCAAAGAATTTAATAGGTAGGCCTAGACACACAGTATTTGAGGAGTTTTTTGTAATTCCGTTTTTGTAATTTTTTTAGCCGCCGAATTAACTTCTTTGTGTATTTGGTGTTGCAGCATTCTGACAATACAGTAGCTAAATGTTACAATTCATGTTTACAATTCAATGCATTTTAAATATAATTGTTATTTGCGCTTGTATAAAATGGTAAAATGTTTAGTATGTGCACGTTAAAAAACGAATTAATCTGAGCATTTAGAATCATAATCTTGTATTCAGGAACTCGTTAAAAAATTAGAGAGATGTCTGTCAAATGAAGTTTCCACTGTGAGAGATCAGGCGCAGCAGGAGAACATCATTGATAAGCAGTACATTTAGTGACATCTTGTGGGCATATAGTCAAACTGCAATTTGAACTCTCCTCATGAACATTGCACACTAAAGAGCGTGGCAGCTCAGCGACCAAATGCAGCTCACCACGATCTTCCTGTTGGCCGTTTGGCCACTGAGACGGAAAAAAAAACTTATCATCAATATGCATCTGAAATTGCACATACTTAAAACTCAAACATGACAGCTCCAAGTCATTCTATATGTCCAGCACACTACAGACCAAAAGAATCAGCCATTTTTCTCTTGTTAATGTCCATTGTTATTTCTCCCAGTTTGGGTTCATAACTGCCATTTGTAGTGGATCTGAAATATTTATTAGTTTTTTCATTTTTTTTTGTACAAAACTGTTTCATCTGTTTTAATACGTGCTAAGGTCTGCTAACATGATCATTCTGTGCAGCTGCAAAACATCTCTGGTATATAGGAAGTTACTTTGTAAACAGGAACACCCACTGGACAGGGCATTGTCTGTTACAGGGCTCTGATCCCCAATTAATCATGAGTGCCAGGCAGCGAGGCAGTGACTACAATTTTGTAAGGTCTTCAGTATTACCTGGGTGGGATTTGCACCTACAAATTATTGTGGGAAGGATGAACCTGGTCCTATTATAAATAACTTGCAAATAACATATTCACAATTCTGAATTTAGTTTTAGGGAAAAATGCTCCTAAAAATGTTAATGATCCTGTTCTCCACCAAAAAATATATGAACAGTTTTCATAGCAATGAAAGACTGTCTTGTCTTGTTACGTGTGGACGTTTAGTTGTATTTGGAACTCTTAGAAGCCCTCCTTGTTCTTTGCTCTGATGTTAATGTCATACAGTTCACCCTGTTCAGAGCAGAGATTTGAAACTATTGCGTGGTTACAAATGAAAGCCACTGTTTGTTAAAAATGGTTTTAATATTTAACAAGTGGTGACCTTAAATTGTCCCAAATGAACTGAATGCCTGATAAAAGCAAAGCTGGCCCTGTGTCAGTTATTTTCCTCATTTGAGTGCCCAGTTAACAAACTGCCTGTAACCATTAATTCACCAGAACTGTGAGTCCGAACACGGATATTACAAAGAAGGAAACAACCCCTGCAGGACAGCCTGGTTTAAACTTTTTTTTTATTTGCTTGATTCAAGTCACCCACCCATCCCACTCAATCCACCGTGGCCTTGTCCCATCCTTGAACAGTCAGTTTTTATTCATTAGAACATAATGCTGTTAATGCACACACTGTAGCAGCCCTGTCAGAACCATACACAACGCTTCCAGATAGGACACAGTATATTTGGAGCAGTCCTTGTCTGTTCTAGTCCAGCAAGGAATCCCCCCCCACTTATCAACATCAACAAACCAGACAGAGGTGTTACACTTCCGCTTTTGCTGGCGTTTTGCTTGCTGTTCAAGCCGCCGCAAGGCTCACTGCAAAAGCACATTGCAGTAGTTTGTCATTTTCCTACAGAGTCTACGCCATTTGTTATATCCAGTTCCTTCAAACATGCTCAAATAAGGAAATGCAGCCACAAATATTTTCAAACAGCTTGGTACAGTGGAACTAAAGTTCACACATGCATCATGTCTGCACCGAAGAGCTGTTTTTGGCCTACAGTTTGCAATTTCTTCGGCTTACAGAGGCCATATTGTTTCACCTAAAAATGAATCGCTAATGAAATATTATAGTACATTCATTATATGTATTAAATTTAGTTTAGATCAGTCTGTAGTAGTTTGTGAGTTTAAGTGTTTTTTAAGAAAATATGTGACAGTTGCATGACATTGATTTACATTTACGAATTTTCAGAATTATTTTTAAAAGTTCAAAACCAACTGATTCACCTAATTCCATCTAATAAATTTGCCACACTAATAAGGTATGGTCCACAGTATGTTACAAGAAAAATATCTACATGCTAAAATAAATACCTACATGCTCTAATAAATTTGAAAGTGTAATATGTATTCACCAAATTTGACTGATTGAACCAAACGGTACTGACATGCAAAATACTCGTGATTTGGAGTGGGCGTGAACAGGATTTTCAATCAATTGCTACAGTACCACCATGTGTCTTATTAGTCCCCTGACACTGAATGAAGTGCTTGGTGTGACTCCCTGCCAGCCATAGTCTTTAGCACCCATAGTAGGAGATAGTGGAGGAGGAAGAGGAGGAGGAGAGAGAGATAAACGAAGACAATGAAGGAAGAGGAAGATGACAGTTACAACAGCATGCCTCTATTACTAAATTGCTATAGGTGCCTGAACCCCTAATAATTCCCAAACTGAAGCCCTGTGAGAGAAAAAAGGCACTACAATCTAATGTAATCTCACAGAATAGTGAGCTAAATAACTTTGTCACAATTTTAGTAAGTGTGCTTGGTAAATGTGTAGAAAGGTTACTTTTTTAAGTCCAATCTGAAGAGGAGAGCACAGTGCTTGCAGACTTGCGGTCGTAGTACAAAACCGTTTCAGCTGGATCCGAAACGGCAGCCACATAGCAAGGCGGGCTGTTCTGGTCCTCGGTGACCGGCTCTTCCATTGTGCAGCACAAACAAAGCTTCTACAGTGATGTCATGACATAATGGAGCATATCCAATGGGGGAGAAAAAAATCCCACAATGCCACGTTGATATCTGAATGAGGTAACGAGCCGTATCCCACACTGCCTATGCTAATATTTTGTTTGGATTTTTCCCTCCCAGAAACTAACAGTGCCAAAGGATTGTTGCTACAATTTGTCCATTTTTAACCACTGATCATGCATTGTTATTTTGGTTTCTTTCTGTAAATTTCCAGAGTTTGTTTTGAAAAAGGTACATGGCACTTGTCTGCACAAGAGGGATTATTCTTAACAAGGGGATTTTTACTGACAGAACAGCACAAACGCATAGGCATTTAAAGAAGGGCTACATTTATTTACAAAGCAGATGTGCTGGTAGAGGATGTCTCTGCTGATGACCTTTCGATTGGTTGATGTCTTTGGAAGGGCACAGAATCTACTCTGACCTTAGTGCCAATGCTGAATGTCCCAACCAACAGGAATTTGCTCAATTTCAGTGAGAAACTGAAGAAAAGACAGATGAGATTATTGACTTTCCTCACATATGACTATCTTTTAGCCAGGTTTATGAGCTGAAGATCCATCGCAATAAATTTTAACTAAACGTTGTACTGCAGTAAATCAAAGGATTATAGTGCAGTAAATATTTTTCTATGAACTATTCCTGTTCTGGAAAAGCAATGTATTCCTGCATGTTGTCTTCAGTATTAAATTTGTTACACTTAGACCCAGTCTCATGACTACAAAACATGATTTGGTTGCCTTGTGTTCATTAACAGGTCTGTCCCCTAAATTTGCCAGTTTGGTTCTTACCGTATCAAAGAAGGGGGGCCTAAGATGCTCCACATTTATTTCAAACCTATCCAAGTTGCATGCTGTGCTACTCTACGGCTCCATTTCTAGAAAAAAAGGCCCTCTAATAGCTTCAGCGATGTTAATTACATTACATTGTCATTTAGCACAGTGTTTCTCAATCCTACTCCTGGAGGCCCAGTGTCCTGCATATCTTCTACCTATCCTTGCTCTACCTACCTGACTGAACTCATCAGTGGCACTTTTGATTAGCTGAGAACACCTCATTTAATCAAGCAGCAAGGATAGATAGAAGATATGCAGGACAGTGGGACTCTAGGAGTAGGATTGAGAAACTCAAATCCAGAGCAATTTAGAAAGGTTACAATTTCATCCATTTATACAGCTGGATATTTAATGAGGAAATTCTGGGTTAGGTATCTTGCCCAAGGCTACAACAGCAGCGTCCCAGCGGCGAATCAAACCAACACCCTTTCGGTTACAGGCCCTGTGCTTTACCACTATGCTACACTGCCATCTCAACCAACCAACCAACAAGACCTCCGTCACAGCAATGTACAGGAGTGTTAGCAAGATTACTCTGATAAGCACGCCAATGGATACACAAAGCACTTCAGAAACGGAGGCGACAAACGTCGACTTGCCTTTGAAAAAGGATTGACTTTATTTACAGTTTCTTCAGGATTAGAATACAAATGATTGAGCGAGTCGCCTCGGCCAAAGCCATGCCTTTTGCCCTAGGAAATAAAACGTGGGGCAACTCCCGAGGAGAGGCGCCGGCCTGTGTTATGTCAGAGCTAACCACGTAGCTTTGGTAGAGGGAACTCCAGTGAGGAATTGCAGCAATGTGTCCAGTATTCTTGTCCTCTTCAGTGACTCTCTCCTTTCTTGCCCACAACCTAAATTTTCAGAAAGCACACGCATACAACGCCATGAGCTGCGACAAACATACGGTTCTTATCAACAAGTCAAGGCATTTTTCCATAAGGCAATTTTCTTTCATAAATCTGGAAAGTTCTTGCAAGATGAAATGAACTAATACGCTAATATGTACATTTTGTTTGTTGTACGTTTTAAATAATACATCTGAAAGGTCAGTTACCAAGTTCAGTAACTTTTTATTGAATGTACTGTGCAGGTGGCAGTAACATCTAGCAAGTGCTATGTCAGTGTTAACGTACCATTTGACAATCAATGAGAAGATAAAACTAACAAATATCTAAGGTAAACACCTTTGATAAAACACCTTAGCAAAAACTTGACAGGAATATTATGAAACAATTAGTTGTATGGAGGATGGAGACTCATCTCTTACCCGCTTGAAGTCGTTCATGTTTGTTGCCTGTACAGGGGTCCCGATGAAAGTTAAATAATTCACTTTTGTCGTCTCCTCATCCCCTTGGTTGGACTTTATGAACAGCTATGAGGAAGAAACACGATATGGTAGTATAATCACTCACTGGGATCTACAGGGTTTCAACATTTATACTATAATTATAGGCTTTGTTATGTTCCAAACGAATGTAATGGTGTAAAGCCACTTTTTACATACCACATTTCGATTATTCAACACATTATATTTATATCATTAAATTATACCCAAACACCAAAAGCTGTCAGAAGTACTCTACCGGCTGGAAGTTTCTGAAGATTTGAATATTCTTCCTACAATGACATCACTTTGGCTAGAACAAATGCAATCAGATTGACGCTTGATGGTTCGCAATATGTTTCCCACTGAGGCTTTACTTGTACGTTGCCTTGCCAGCTCCATCTTATGGTTGAAAAACAAAGCCAACTTCAGAAACTGCCATTATCCAATTCAACCGTGTGTGACATTCATGCTACACCCCTCACCGCCACTAGATGGCAAACTTGCACTTCTAACACTGTTTCCTCCAGCCGCTCTGGTTCACGTCAGCGCTCAAATGCATAAATGACGCTCCTTTAGACACAAGGGTGTGGATGTACTTATGCTCTGGTAATGGGATGTAACCGGATTTCTCTGCACTCTCAGACAGGGAAAACCGGAAATAGGATCCTGCCTGGGTGAGTGAAAACGTGTGAGGACTCACGGTGACGCTGTTGACGTTCTGGAACTTGACGTAGCGCAGCGGGATCAGGCCGTCCTCCTTGACGTCGTCCTCGGTCAGCTCCAGCGCCTGGGTGGGCTCGCTCCGCTCGGCGTCATCGAAGTCCATCGAGCGGGGCAAGTTGATGAAGACCTTCACGACCTTGGGCGCCTGGGCTGCGAGCGCAACACAAGAGGCGAGAGAGATAAAGGAGTCAGCAGACACGGCTTTCGTTTATTTGCTCCATCAGCCCCCGAGCGGTCCTTTCACGCCCTTCAAAGGATTACACTGGTCTACCACAAACATTTTAATAAGACATAACTGTTCTGGTTATCAAGGATCAGGCTATCGCAGAAATAGATCGAATTAAGCTACGGTGAGCCGCGCAACATCCCATGGCATGCAGAAGGCCTGACAAATATTGATTAGCTTTTCACGAATCACAGCCGAGATGATTCTAATCCTAGCACTATGCAAAAGAGGGAGGACTCACCAAAATCAGAGCAATGAAGCTTCATTGAGAACAGCTTCACGGGCTGACTGAAGGCCATCGTAATGAGTAGCTGGAAAACAAAAGCAACGAAGGTTAATCAGGCCTGCCGTATCCTCTTGGAAGTGGCATTCCACATGGAACGCTGGAGAACAGGCCGTTCCAACTCAGGACCCGAGCCACTGTCAGCCATTTCTCCATCTGCCATAAGACCAAGAAACTTTAGAACCATAATAGTTTTGAGTCACGGCTTGAGACACAGTCATGTATATCTCGGTATGTCATAAGATCAGGAAACTTCAGAACCATAAGAGTGTAAGTCACGGCTTGAGATGCTGTCATGTATTTCTCTATATGTCATAAGAGGAGGAAACCTTAGAACCGTCACAGTTGAAATTATGGGAAACAAAATCTTTTATTTGGACAGCCACTGTGCTACAGTGTAAATCTGAGAATCTGATCATGGTTCAACTCTTGAAACATTTCAACTGGTTTTTCTTTCAAAATCAATGGAACTGAACAAAAAATTCCAAAGCAGTCCAGAATTATACCATTATTTTTTGTCACACAAATATTTCTGTATTATGCATTCTGTTGCACTGACTAGTATTATACAGTGATCTTGTGGTTCCCATTAATCACCAAAAGCTAATTGTGTTATACAGTGGGTTTGTGGCTCCCATTTGTCATCAAAACATACTATTTTTTACATTTTGGAGCTTAAAATGCAGCCTTCTAACTTATGAGTCCCAGCCAATTATGACCAGGGTACACTGTACGTACAGTATATTCCCATACCTGTCACATTATCACCATGGAAGATATGAAATACTTAATGAGATAAAAATGTAATTCACAACAGGCTAGAAGTTATCTCTACAACGAACCAAAAGTGAAAACTATCTTGCCAGTTCTGGCAATTGTACTCCTGGGTACTTGAAATTTCATGTGCATTCAACGCATCTGTTCCCGTTGTAAACAAATCGAAAAGCTCCCTGGTACACCTGTGCTTAAACACGGGACCATTTCTTTCATTATTGGGCACAGGAAGTGTCAGTCACACGCTTAATCCCCTACATTTCAGGCAGTGAATTGTTACTCCAGACAGTTTCACTGATTGCTACTGGATGGTTACAAACAAAAGAAGGAAGGACAACATTAAATACAATTATGTTACATACACAGCTGTGCAAAAATTTCCAAATAAGAGCATTTCTTCATCAATAACACCTTTGTTGTTGCCATCAGGGCTGGCTTGTAAAGCTAGCTACTCATTAATTCCAATACGGACTGAAAGAAAGCAATGCTGTCAAATACGCATACAGCACTTTAACTGATGATGGCTGTACATGTAGAAAGAGACTAATAAGAGGTACCAGTACAATGAGATGTTGATCGTAACCACTCCTCTACCCCCCTTTATCCACTGCCGAAGACAACAAACCGAAATTTAACAAATCACAGAAAACAGACACATTAAAATGTTAGCTAGTGGGACTCAGTTTCAGATGAGTTGTGGTTCACGATGCCCACTGTCAACAGTCTACCTCAAGCTGGACATTTCTCAAAGAATAATGAGGAATCACCTGCTCCATACTACTTCCCACCCATGTCTGCAGACAGCTTTTCAGGCTCTATAATCTGCCATCCATGAAGCATCAGACAGCTCAGCAGCAAAAATATGTAGAGTATTAACTGTAATGCATTATAAAATGCAATCCAAGCTGAGAAAAGTATTGAGCTACAATGAAATTAGCTTAGGTACAACAAACTTATGGTGGTTCCCATGATAGCTGCATTGCTATTCCACATTGCACTACTCCTTACAATACATATATGAGTATACACAGCACGTACTTGGAGTAACCAAACTGATTAGTATTCAGTATTCAGGAGAAATGGACGCGTAAAGACATGTACTGCCACATAAACCCATACATGTGAAACAAATGCATATGCACATGTATATGTGTGTGTGTGCGCATGTGTGTTAATCAAAATGATCACGTATCAGAATGAATTATATCATTATAGGCCATTAACCCACTATTCCTGAGCATCCAGGTACATAGGACCAAAGGTCTTGCTGCGCAGAAAGTGGTACATATATGTGCCTATGCATGCTGTGCATCTCACTCACCTGCTCGTCACAGTCGGACTCCAGGTAGGAGGCGGAGTCCTTCATTAGGCAGTTCTCGAAGCCGCTGTCGTCACTTTCGTTTAGGCATTCGCACCCGGCTTTGTTCACAAACGGCATGAGGTCCATCTGGAATGACACGCACGTGTAGCCCTGTTCAATTTCGGTCAGACTTACACCGCTTACCACTTCTACCCCAAGTCTACTAACCTTCGCAGGGGTAGGAACAGATATGAACTGTCCTCTCCTGATCTGAGCACTAAGCCAGTTCCATCTCTAGGATCTGAACTCTCTTTTTGTGAGTAAATCCCTTTTACCTATGAATTTCAGAGAAATTCATCACCACATCAGAGACAAAATGGAAAACTGACATCTGTTCACCTGAGAACTAAATACATGCTACTACAATAACTATAGTGCCTTCTCATTTTAAATTAAATGTTTACATTGTGGTTTCTTCTGAAATAACCAAAAAACCTAGTGAAACTAGAATTTTTTGCTTTCCTTCATTATATGTCTGGTTTTTTAAAAGCGATTTGCATAGTCTGCTCTGTAACACACAAACCTCTCATTAAAATGTTGCTGATGTTCCTTCAAGGAGGAATGTCTGACACATAAACAGCCAAAGTAGGGTGAATTAGACTTTAGGTGATAAAGCAGTCCTACACAATTGCCACGTAGACACCATCGGGATTATTCAACCATTTATTACAGGTTTGTGCAATGTTTAAGCAAACATTTGCTTTCTAACAGGACTCAGATGAAAGAACACCTTCACTGAAACGGACCCTTTAAATCTGTGGGAAAAGACACCTTTTCAGATGCAGAAGAAAAACAAATTTTCCTTTCCCCAAAACAAGCTAGCTTTAAAGGGATAAGAATGTTTGCAAATTTTATATTAAATGCAAATCCAATGCAATCAGTGTCGTGCGTCTCTCTGTTCAAACATGGAGTACGGGCATCAAGCTCCTACATCACTCTTTAGAACACCTCAGTCACAGCTGCAGTGTTGAACGATATTTGTCAAGTAATGCATCCTGAAAAACCTCACCACAGCTTGAATTCCTATTGCCTACAGGACTTTTTGCCATGGAAACTTCATCAAAGCCTCACACTGTGACTGTACCCCTGGCTGAATGTATGAAAAGTCTGAGCAAACAGAGCCTGGGTCTGCACACTCACGTATCCTTTGGGGATGTCCGAGTCCTCGCCGCTTCCCGGGTCGTTCTCCACGTGCTGCTTGATCTTCTCTTCCAGCCCGGAGGCATCGGCCCCCTGGTACTGATCGACCCGTACTTTGTTCCGGAAGAACAGAAATGTGGGCGTCGCTGAAATATTGTTGGCAGCAGCGGTTGCCTGTGTACAAACAGACAGACATGCTTGGGAATTGCCGCCTATTTGGGTTGCATCACACATGTAAACCAGCCACTGAATGTCACTCAAGGCAAAACTTCAGTGCTGTTTGCATGAGTACTCTGGTAGCTACTGGGACAAATACAGTACAGCTATGCATTAGTGATCACCATTGCTCAATGGAGACAAAACCACCCCAAGATGCAGCTTGGTATCCCTTCCATTAATAAATACTTCCACTCATGCAGTCATACTTGTGCACTAAAGGACGTAGTGCGAGTTGTGCTTGGAGGATGCTTGTACGTTAAATGACATTAAAGTTATAGTACCTCTGAGCAAACAAGAGCTCAAACATTAATATCATCAGTGCCATAGTACGTGTGTAGCATCTTACCTGACAGACGTGCACATCTACTTCAAGGAACACAACCTGTGGGTACTTGTTACTGAACATGTTGAAAGCAGGCGCTATTCTAACGCAAGGTCGACACCTGAAAAAAAGACGAAAAAAAATTAACCTTCAAAAACGTCCATAATGAATTGCGCAAGAATCGACACATTACGGCAAAACAGAATACATGCTTAATTTTACTGCTGAACAATATCTACAAATGCAGTTGCTTAGCATTAGCTTAGCTTAATAGATACTTGGCTACGGTAATACTTTCTGGAACAAGCTGTTCTGAGATCACTCAGGTTGTTAAAAGAACACGTCAAATACAGCTGAGTAACTGTACATAGCTAGCCGCTTCGCTATAAACATTCTATTGTGGATCTAGAGCACCTACATCGAGACAAGACCGATCCGATCACTACCTGGTATCTACATGGCTAACTCTGGAAGGTAGCTTGCTGTATACCGCTGTCAAACAAGCTGTGCCAGGTCAGTTTTGGTTAAAGAGCATCCTGACTGATAAACCGCATACAGATGAACTAGGCAGTGACACGATGACGAAACGGAGCCTGGGACTAGATTTCACCCTTACCCGGCCATTGTGAACTTCACTACGGCGAGTCTTGAGCCGGCGCTTGTAAGTTCAGGCTGGAATTCTGAATCATTCCCGATCACCTTCACGCCTACCATTTTTACAAAATATTGCTACAACAACCGCTTCTTTTTACAAATGACAGAATATATTCCTGAAGAACAATAACACGGCCGCTAAACTGGAAGGAAAAATTAAAACTACACCAGCTATTACAAGTCACTTTCGGAATCACACACTTCCCCCAAGCGACTTACTTGACGGCAACTTGTCCCTCCACCAATCAGAGAAGGTGGACGCGAAAGGAGGCGTGGCCTCGTGAAACCGATAACATAAAGCGTTATCAACCGTCGCAAACCTAGCAGAAAAATGCGGCGTGTGTAGCGCTTCGTCGTGTTCGCGCGGCTCCATATTTATCCCTGCGCATTTCGCCGGCCTGCGTTTTTGCAGCGTCATTCCGCAGTAGAATGAGAAGCAGCAGCTGTTGGGGTTTAATAAAACTGGAGAATTATATTGGCCCGATGCACCTAGAAAGACTGAAATTTGATGTCTGATGTAAAAATGGATTATGTGTCAAACAAAGGAATCTAATGCAATTGTTTATAACACAGCAGCTTGATGATTATATTTCTGTTTTGCTTTCTGTTTTCTCAGTGACGTGTTCTGTGTTTTCCCCCAAATGAAAGTCGCTTCTGTACCAGCAAGGCCCTATGTTACATATCTCTAAACCTGCGTGCTGTGCAGATGTTGTTTTTGGCCTGTAGTAATTTTGGAAATCTCTAGGGTTTTTAAATATTGCCCGTATGTGATATCCCTTGTGATTTTCCTTGAAAGTGAATTTTCATCAACAGTAACGTAGTTTAGACACACACATTACACTAATTGGCATTATATGTTATAGATAAGATTACAATAATAGATAAATAAAAATAATAACCTTAAAGCTGATTTATCAGTCCTGTCTTTATAAATTGATAGCCCACTTATTTCATCCATATGTAATGTACAATACACAGACTCATTTATCAAACTACAGTATTTTATTTCTTACCATCAACATATTAACAGTGAACATAAATATATGCAAAAATATCCCATAATTCACTTTTTTTTCTTTTACTTTCTCTCCCCCTTACTCTCACTATGCAGAAATTGCCATAATAAGCAAGTCTCCTTTTTTAGCACTGAGGCCCAAAGGGGAGAAAGCATTTTATCCTATGATGCCCTGTGCCAGGCTTAGATTGCGAAATGTCAGGTCATCTAAATTGTTTCATGTTACACCCTTTGCTTATCTCATTTTTTTCCAGCAAACAGGACACCCTTTCACATCCTTGATTATGTCTCTGATGCTTAAAGTATTTGTATTAATTTATACTAATATATTAATGTCTAATGTCAGCAAAAGAGGAAATCCAAAATGTCCTCATTTCTGAGCTCCTGTTCATTGCCGGAGGGTGACCGGCAGTGAAGAGATAGATCACGGTTGTGAGATTCTACCGAATAAAATCTAACCAAACCTAACCAAAAAAAGATTTATTTACAGCAATGGCAGGTCCCTGAATCCCATGAAAATTTGATGATCAGACTATGTACAAGCAGGCTCGGCGCCTGGAGAAAATACAGAGGGGTGCACTTGCAATTAATTGGGGGGGGGGGGGGTGGCACAAAACGTCACATCTTAAAAAAGAATGTAAAAAAATACTATGTAGATGTCCGGAGGCAACTGTGGGCACACCGAAGTCTGCCTGGGGGGTGCAATGCATCCCTAAGCACCCCCATAGCACCGGCTATGTGTGCAAGTGGCAAGGCACTAACACAACACAGAAAAAACCCCAGAACAAAAGTATGTTCCCAGGCACTCGTGATCACATCACTTTGTTTGGCATTGAATACGCACTTTGTAAGTTGCTTTGGATAAGGGCATTTACAGAAAGGCAAAAATGAAACTGTAACGTGTAATGCTATGCATCTACTGGCCCTGGCAATACATCCTCCACACAAGCTCCCAACACCAATGGCATTGGTCAGACTCACTGATCAGCTCTACACAGGCCCTTTACCTGCAGCATCTCCCCATAGGTCAAACGGTAATGATGAGCAGGGTATCATTCTTGTGTGCCATGGACTCAAGCCTCAAAAATCAAATAGTTTCCATTTAGTTCTATAACATTTCATTTAAAAATGGCATACACATTATAATCAAGTGACAACCCTTATATAAACACACCAGAATTATATGTAACCTCCAAACTAATAACCAGTTGTCTTAAAAAAATTTACCATGCCACTGGCTGTTGAACGTTGATAATAGAAGATGGAACAGGACAATCAGATTTTGCAGTTCCCTAAAAGACCTCCTGGTGGCACTGCAACCCCTTTCCTTTGTATACACCTACAAAGCAGCAAGCAGGTAAGTAGCAGCTTGTTGGCCTCTTAGAATTTACCTTAAACATCCAACAATCTCTGTATCGTTCACAGCTTTTGTCTAAAACTCATCAAAAGACATTAACACCCAATAAAAAGGAGATTTATACTACGACATTGAATACATTGTTGCGTTTGCAGAATGATGGGGGGAAATCCATGTGTCATGGACTGAAAATCTATGCCTGTACAGTGTGGAAGGCCTAGGTCTCCTCTGTCTGGGCTAGCACTCATTACATTTAAAGTACTTGATTTTAAAAGTGTCCGTTTGGTACCAAACAGATTTCACCTTTCATTTGTTCCTAGTCTCTGACGTTTTCACTTTTGTTTCTGGTATGCTAATAAAGTATGAGCAGATTGTATCTCAGCGAGTAGCTTGGGCTAAGCCATGTTATTCGGTCACTCCATTGTTCTTTTCTGGTAAACAAGCAAGGCCTTTTCCTGGTTTGGTGCCTCCATGTAAGTATTTTGTTAAATGTGCTGTCCCCTATGTACGTTATATTGACCAAGACATTGGTTGTTGTGTGTGTGTGTGTGTGTATATATATATCAGAAACCTTGGAATTTAAATTGCTTACTGAAATGCAAGTCAGCAAATGGCTAACAGTAGTTGCATTGACCTCTGATCCAGTCACCCATGGGAATAGCCAGAATCCTAGGAAAAAAAAAATGGGCATGTGCTGGGTGAGCAAGTGGGAAGGTGGAGATCACAAAAATGTCAGCAAAACTGACGCAGTTTGCTGTGCGACTGAAGTTTATTTGGTCAATGTTAATTCAATTGCTGCTCACCCATTTTGTTTCACAAAGTCAAGGGATCAGGGTGCTAAGCAGTTTGGTGTCAGGGCTCAGGCATGGACTCAAAACGCACACCACGAGCGTTCCAGGTGGTTTTTTTGGAATCGTAGGACAAGAGCGTAATGGCAGAACAGGCAGGCAATCCGAAGGCAAAGCAGGGATCAAAAAACAGGAAGAAGTAGGGTCAAACCAGGCAAACAGGCAGATCAGGCAATCAGGGCAAAGCGGCAGGCAGAGACGAAGTCGAGGAACAGGCCAGGTCAGCACAGGAAACTCAAAACAGAAGGGGAGGAGGAGGAGGAGGAGGAGGAGGAGGAGGAGGAGGAGGAGGAGGAGGAGGGGACACTGCAACGAACTGGCAACAAGACAGAGACAAGCAGGGTAGATATAGGGCTGGGGTGACGAGGAGATGGGATGAAGGTGGGCAGGCAGGCAGGTGGAGGAGATCAGGTAATTAAGTGGGCGGGGACACATGGGAACAGTAAACAAAAGCACATGGACCACATTGACAGACAGGGAGAACACCAAAACAACAGCTAGGGGGCCGGAGTACTTACATTTAGAGGTAATGAAAGTGAAGGCATACAACTTAGCCATCTCTTTGATGGTTATTTCTCATGTTACAATGAACATATGTGGCGGTAAGAACTAGCCAGTTATTTAACTATCAAACTACTAAACTTATTAAGTATTTTTATTCACATACAGGAGACTAGGAAAGAGCACAAATGTGATCTTTCCAAACCCTTTTATATTTAACCCAAAACAATACAACAACAAAACTTTATTTTTCTTGAACCAAATCCCTTGTGTCTCTAGTTATCTCTGCATTTGATTTCATCCTGTTCCTTGTCACAATACTTTACAATACTAATGGGAAAATGTGAATGGGGATACCATCACACATAATGAATTACAGTATCACATTGGAAGTTAGAGCCTATTCTTCCACCTGTTAAAGTTTGCTGTCACCAAATGCTATCAAACTAATATGTGCACATATTACATATATATGTCGACATTGATTCAGTATCTGTTTATTGCAAATAGCTTCTGATTGTAGTGTAACTCCAGCCACATACCTTGTGGAATAACACTCCAGGAGTGTTATCCAGGATCCCTTTGTTTGGCAAACTTACTGTCTGACAGTTACAAATTAGAACCACTGGGGCAATAGAGCGATGAGTGACTGTCCTCTATCCTATATATAAACTACAAACAAATTTCCACTTTCTAATACTCAATAACCAATAAGAGTAATTATTTCCTTAGTTACCCACTCCCATGTTAAATAATGCATAGAGACTTTGGGTGCACTCTCCAGCACTTACAGAGCTGTTGTTGATGATGAGGCCAGGTAGCAGGTAGCCTAGGTGTGACCGCAGATGGGGGGGTGGGCTCACCACTGATGGACTATGGGCTGTGAAGGTGGGCATGGTGGTATGGTAGGCAGTAGAAACGTGGTGCAGGCAGTTATCAGGGTGGTGCAAGACAGATTCCCAGTTGCCAGGATACAAGGCCAAACAGTCACATCACAGCACCGCAATTCTTCCCCTAGGGAAAAGGCAGCTTTGATACAGCACCTGAGCTGCCTGTTCCAGCACTCCAGGATGTATTATGGTCCCATGCATGGAGCTTCAGTGAGTGTTTCCAACCAGATCTGGAGAAGGTGGCTGAAGTCGAGCCCAGGAGGAGCCTCAAGGGCATGGAGCACTTGGCTGAAGACAATGGAGGGTGGGGTCCAGAGCTCCAACCAAAGCATCAATAACACTAGAGTATAATAGGCAGTTTTCTGCACTATGCCTCTGCTGGCAGGGTGAACAGGGGCAGTCGCAAATCCCAGTCCTGCTTGTCTTTCCAGGCAGAGTGCACTAGCTGGAACCCTTGCGTTCTACTGAACATTTCTACAAGTCCTTAGCTTTGGGGGTCCATATCTCCTTGATGCCCAGCTGCTGACAGAACACATTCTCATCAGCAGTCCCAGAGAGCCAGAATCATTCCTACACTAACGCTGTTTAAATGTTGCGCTTGTGAGAATCAAGCAATGCACTCATAGGTATCATTTTAGGCACACTCACATGTAACATAATACTTAAGTAGAGCGAAATTTCACTTGTTGCTTCCTACCAATGAAAAAACATTGAGTCTTAAGAAAGGGAGAGCATGAAGAACATAGGAAACAGAAACCTAATACAAACCAGTGGGGCACCTTTGACTGAAGACAAATCCACAGTCAAGCAGTGCATGTGAGTGGCTCACTCAGTTAAGGTACTTGTTCCATGGCAGGCTAAGCCCTACAGCCCACACCTGGGTTTGAGTCTAAGATATGTAATTTGCAGACAATGACTGGAAGTTGGCGTGAGTGGAACCAAACTCATTACACCCCACTGGGACAAGGCGGACTCCTCCAGACAGGGACCCCACTTCCTGTCTTTATTTCGCCCTCTAGTGTCTGGGGGGTGGGGGGGAGGGGGCGACAGCATATAATAAAAATTCTTAAAACAGAGCAGTTCATATGTGTGGGATGCAACTGTTTGTTTACAAAGGATTTAGATGGTAAGGTGTTTACATCAAAGGAATAAACAGATTGGAGAATCAAATGTTCAGTTGCCCGTTGAACAGAACACTGTTACTTACTCTTCCATAATACATTTTATTCATCAGTCCCAGAACACTTTCATGCCTTTTAAAAATGTCAGGCCCAGGAAATGCATATCCCAAACAACAATATGCTACTGAGAGCAAAACGAAAGAGAAACTTCAACAGAATCTAGTCTACTTTTCCTTGCAGCCAGTTCTGTTTCCAGGAAAAGAGCTTCAGGATGCCTGCCAGGTCTCACAGCCTGGAAGCACAAAATAAGCTAAAATAACAAAATTAAAATAAGAAGAAAGGAAGAATTGTTTTTGTCCACAGTGTACTGTGTCTGTCCTGTCACCACTACGAATACAGACAGCGTCACATCAAACATCATGGTTTTGTTCGCTAGCTGGTAACGGTAATTCCACCATGGTAAATACACAGTTAACCTGTGTTTTTGTCAAATACAGCTTAGTATTGTTAACTTGTGCGGTGTGTTGCATCATTTTCCCGCAGGGATTGGTTTCGGTCTGACTAAACCTGCTTTTTTTTGCTTCCTCGATAAGACTGTATCGCTGGATGCCACTTGCTCGGGTATAGGCTATTCAGCGCTATAGGGTAATAATACAGCACTGGTTGCTGGCGCGCTAGCCGGCAAGGTGACCAGCAGTTATCCTCGTTTGAATTTCCTCACACTCGCTTTAATGGAAAGATGCATTTATGATCATGCAATTGTCAGAACATGTATCGTTGACGGTAACATTTGACAGAGAGGCTAAATAGTCATTTACAGTATCCATTACACTTTTACGTGAACGCCACGGTGTGATCACTACAGACATAACAATGATAAACCAATAATACAACGAATGAACAAAACCTTTGGCCCCAACAGATCCTTCTAGCATTTTTCTTTATTATTATTTCATTTACTTCCGAGCCAGCCGTGCTTCAGAACGAAACACACATCACAGCCCCTGCACACCGCCTCTGTAGGACGCGGCTCCCTGCTCCGCGTTGGCTTCTGCGGTAATGTGTACTTGGATTTTATGGAAGCAATTATATTGTTTAGAATAGATTCGGCGGTTTTTGAAAGTGCTGCCGGTTAGGCAGCGCAGCGGAACGCAGAAACGATAAGCATTTCTGTTACATCTTTAGTTGCACTGTCACTGTCCTGTCAGCACTGGCAATAAAACAAAGACAGCGTTTCGTAGTAGCCTACATCATTGGTTTAGTACCTAACTACTTATCGCGATTCGACTGTGATTGCAAGCATGTAACCGCTAACCAACTGGCTTATTTCCTAAGTCTCAGAATATTTTTCATATATTTTCTGTCCCCACGGAATTATCGGTGATGGCGCCGTGACAATTTCTTTCAAGTGATTGATTGACAGCATTCAGAGGCACACGACTCTCATTTGTTTCAGGCTTTCATGACTTTAACTTATTATTATAGCTTATTATCGTTTTTGCAATCTGTTGATATCAATAATGCCAGTGAAACAATAACTTAAAATATATCCCTGTTTATTTTTCAGGGATCTCTCTAGAAATCGAAGGGCAATACGTAGCCTATGTATCTAAGAAATGCATGCCCTAAATGACAAACTATCTTTTTATGTAAATATTGCAAAGTGAAATTAAAAGTAAAACATACGCTCCTACAGACGCTTCTGGCAATATTTTATTCCTTCCCACCCATCTATGTTTCAGAGTAATTAAGACTTGGCTGTACAGAAGAAATTCGCATCCATACAGTGATGTAGAGTTGAATAAAACAGTATTGGGTGGCAGGGCTGCAGCATATCCATTCTTAATCGCAGCAATGTTAAACCACGTCTGCATGGACATTTTGATATATGGGAGTCGCTGATGCTGTTTTAATGTCACATAAGGCTACCAGATTTAGCTAGATTTGTTTCTAGGTGTCATAATATCCATTCTGCTTGAATGAAATGGTATGTCCACTTGGTCACAATGAGACGTCTCGCAATTTAAATCTGTATGATGTTTTGGTGTCTTTATTATAATCCAAACCTATGTAGATGTTAGAAGTAACACATGCGAAATGAAACACCATTTGACATGAAGTTCAATATCTTCATTTTCCCCATGGAAGCGCATGTTTAAGGAGTTCCGTTATGTAGTGGCAAATTGCAGTCACTGAGATTTCACATTGCTACCTGTTAGGCAGCGCTGCCCGCCAGTCGTAAGTGAGAGAAATAAAGTTTCGTTTTGTTCTTTTTTCCATCTTCTGCACTCTATTGGTTAATACTATGTCCAATCCGCAGTATTGATATAACCAAGGCGGAGCCATATGGCACACTATTTAACCAGCTAAACTTTCGAATCTGTTCGATGTACCTTTTTCCTGATAGGTCTATGGTAAAATACAAGGAAATTTTGAAGAAGTGATACATTCGTGAGCGATTTCTTCAGTGAGAAATTATCATAAATTCATAGCTGTTGTTTTTCAACAAAACAATGTCTTTAGAAACGAACGCGGAAGAACTTTCAGTCGGTAAGTTAAAATGGACTTTTCTATGGGCCATGTAATCGTAATTTAGCAGGGTGTTGCATCATTTCTCATATCGACCTGGTTTCTAACGTGCTTCAGATTTGCGGTTTAGCTGATCTAGTCAATTAGAACTATAGTGCTGCAATTCCCTGCAAATAAGTGCTGCAAATAATTTGATTTTTTATATTCACGTCAGTGGCATGGCATTCGCAGTTACCTTGCTAGTAGGAAGACATTAAGGTTACATGATTCGTGACGTAGACCTTACTCAGGTGAGGTATCTGGCTAGTTATAGTTTATCTTACAGCCATCAGACCTAGCTATGTGACTACCTTTGTAGGATGCTAAAATCATAGGTTGATTGCCGCAACAGTCAGAGAAGCAAGCTAAACTGTGTGTTGTAGGCGACCTACAAGTGGAGTTTTGAACCCCTCATGTAAACACCTATCTGTTAACACACGAGGCTGAAGTTAATTTCGTTTTAGTCAGTTTATTGTATTACATTACGTCATTCGGCAGGCGTTCTTATCCATCACTATGCTAAGAGTAGTTTTCGAGAAGTATTAGAAGAGGTCAGTAAGATACTGAGTTAAACGCTAAACTAGTGTAGAGTGCTTTATTTATTTATATTAAATAGAAAATATGGATAGATATTATAGATATAGGGGAGGGTAGACTAGAGATAGAGCTTGAAGTTTTCAGCTTCCTCTTGAAGGCACCCAGGGAAGCTCTTTCCACCAGTGTGGAGCAAGCACTGAGAAGAGGCGGGTCCGAGAAATGCTGCCGTTGTATTTCGGGACGCGGAGGCGACCCGAGGTAGCAGAGCACACCGCTCCTACTGGCTTGTAGGTCTTGATCATGTCCTGTATGTATCGGGGGTTTGATCCATTAAGTCGTTTAAAGTTTATTAGAGATCATGGACGTTTAGCTAACGTTAGGTTTAAAGAAAACGAGTTGTGCTTTCTGTTGGAAAAATGCGTCCGATGTTAACAACGTGTGTGCCACTTGTCTATAGACAGTACGTATTGAACACAACAGTGAGCAAGTTTAACAACCTGTGTAATTGAAGTATAGGACTCGGTATTACAGCTGCGGAAGCAGTGCTGTGCAAGAAAACCAGCCAAGTGTAGGGGAGAACGGGGTTGATTGTCACATTTTTTACTCACATCTAAATCCCTCAAAAACGGTACCCTTAAGAGATTCCCTTTCAATGTATAACGGAAGCCTAAAGTCTCAGGTAAGCAAGGAGTGACCTTACTGTCCTTAGTCTTATTCTGTCCAAAAGGTGTGGATCGTTAAGTACATCTTGTGCACTTGTGACAACCATCCCCATCATGGGGTTGGTAGTCACAACCTATGGGGTTGGTTGTCCCAATGTTATTTTAATGGGGAAAAATAAAAAATGGAGTCAATCTTAAAAATTAATTTTAAAAGTTTAATTTCAATTGAAATCCAACAATGTAACACATCTCCTGTATCAGGGGAACTTAAACAGTATAAATCATTCTGATAAATGTATTTTGTCCTTATATGCAACATAAAGCACAATACAAAGGACAATAATATTTCATTTAATTATATAACAATAATAAGAACAATAATATTTCATTTAATTAATATTTAATGTCCCTATGTCAGTCAGTCAGTCACGCTCACATTCAGATTCACAATTCTGACAAATATACACTGGCTGTCCAGGTGTGCAGTCCTTGTGTGCCCACTGCTTGCCCAGGATGCATTGCAGCCATGTCTCCTTGGGGCGGCTAATCGAGAAGGGCTCCACATTTGACAACCAACCTCAAAGAGAATGACAAGCAACCCCAACTGGAGTTTTTGGCTAACAGCAAAGCTAACAACCACATTTTGTACAGTAGCTAAGAAAAAAAAATATCTGAATTGTAGCTCTGCCTTCACACTTTTTAATGATAATAACTGTTTTATTATAAACCCGATGTTTGAGAAATTAGAAGACATATACTGAAGACCTGGATATGTACATTTTGATATGAAAAACACTAAAAGTCCTCTCACCTCAATGTCAAATGTCTTGCTGCTTAGATGTCTTAGTAGGTGACCTTTGACCCATATTCTGAAAATTTTAATTTCAAATTTTTTTAACAGCGCCCTGTACAGACCGAGATCTAATGACTGTGGTAACCAATCCATGTGACAACCAACCCCATTCTCCCCCAAAGGAGTTCGTGCTGCTGAACAGAATTTAGGCTCTTGAAATTCATCCAATCGCTGCCCAAAAACGCCGTGCCATCCCTGAGCCAAGCCGTGCAAACAATTTGAGGACCATTACTGTTCATAGTGCATGAATATGGGCTGCAAAACCTCTTGACGAAACTGAACTGAACTGGGTATGTCGCACTAACTGATCAGATACTTGAGGATACGGTGTCCGAAAGATGAAGTCTCGCGATCCAGGTGGATGTCTGGGGCTGTCCACTTGTGCTGACCGGACGAACGCTTAATAATAATTAAAAAAACCATTTGACCACCGAGCGTAATGAATTCACTAAAGAATATGCTGTGAAAAGAGTGTATATAATATGAACCAGACGCGTATGTTGCACCGTTCAGTTGGGTATCCCGCGCTTTCCATTTTGGCGTGCTGTATTGTTAAAATAGCTTGGTTGCGATTTCTAGTTGGATATATTGGATTACCCTAATAATGTGTATTTTGCGCTGTCCGATTTTGAATGTTGCGTTATTCCGTCGGTGTATGTTGCGCAGCCCAGTTGGGCGTGTGGTGATATTCACTGCGGAGCGCTGTGATGCCCAAACAGGCATGTTTCTGCCATTGAAACCGAAAATATAGGCAAAGTGGGAAAACCACGTTGTTCCGGAGAAGAGCATCCGATGAGCAGAGGGAAGTACATTGCACTTTCGTTTTCACGTTGATCACCATTGAAAATGGCAAGCAAATTAAATACGCTCACGTGAATTCGCGGCTTTTTGCATATCCTTTGGATTGATTTTCAATCAAGTGATGCCACTGGAAGGGGTAGACATTTGCTTGCTGCATGTTCACAAATAGTATGACAGTGACAACAATCCATTTACTCCTGAGTGACAGTCTTGACAATCCTAATTCATCTCAGGTTAGTGCCCCTACCGTTTATCCCCCAGAACCATATCATTTGGTCACACAAATCTTTTTCCATCCTTTCAGTGCTCTGTGTTGTACTTTGTGCAAATGGGGGCCTGGTGCCTGCTTTGCCTCTGGTCATTGTAACTTGCCTCAGTAGTCATTATCGTTATATAGGGCAGTCGCTGAATCTTCATTGAACAGAACACTGTTACTTACTCTTTCACAACACATTTTAGTCAGCAATCCCAGCACACCTTCATGCCCAAATACTAGGCACAACATTTCTGGACCTTGGGCTTGGTTGGCATGTGAAGATTATGGGAAATTTTAGTGCAGTGAAATCAACTTGGACTCTACTCTAGCACTAAAAAATAAAAAGGAAACTGAAGCATTCTACAGAATCTTCTGGCAATCTTTTTCCATCCTTTCAGTGCTCAGCAGATCAATGTGGGATTTTAAATAGGCATGAATAAATAATAAACCTGTAAGACATATACAACCTATAACAAAATAACTACCACCGAAAAATAATAAAGTATATATGTCTTTTAAGCTAGGCCTATGTATCTAAAATTGCTACATGAAGAGGTGTGTATACCTATCTATGAAATGCATATCCCAAACAACAATATCCCACTGAGAGGAAAATGAGAGAAACTTCCACTTCCACAGAGTCTAGTCTTCTTTTCTTTGCAGCCAGTTCTGTTTCCAGGAAAAGAGCTTCACAGTGCCTGCCAGGTCTCACAGCCTGGTAGCGCAAAATAAATAAAATCAAGTAAAATAGCTAAAAAAATAAGAATGAAAGAAAAATATTTTGTGTCCTCAGTAAACTGTGTCTGTCCCATCACCACTGCTAATACAACCAAGGCAGCGCCATATCATACATCATGGTTTGCTTAGCTAGCTGCTAACAGTAATTCCATCACCTATGGTAAATACACCGTTAACCTGTGCCTTTGTCAGCTTAGTAAACGTTTGACAAATAGGCTAAATAGTTAATTAATCTTAATTAAATATGTTTGCCGGATGACCACAAATAATAAGACAGTAACGACAAATCAATTATGCCTAAGTGACAATGTTGACAATCCTAATTCACCTCAGGTTAGTTCCCCTACTGTTTACCCCCCAGAGCCATATTTGATTGCACAGGTCAGCTCCTGTGTTGGACTTTGTGTGACCGTGGGCCTCATGCCTGCTTTGCCTCCTGCCATTGTAACTTGCCTCAGCAGTCATTATCGTTATATTATTACCTTCATCCAGGACAGTCTACCATGCTCACAAATATTGAGCTATGATTTTACAGTGTCATTGTCAGAGATCAATAAAAGGGTGTTATTTGTGCTACATTTTTGGAATGTGCTGTATCAAACAATTACAGGAATATAAGTGGAAAGTGAAAGCTGTTTTAGGTCCTAAAGGTTCCCCTTGAGTTTTACTGAATTGGCCTGAATATAAAACTAGATTATAAGATGACACCCCCCCCCCCTTCATGAAAAAGAGAATTTTTTAAAATGACAACAGTTTAGCAAAATAAAGAAAGTGCAACTTTGGGAAGCCAGCGGAGAAAAATGTAACATTTTTTTAATAACTTTAGAAGGTCTTAGTACTCCAGTAGAGTAGATGCGCTGATACTCTAATAGATCTGTGAATTATGTGACTCCAGTCTCATTAGTGTGGTGAATCATGCTAGGTTTTTCTGCTGTTGTAGGGGAGCTGTATGTCTCAGAAAGTAAGGGGAGTGACCAGGGTGGAGATGGGACTGAAGGAAAGCCTTTCAAAACCGTCATTGCGGTAAGCCCTTCTCTTTACATTCAGCGGACTGTATCCACTGTAACTGCCTCCTTACTGCCCGCATTTGGATTCAGCACCAGTCAAAAGTTTGAACACACCTGATTAGGATAATGGGAAACATGCATTCAAAGACATTTTGATCAAAAGGCTTATGCTTAAAGGCCTGAAATTTGTTTGTTAGACAAATATAAATAATGAAGATAATGCCTGTGTGTGAATTTCTTTCCAAAAAATTAATTTTTAAAAAAGATTTTTGCCTTTTTTGAATAATATGAAATCTAAGATAGTTGTGATTTATTTAATGTTTTTTTTTGGTCACTGCATAATTCCATTTATGTTATTTCATAATTTTGATCTCTTTACTAATATTATAAAATGTTGAAAATAATAGAAATAAAGAAAAGCCCTTCTGTGAGTAGGTGTGTCCAAACATTTGACCGGTACTGTATTTACACTTGGTCATTTAATGCCCATATTTAGAATGGTGAAATCTTGATTTTCAATTTTATGTAATAGCAATTGAATAATGGGTCTCTCCTAGGCTTTGGCATTTGCTGGAAAAGAACCATTTCCAACCATCTACGTGGACTCACAAACAGAGGGCGGGGTAAGCTGCGAACCCAAAAATGAAAACGGCTGTTCAGAGCTGGAATTGTACAACCGTCCCTTTGAGGTCATCGCTAAATATTCTGTTTCCCTCTCTGCTTTCCTCACGTGGATTTTCGACTTGGTCTCTGCCAGCGCTGGGCCGTGATCTCAAAGACCCAGCTGAAGAATGCGAAAAAACTGTGGCAGAAGGAAAGTGCAAAAGACGAGGCGAAAGAGAGGAGAGAGGTATGGAGTGAGAGAGCAGCGAAATACCATGACGGGTCTCAGGTTTTAGGGGTACATCCCCACCACTAGCTGATTGGCTCGTGAAAAAACCATGGGTGAATTTAGCTCTGGTCCAGTCACCGGCACCAGTAAATTTTGTGAGAGTTGCAGAGATGACCAGAGATCCGTGGATCTTAGAGAACACTGAGTTACTCACTGAGTTAATAAAGGTATGTACTGGTGTTCATTTCTACCTCTCTGATGGTTTGGAATGTCATTTGCTCTGCCGTTGGTCTACAGGCAGAAGACGCCGCAAGACGAGAGAAGAACCTGGAGGAGGCGAGGAAGGTCGTCATCAAGAACAACCCCAGCCTGCCACAGCCCAAAACGGTGAGGTTCTGAAAAGTCAGATCGACTGCCCTAGTTCTTCTGTTTCACTTTGTTGAAAATGCCTTTACATGTCCTGCCATAACTAAGGGACTGAGGTCACCTTGGACTATGGTCTTGTTATTCGTTTGTTTCAATTAAGTAGCTGCTGTTGATGGCTGTTAGTGTTTGCCTATATGTTAAAACTTCAAATGGCTGTAACTTTTAGGTAAAGATTGGCGAGCTGGGATCGTACCAGGGGCAAAGAGTCAAGGTGTTTGGATGGGTCCACAGGTTGCGGAGACAAGGTGAGGGTGCACTGTGCAATTCTTGGTTAATTTCAGGAAATTAGTTGGAGATTTTTAAATCTGTAGAGAGAGGGGTCATGTATATGTATAGTCCAAAAGGAGCATCAGACATTGAGCTTGTGTGTTACAGACAACTCTAGTCTTTGAAAGAGTATATCCATTATAGTCTATATCCATCATGACAGATGCAGTGTGATAGTTGAACCCTGGTGTTCAAAATCCTATTTTCATGCCCTCAAGGTGCCAACTTCCAAGTCAGCCACTTGGCAGTAGATCCCTTGTGAATTAAGTCTCTACAAAGTGCAAGTTGATTGATTTAGAGTTTAAGGGTTTGACATTTATATGCAGTAAAACCTAGTAACCTGCTTACAGTTCAGTCAGGGAGTGTGTAATTAATTAATAAAATTAATTTGCATTTGCACCTAGGGAGCAATTAATTCCTCCTGCTTTATGGTTTGCTCACAACTTTGCGTTAAGTCTTTTTGTTACTTTCACAACATGAGTTTTTGGGTTAGAAATAAACAAGGTGAATAATACAATGAAAAAAGTATTCTTTTGTTTGCCAGTTAGCTTAGTTAAGGAAAGCTTATGAAACACTACGTAAGATGGAAGTTGGATTGCGACTGCAGCTGATTTACATTGACATGCATTGACAATGCTTTTTCTCTCCAGGAAAGAACCTGCTGTTCATCGTGCTGAGAGATGGAACAGGCTTTCTTCAGTCTGTTCTCACGGATGAGCTGGTATGTTGTGACAGTCTTTGTTAGCTAGAGAGGTAATGGGGGCAAGGTGAGGAAGATTAGGAGCACTTGCAACTCCATTCGCTTGCTTAAGTGGGGACTTTAGCACATAAAAAACATGGCGAGACATCCGTAAAGTAGCAATGCACCTCAGCGGTTAATAAAGAAATCATTGTAATTAGAGATGATGGCCCACTGTGTATTTCAGAGTTTTTTACACATGATGAAAAAACATCAAGCAACATCCCAAAAGGAAAGAAACACGGTTTCCCAGCATTCTATACAGTTCGCGTCACTCTGAACAAATGTACAGCAACGTTTATAAAAACTGTTAAAGAGGCAGGACAAAATGAACAGCAGACTGTTACAACGTCTTTTCCATCCCCTTACCTCACGCCACTATTTTCATTGGCTTTACCGATGTTTTTTTGTGTCATATTAATAAATCTCTTTGCTAAGCAGAACTTTTTACATATACTTCTTTACACTAGTATTGACTAAGGTGTGTATGTGTGTTTATACATGTTGTGTGTTGGCGGGGTGTATTGTTTTTTACACAAATATTGACGGAATCATTTCATTATTGTTAACACTTACAAAATCTCTTTACAATCAATTGAACTTACAATTTAGCAATTATAAAAACATACCAGTAGGTTCATCTGCTGGGCTTACAAAGACACTTTTGCACCCAAACCTCAAATTTCAGTAGGGTCTTACTTTTAAACTTTTAAATGCTGCCCAGCAGAGCTGGCTGCCAACAGCCTCTGCTAAGGGCCATCCTAACAGTTTGGAAAGGTAATTTGGGGTGTCTCCAGATATTTTGCAACAGTGGACCATTTTTGGGACACATTAACGAATTGGCAAAATTGCTGCGCGCTTTCCTTGTAGATGTCGTTAGACTTCATTAAACATGCTGTTTGCTACATGGCTGAGTACAGAAAATTTAAGGTGATTGTTTGGGCGTGAAAGAACAATGTCATTTTACGCTGCTGTTTGGTTTGCTTCTACAGTGTCAGTGCTACAACGGCCTGGTCCTGTCCACTGAAAGTACCGTCGCGCTCTACGGAACTCTGAAACCCGTGCCAGAAGGAAAACAGGTTTGTGTGGAAACGTTTGCGAAGTACCAGAGCATGTAGCTCCGTGTTTTCACTGTGAAGTTCAGGATTAAAACGCAGCTGGTGTTGTACAGAGCTGCACAGTGCGTTGCTAACGTGCTACAACAGGACTAGCATGGATTTGGTGAAGACTTTGATCAGCACATAGCGGTGTGAATGTTCCCTATGAGGCAATGGCATCACACATTCTAAGAGGACAGCTTTCTGTTGAATTACTTCGATTTTCTGAACTGAAAACAACGATCATAATAAAGTAAGGTCCTCTTTATGAATCGTTACTGTCCATAAGGACACACACTCTATGTGTAAAAACATCATAGAGAATTAGAAAGGCAGTAATGTGACAAAATTAAGATGAAGCGGGAGATGCTCAGTGTGATTTTGGCATTTCCTTCCGTAGGCCCCTGGGGGCCACGAGCTGCACTGCGACTTCTGGGAGCTGGTGGGCCTGGCACCAGCAGGGGGCGCCGACAACCTGGTGAACGAGGAGTCGGACGTCGACGTCCAGCTGAACAACCGGCACATGATGATCCGCGGGGAGAACATGTCCAAGATCCTGAGAGTGCGCTCCGTGGTCACCCAGTGCTTCAGGGACCATTTCTTTGACCGTGGATACTGTGAGGTGAGGGTCCATTTTAGGCCCAATGAAAGCCGTGCAAAGGCAGCAAAACATCCTGCAGCACTGCGTCAAGAGCTCTTTTTAAATGGACATGAGCTGTGCTTGTGCAACGTCTGCTTCAGGAGCGCTTTTGTTCGGGAGATAAAGGAGAAATCTGAATTAATTTACCTGTTTGTTGCACCGGGGAAGTACACAAGACAGTTACGCAACATTTTTTGCAAATCAGCAGTGATCAGTGGGTTTACTATAGTTGACATCAGAAAAATGGTGGTGATGTTGTCAGAGCTTAAAGTGCTGCCTAATTTTGTGTGGGAAAACCTCATTGACATTGATGGAAAAAATAACCATTTATGACCAGTCTAAAACAAGATGAACAGCAGGTACAGACCTACCTCTGAACACTACAAAATAATTAAACCATAACATCATAAATGGGGTAAGTGCATCATAGTCAAATAGTCAGCCATTTTTCAATTATAACATTGTGATACAATGTGGTGAGCTGGTATGAAAACATTTGATGAAGGTGTTTTCATTATTTAATGACAGTTTCACTACCAGCTAGCTAGCAAAATATCACAATATCAGATGCTGATTCTGTAACTCTCCAAACGGCTGCCCGATTACATCGGGAAGCCAGTGGCGGGGACTTTTCAAATAGTTAGTGATTTAAGTGCTGAGGAACAGTGAAACAGCAGCTGACCCGTGGCCCTCACTGCCCTGGCTTGAAGGCTGATAAGGCAGTGCTATCAGC
Source organism: Megalops cyprinoides (assembly GCF_013368585.1). Taxonomy (NCBI): domain Eukaryota; kingdom Metazoa; phylum Chordata; class Actinopteri; order Elopiformes; family Megalopidae; genus Megalops; species Megalops cyprinoides. Next base: position 10,589,000 of record NC_050587.1, read on the forward strand.
TGCTTGAATCAGGATAGCTGGTCCAAGAGGAAGGCTGCCATCTGGTCACGCACCAAACACAGAGCAGTTGACCTTCTGCGGAAGCAGGATAGCTGGAGCTCTCATTACAGCGAATAAGCTGAATTAGCATTAGGCTAAATTGACTGCAAAGCCTTTAAATCAGGGGTGTCCAAACCTCTCCTGGAGGGCAACTTGTCCTGCATGTTTTAGATCTCTCCCTGCTCCAACACAGCTGATTCAAATGATCAACTCGGTATGAACTCCTGAAGCTGCTGAATAACAAACTGATCATTTCAATCAGCTGTGTTGGAGCAGGGAGAGATCTAAAACATGCAGGACAAGGGGTCCTCCAGGAGAGGTTTGGACACCCCTGCTTTAAATTGATGCGCAGCTACATATATGTGGTATTTATGTATGTTCAGTTTATTTGATTTCCAGTAAAGTGTCAGGTGGTGAATGGACAAAGTAACTTGCCCAGAGAGGGACTCTAAGTGACTGCTTTATTCCACTTTATCGTAAGGAGAAACAAACAATGGCATACACTAGTTAGTTAAAACTCACAATCAGTAGAGCAGTCGCTAGACAGATAGGAGCATTGAACACCAGATGGGAGTTGACAGCAGGCTAGTCTTCTACAGCAGGCCTAACAAAGGCAACAAGCTACACCTGTGATGATTTTGAGTTGCAGTATAATGTAGTTAACAGCCCCTGCATGTGCCTGTCTGTGAAGCTACGGTACTGCTGTCTGTGGTCCTGAAAGCCTCTTGCACTGTGGAGAGACAGTCGGACCAGGACAGAGAGCAGCCCCTCCCTGTGCCTCCCTGTGCCACGCCTCCCAGCACTCTTTGTGATTTTTTTATTGGTAGCTGAAAGTCAAGAGAGAGAAACAGGGGTCTGCTGTGTTTCCTCAGATCACTCCGCCCACCCTGGTCCAGACCCAGGTGGAAGGGGGCTCCACCCTCTTCAAGCTGAACTACTTCGGCGAGGAGGCTTTCTTGACCCAGTCCTCCCAGCTGTACCTGGAGACGTGCATCCCAGCCCTGGGGGACACCTTCTGCATCGCAGAGTCCTACCGTGCCGAGCAGTCCCGCACCCGCCGGCACTTGTCCGAGTGAGTACGGCTCTCAGATGTACACCCTGATCACCATTTAGCGCAGCTGCAGACACAACTCTCATAAACATACTGTGCGCTCTCATATCAAAAGCCAGTGAGTTGTCCCTTTATTGAAATAGTCCCATCACCAGTGATCAGAAGAGATGCTTCATCATGTATTTCTAATGCGTCTGTTCGCTTTATGACGGACTCCCTCCAGGCCACAATTGGACAGCATTCCTCTCAGTTGTCAAGTAATTCAGGACAACATCCAGGCAGTTTCCAACTTTTGTAACGCTAGGAAGGAGAAGCTAGAGCCGTGACTCACGGACAGCAAACCAAAAATAGCACAGTGTTCCCATCCATTTTTCTTGTGACAAACCACTGCCAGTTAGCCCCGCCCACCGCCAGGCAAAGCCAACGTGGCAGGCAATCTTGTCTCACACAAAAGCAGAGATGTACATAGAAGTCCAGTTTCCTGGTTCGTGGTACTAGTTCACACAGATGAAAAGGCCTATGTTTGTAATCCCTGATCCTCTGTCCAGGGGCAGAAGTGTAGCATAGTGGTTAAGGAGCAGGACTCATAACCAAAAGGTTCCTGGTTCAGTGGCGCTGCTGTTGTACCCTTGGGCAAGGTACTCAACCCACAGTTGCTTCAGTAAATATCCACCTGTATAAATGGGTAACATTGTGCTTATCCATTGCTCTGGATAAGAGCATCTGCTAAATGCCAAATAATGTAATAATGTAACCCGCAGGTACACTCACATAGAGGCCGAATGCCCCTTCATTTCATACGAGGACCTTCTGAGTCGCCTGGAGGACCTGGTGTGTGATGTGGTGGACAGAGTTCTGAAGTCCCCGGCTGCCCCGCTGCTCTACGACATCAACCCAGTATGTTCACAGCGTTTATTTTTCCACTGCGCTCACCTCACACAAATATTCTGTGCCTCTCTGAGTTTGGGATACAAATTACAACTTTTACCACACAAGCAGGGTAATTCCCACTGCTGTATAAGCCTTAGATGTTTAGCATTTTTTTATTAGCTGGTGTGTAAGTAAACCATAAGGAAACTAAACCTGTTTTCTTGTTATTTATGAAGAAGACCCTGGATGAAATTCACAGAATGTCCCCCATTCATACAGGACTTCAAGCCCCCCAAAAGGCCCTTCAAGAGGATGAACTACACCGACGCTCTCAAGTGGCTGAAAGAACACAATGTCAAGAAGGACGACGGCACTTTCTACGAGTTTGGAGAGGTGTGACCGCTTTTGTTGAGTGGCTTTCTAGTTCACTCCCAGCTCCAGAAATGACACAGCGGGTATAGCATGTACACCAAAAACAGAACTGTCAGCTGACAGATGTCTTTATAAGAAGGGGCCGTAGCCCCTGGGCAAAACACTCTCTCGCACCCATGGAGAAAAATATCGTGAAGCACCTCGAGGCCATCGTGCTCAGCACCGGAAGGGAGAATAAATGTGGTTGCCGTGGAGAGAGGGCCTCTGGTCACCACCTGTCTGTGTTCTCGTTTCAGGACATCCCGGAGGCGCCAGAGAGGTACATGACGGACACCATTAACGAGACCATCCTGCTGTGCCGCTTCCCCGCCGAGATCAAGTCCTTCTACATGCAGCGCTGCCCCGAGGACCGCCGCCTCACCGAGTCGGTCAGTTTCCACAGCCAATCAGAGCTCAGCTTACGCACCAGAAGTCCACAGCTTCCTATCACAAAATCTGTCTCAAGCTTGCTTTGTCTTGCAGTCTACAAACACTTTATTGTTGTGCTGTTATCTGGCTGCCCAGTTTTCCATCCAGTTAGCTCAGTTCCTAAGATTTTGAGCATACCACAAAATCATATCCAGCTATTGTGTAAATGAACGAAAGGCCTGAGAATGTAGTCACGAGGTGCGCGAGCGAGGCTCTTGTGCCCTTTTCTCCCGTGTGGCGCCAGAGGAGGCTTCTGGGAAGTCGCTGAAGTGATGTGTGTTTCCAGGTGGACGTGCTGATGCCCAACGTCGGAGAGATCGTCGGAGGGTCAATGCGTATCTGGGACGCCAAGGAGCTGCTGGAGGGATACAAGAGAGAGGGCATCGATCCGACCCCCTACTACTGGTACACAGACCAGGTGTGTATCCAAAAGCTAGGTGCCCAGTAGTCATTTGTCCAAGCAAGGGCCTAAGATTGATAAATGTGGAAATGTAAAAGGTAAATAGATAGGAGAAGCTAGGGATAGTTTCTATACTGATATTTCCTGTCGAACACAACATTGTCATGTCATGTTCGCCTACTCAAATATTTCTCACTAAAGAAGGAAGAATGAACTGTTGTCCTGCCGTTTAGGATTTGGTTGCGCTAAGGACAGGTTCCCTAAATTCTGTCCCAAGCTCCACAGAGCATTTCTTCCTTCAAATATGACATGTGAGATGCAAACAGAGCTATTAAACAGTGGCCATCTAAAGAAAACCTCTTCTTAAATCTGACCCTAAAGCCACCATGACTGCATTCCTCTCAGAGATTAGGTAACCCAACAGCACACTGAAATGGTCAGTCCAAGCGTCCCTTGAAGTGACTGCAATGTCACACGTCAAAGTGAGGGAAGCGGGTGACTCTTCGGCAGTGGGCATGATGTGTGATTTTTTTTTAATTTCGGTGTCTCGCAGCGGGTGTACGGAACGTGCCCCCATGGGGGGTACGGCTTGGGCCTGGAGAGGTTCCTGACCTGGCTCCTGAACAGGCACCACATTCGGGACGTGTGCCTCTACCCTCGCTTCATCCAGCGCTGCCGCCCCTGAGCCTCCAGGCCCAGCGGCTCCATCCTTGCACATCCGCACAAGCATCTGCCCTGCAACGCAAGGCCTCGAACAAGAGAACGCCAAGAAATTGAACATGCATTTCAATGCTTATTCATGTGCATGCCAGTGATAGCTAACAACTTATTAATCTAATTTTCTCTGCTGTGCATCTGAACCGATTACACCATCATGCAAGTATCTATTTTCCTTAAATGTATGTGTCCTGCAATGCTCCAAACCTCCACCTCTGCATCTTTGAGAAGCACTGATTTAAAACATGCAAACCAAACAATATAGCGCTTAGTTTTGGGAATTGTTTCCCCTTGTTTGACGTCCTAAAGTGCCAAAAGTTTTCTTTTAGTTATTTTCGGAAGAAAAAGTCAAAGCACTCTTGTAGTCAGATCACTGTCACTATGCTGAAAGAGTCTTAAAAAGTCTTTTGAAAAGTTAAGAATTGCATTTGCATTGCATTGCATTGGTGCCATTCTCCACACTACAGAGCACAAAGATATGCCATACTCACAGACTATTGTACATTGTAGTTCTCCTTCATTGTATGATGCCCTTTATTGAGACCGCACACCTCTGATCCAAATGATGCCAACCCCTACACTGGCTGCTGTGTGGGAAGGCTTGAGAGGACATTGATCCAATGTGATGAATGATGCCCAGCCATTGGTTCCGCAGAGGAGCCAGTCTCATCTGTGATTGATGACAGTGCAGGGCAAGAGTGATACGCTTAAAAAAGCACTCTACACTAGTTTAGCACTTAACTCAGTATCTTACTGACCTCGCGATAACTACTCTTAGCATAGTGATGCACTTATTCGTAAGTCGCTCTTGGTAAGAGCGTCTGCTAACTTAGGTAATGTAATGAGAAAAGCATTTAATACTTGTGTCAAACGTCAGCATAACAGTAAAGCTGCATATAAAAGATCCTTATATAGGTGCTGAGGATTCTTTATATACATTAAATGTGAATCTAATGAAGTTACAACCTGCTCATAACTGCACATCCCAAATGAAAAACTGTGATTACATTTCATTTGTTTTAGCTGCATGCCTTAAGAAAGTGGAATGTGTTCATAAATGAATAAATAATACACAAATAATGTAATAATGAAACAATGAATCCACAGGATAAATGCTCTTGATTGATATAGTATGACATGCACATTTTACTGTTAATCAAAGCATAATAAAACTATAATTTAAACTGAATAGGATCTGGTGGTGGGTTATTAACTCACACTGCTCCTCTGTCTCTTTGCCTCGTCAAAAGCTCCTCCTTGGCCATGGATGCGGAATCATTCATTAAAGCCAATTAGGGCCAAGAGTAAAGATGGCTACTTGCAGAGTTGGCAAAGGGGGGAAAAAAAACCTTAGCAATGGCAAACTGGCTTGCAGTGGTTTCTAAAGCAGGATAGTGTATTGTTGAATGGTACAGTGTAACCTAATACAACTTTTGAAGTGTGCTCTGGAATGAAACAGTCCGTTTTCGAACTGTGCACATCAGTTCAAATTGATTATGCCTCATGACATGATGACTATTCACCAATATAGAAGTCCTCCCTGTCAGCCTACAGTCAGGGAAGTGGCAAAGGTGATATATGAAGTTGCCTGCTTGGACACTCCACTGTCACCATTGGTTGGTCCACCACGGCTGGGCACTTTGCAAGACCTTGAAATGGCATTGTTGAATAGATGGCACTAAACACATATTTAAACATACTGGCAGCCATCTGCTTTATGCTGGCTTCTCCCAACCTGCTAGGAGAGCTCATGAGGACTGAAAACTGCAAGTGAAGAGTGCTCTTATGGCTAGACATGCTTTATTTTAGCTCTAATTTTTTCTCAAATCTGCCAAAACTCAGAATTTTTTACGCTTGAGTCCCAATTTTTCTTCTCTGCAGTATCACACTCTCTGCCGATTAAGTTAATGCAATCGCAAACATTACTGTATCTATTAAATCACTGCCCCCTGCTGGATTTACTTAGTGGATGGTTCAAGGCCTTTGTTCCAGCTCCAGACACAATTGGAACAACCTGTGTCCTTTTACAGGAATCACTAGATTAAACCCTCCACTGTTTGATGCAGCAGTGGCGTAACCCTGGTTACTTTCTCCTTGCCTTGCCTGGAGCTCTCCATGCCAGCAAGCTGTTTTCTAACTGGTAAGCACTGAAAACTTACACAACCAACCAAAGCACTGTTTTCATATCAGAACATTGTCCAATCATATCTTTCAGATGGTACATCTGCTTATTTTAAAAATATATATATAAGACATCAGTGAGACTTTTGGCAATTTGATTGATTTTATAAATTATGTTAAAATGGTATCATTTTTTGATTTATTATTTAATTCTTCTGATTAGGCAAGTAATGACCCAGAAAAGTTGAGACATTATACAGTTCCTCTGTGAATGCTCCATCAGACGAAACCCACACAACCCAGGGAAGTCATGCTGGTGGGCTGATCTTTTAGAAGGTAGATTGTTTACACAAATGAGGACAAATTTCCACATCCTGGGTGTTTAATGTTCTCTTCCACATTAACACGCCAGAAGATTTAAAATGATGTCACAAATTGCATTTCCCATTCCCTTGGCTATTATTAACCAGATTCCAGACATTTTTTGCTCTATTTGTGGAGATTTCTTTGCCTTCATTGTCAAAACAGTTCAGAATGATTTAGCCTCAAACATGAGGCTCATTTTAACTGCCTTATTTTGACTTCCTTGTTTCAAGTGCACGTCAGTGGTAGTGCATATAGTAGCATAATTGTTGCAGTTGGAAAAGGAGTAGTTTACTTTTAATCAAGGAAGTCACAATTTAAAAATTATTCTGTTTCCTTATTGGAGTTTTTTATGGGTTCCTTGTACATACCAGGAAGTAAGAAACAAATCATTCATGAATAAAAGAGGGCTCTAATTTTTATACTTGTATGTGTGAATGTGTGGAAATTGCACAAATGTAAGCACTGCAGAAGTTTTTAGGAAATGTTAGCTTTCTACAAACAGCCATCATGTTCGTTTGTGTAACATGAGAATTGTCTCTGATTTTAAATGCTCCTTATTGGTATAAATTAGGTACACATTTTTCAGCCACCTTGATTTTTCTTCATCGTTTATGTAATTGTCTGCCACTTTTCTGTTAAAACAGCTCTCATGTCAAAAGCATCCTTCTCTACCCAAACTGGATATAACATGACAGGCTAAAGGAAGTGGAATGTATAACATGCAGCTACCAATAGGATTATGACTCTTAAGGCTGGTGAACCTTGGAGTGTTGTCAGACCTTCAAAATGCAGCATACAAATGGCATCTTTAGCTCCTGGTCATTTACTGCCACGCACTCGATCTCATGGGTAGCTACAGTAGCACCCATGACCCCCTATTCACAGAGAAATTTACAACAGTCTTAATTTAATCCCATAAATCTAGATGAAAAAGATTACATCCAGACATAAGTAGCAGTTTGACCAGCCTCAACTGACTAAGCCACTTTGGAGCTCCCTTATCTGGAATATTAGCTAAGGTCTCCAAAGAATCTGAATGAATCTGCTGTGTACATGACAACTTGTATTTGTGTTGTTTTATACTCTCCCTTCAATGTAGCTACTGTGTGAAAAATATAATGTATTAAGCAGCCATCCTGAATTCCCACTAATTTTAAGTGCTGTCATCCATTTAGTTAAATCTAGATTTTGATACGTTTAATAGGTCAGTTAAGGTTACGTACGGCACATCGCATTTACTCTGTTACGTCAACCCACAAGTTGCCGGTGACGAGGGAGGGTTGCCAGACACATGATTGCCAATTTTGTAAGTGTTTACGGAAGATTTGCAAAAACGCAAAATATATACCCTCCATTTGTTTTTTTCATCTCAAAATAACAGTGATTTGCTCTGTACTTTACATGTTAATGCTTCCATGACTTTTGAGACTAATTTCGAAGTTTTCATTCAAGCAGTCCTGTCCTTACTTCATGAATTTGCCTAATTGACTCACGTACGCTCTGTGTATGGTTGATACGATGTTTTTTGTTGAAGAGCAACTCTACATGTAAGTAAAATAAAAAATCCTTATATGAATTTCGATTATTATATTATAACCAAACATATGTGTAGCTTTAGTTTCATAAATGTATAAATCAATGCTCATTTCATCACACTGTCTAGGAACCCATAGTTTAGGACTGACAAAATGAAACTGCATTGCTTTTCATTAACTGTGAGAAAACCACCGACAATCTAACAGTGTTCCTCCACGAGTACACGACATTTCCAGCTTCCCGTTCAAAAACATTGTGCAGTGATCCATAGGCTTGCATGAGCTGAACAGCTCCCCACAAAAGTGGATTTATACACAACCTGGTAACGCTGCAGGGGGAAAAAGTCACCTTCACTTCCCCTGAACGTGCTGTGGGCGGGGTCTCTTGCAGAGGGAGGACCCATACTGCATCCAGCGTGACACAGTCGGATCGCTCATGTTGAGAGAACTGGGGTACAGACAGTTCTCACGTTTAAAAGGAAGATCACAGAGCAATCTCGATTAAGTTAGGCATAAATTCCTCCAGGTGACCATTGGAAGAGACCGGTTTTGACAAAGCAAGAGATCATGGCAGGCTTGGGGAGTGTGAATCGGATATTCCAATGTGAGTTGACAACGTTTCGCAGGCTGGGTATCTAACATCAGTTTATTGGAAACTTAGCAGGACAGCGAACATTTATTTTGTATTCTCTTAGTAGCCATGTGAAATATTTCTATATGACATTCCTGTAACAAGTGGTAGTATTTCTGACGATTCGGGCCAGCTAACTGTGGCTTTTTTTCCAGACCTCACTTGAGGTCTTGAGTTTTATTTCCTTGTTCTGGAATTTCAGTGTCTGGTTGTATCAGCGTTAGCTTTGTGTGTATTGCTTGTTATTTCCATTTTGCATTTGTAGGGTATATATCGTTACATATCCAGACTAGCTTGCTAACGTTGCAGTGCTGGCTAAATACAAAAGTTGGTTAGCTAGCTATCAGCTAAATGGTAAATGTTGTTTGTTGAATTGCTGCACAACTTCACTTTCTATAAGACTCGATTTGGTAGATCAGACAAGACGGCTCTTTAGTCGGCTAGCAAGCCAACGTTGTACAATTTAGCTAGCTGATAGGATAGACTAGAATTCGTGAAATCCTGTGGCAGGCTAGTCAACGAACCAGCTAGCTTACACCAATTATGGCTAGCGAGCAACACATTTTTAGTTCAACACGTGTACTTGGCTAGCCAGCTATAATTATATGTTGTCCATTTTAAATTGAAATTAACGTTAGCTAACCAGCAGGCTAGCTTTATTGGTTATCACCTTAGTGAGCAAGCTACGATAGCTAACGTTATTTAGCTGACTTTATGTGCGCCAAGAGAATCAAGCGTTCGCTGCTTTCAGCCAGCGAACAGTGTTTTTTTATTACTTTTATTTTAGCTGCCGGTTAAATCATTCTGATTTGCACCTGTAATTTTAAAGAACGATTCAGCAGTCTGAAATAACTTGTCATTGCGTTAGCTGTCAAGCTAGCTTAGCTAGCAAAGTTACACAACGCACGGTGCGCGGCTTGCATAACTATGCGCGCCACCGCGCCGCTCCGTGCCGGTGAAGCGCTACTGCACGAGGAGGGCTGCATGGGGCTTGAGAGCTCGCTGCTGCCGAGCTCCCTGTCCAACGGGGAATTATGACTGTGCAGTCGTTGCATAGGAAGACCCCCAGTATATGTAAAGTGTGAACGCACACATGCCTTAGCCTTAATGGATTAAAATAATTATTATTTGTATAGTACTTTTTTAACAATGCATAATATTTAACAAGTAAAAACATTTTTTTAAAGATTTGTATGTGTTTGTGTAAGTGTGTGTAAAGAATGAAAAAGATACCTCAGCTTGAATGGATTCAAATAATTATTTGGATAGTAATTTTATACCAAATAAAAAAATGAAATATTAAAAACCTCTGCTTTTAAGAATTATGATGTATTATGAGGTAGATGAACTATTGTATGGTAATGAGGTATTATGAAGTAATCCCCCCCCCCTCATTTCTCCCCCTTTTCTGTAGTTGCCAGGTGCAGCGGGCCTGTCAGTCTGTGTGTCAGCGGGCCGTTCAGATGGCAGTCCACTGCGGCTGCCGCGGCCATCGCCAAACCAGCTGCAGAAGCCACACCACAAGCTCAGGAAAACAGGTGGGGTTCAGGTGCAGCCCAGGATTACATACAGGGGTTATGTAGCACGCTCTCCCGGTCATTACATCATGTCTTACATAGCCCAGCTTCATTCAACAGAAAATTCACTTGCAGCAATTGTAGGCGAGTACCGTGCTCAAGGTTATACGGCAGAGCCCCAGCTGGGAGGTGTACCATCAGCCTGACCCAGTTCCTTGACCACATGCTGCAGTGTTATAATTTGTCCTCAGACCTGTAACATTTGCCTGTGTAAAGAAAAAAAAAAGAAATAAGTTCTTAAATGTGAGTCAGCGATGAGTTGGATAGAATGTATTACAGCATGAGTCCTTTTGAGTGTGTGTGTCTATATTATCTGAGAGGAAAAGGAAAGGAAAAGGAAAGTTCTTGTGAAACTAATGCCATTTGTGATCTCAGAGGCAGAGATGATGTGGTTTAACTTTCAGCATTGCTGCTATATCGCATGTATATTGTGTGCATGTATTGCACGTATTGCACGTATTGCAACTTCCAGGTATGACCACCTAAATTTGGACAGATCTGTATTCAAAAAAATTGTGCCTGTGATATCAGAATTAAATTTAGAACGTAATTCAGCACAGCTGACAGAAGAGTCTGCAGTTTTGGAAGTAGTTCAGTTGTCACTGCCCTGAAGTGACCTTGTCTCACTGTGCACTGTACAACAGGACAAACTTGTTGGAGGCCTGCCTTCAAACTGAAGAGAGACGTGTTTACTTGTCACGTTACACCTTTTCCACTGGACACAAGGAAGTGATATCTGGCCAACGGAACTTCACTCTCCTAATGTTAGAAACAATGTAGTTGCACTGCCAACCTTTGGAGATTAGCTGTCCCTTTAGCGTCTTCCCTTCTGTGTATTGCATTTATTGCTGTATATTGTTAGACCTTTGTTAAAGTGACAGTACATGAAAAGAAAGCAAACCTCTAGAACTGTTTCAAGTATTGTGAGCTGATGACAATACAGAATAATATCTATGACCATTACTGACTTATACATCATGGGTGCAGAGTGAAAGTGAGTTATCCTGGCTCCAGCTGACATCAAACTCCGGATTTAATGGCATGTGTTCCCTTTTGCAGGAAACCCAAAACTGGGATTTTAATGCTGAACATGGGTGGACCGGAGAAACTGGACGACGTCCATGACTTCCTGTTTCGCCTTTTCATGGACAGAGACTTGATGACGCTGCCGGTGCAAAAGTAAGGAACTGAATAAGCACACGGTGAAATACGATAGGGGCGTGTGGTTGCCAAGGGTGACCTTTTCCATTTAAAAAACGGCAGTTTCCGTCATCGAACTTGGAAAGTTGATGTTTTTTCTCGTTATTTCCACTGCCCTTACTGTTTTTTTATCCATTTCATTCTTTCTCTCATCCTAGCTAACATCAGAATACATTTATATAACACCATAACACAAGTGTCCAAAGTGTAAATTTATTAATTTACACTTTGGACACTTGTGTTATTGGACACTTGCATTTACCTACTTTAATTTAAAATTAAAGTAGGTAAATGCAATAAAACTGCAGTTAAGGAGCTCATCTTTGTTTTTGTCTTCTCCCGGGGGCAAAGGGCGAACTTTGCTAAGCTTTTTAGCTGCTTCCTCTCACAGCATCCAAGCCGTAAGTCATTCAGAAAATGAAAGTCACGTACGGCTTTGCGTGTGCTGTTTTTGGGAAACGATGCAGTAATTGCAGAAGAACCGAGGATACTGAGGCTACACACCAGGCACAGACCTCAAGTTACAGCTGATGATCTGGTCCTTCTGTAGCGAAATCATAGTCAGCATGTACACAGCATCCCCCTTACCTGTTTTTGCTAGAACAATTTAAAAGTGATCCCTATTTAATTCGCATTACACTTGTTCAACGGCAAAATATTATATGGCTGTAGAAGGTCTTTGATTCCATTTTGAAGTGCTTAACTCTGTCTGAAAGCTCAATTCAAGTGTAGCATAGTGGTTAAGGAGCAGGACTCGTAACTGAAAGGTTGCCGGTTCGATCCCCGCTGGGACTCTGCTGCTGTACCCTTGGGCAAGGTACTTAACCCACAATTGGTAAATATCCAGCTGTATAAATGGATAACATTGTAAAGAACTGTAACCTATGTAAGTCGCTTTGGATAAAAGCGTCTGCTAAATGAATAAATGTAAATGTAAATGTAAATTCTGAAATTCCATCAGGGAATCTACAGTGGCAGAAATCTGGGGCACTAGCTAACCAAGTAGACAAATACAGTACTATTAATAGGCAATTGTTGTCTTCTCTATCACTGTAGTCTGTTCAATTTCATACTGTTACCCAGCTTTCTCAGGTAGAGTATCGTCCTTCCTAAAATGGGCAAAGATTTTTGTTCATTTTTTTTTTCCTCAGACCAGATGTGATGTTGTGGTTTCCCTTTTCCCTGACAGTAAACTGGGGCCGTTCATCGCCAAGCGCCGCACGCCGAAGATCCAGGAGCAGTACAGTCGCATTGGTGGCGGCTCCCCCATTAGGAAGTGGACCACCATGCAAGGGGAGGGCATGGTGAAGCTGCTGGATGAGATATGCCCTGAAACGGGTGAGGTGATACCCCGTACACACACGCGTGCGCACACACACACGCACGCGCGCGCGCACGCTCACACACACACACACGCCGAAGGAATGAAAATGATAACTAGCCATATTCAAACGAGTAGCCCTGCTGTTGAGACAGGACTGCCTCCGCCATACGCCACAGGCTGCAGAAGGGTGGGGCAGTGCTCAGGTCAAGGCCAGATGGTGGCTAGCATGACTCTGCTGGAATCTGAAGCTGTACGGCTGTATGCAGGCTGTGAACAGTGGAAGCATGCTTGGCCCTGGAGTACTGGGAAGGCTTCCATTTTGCTTTCTGTCCAAACCCATTATGGCCTGTCCGGATGAATTGTTGGTCTAAGTTTATTCAGGCAACCATTTGATCATATGTTTGAGTCCCTTGCAATGTTAGTAGAGCGACCTGGAAATGGTTGTAGAGCTCCGGGAACAGGATTGCCAGCCTCTGGATTAGAGGACGTGTGGTTCCAATCGTGTGCATTTTGAGGTGCCCTGGATGAACATGTGTAGTGGATATACTGCAGTTTGATGTAATGCAGCATACATTTACCTTGCAGCATTGACTTTCTAGGCTGTGTGACATCATTTCATATGTATGTCACTGTATCAGTGCGGAGAAATGTTGAGGTCTTTTTGGTACAGGCATGCTTGAGTTACCAGTGCTGGGGTTTAGTTATAGCTGGTCAGTCTTTAGCGCTGAATAGTTTTTTGAAACATATTGAGACATGAATATCAAAAAGGATGAGATAAAAACTGCGAACAGTTGACTATTATAAGCCACCTGTAGCTATTTTCTGTTATCAGCAGTAATTGGAGCAGCAGGTAACATCCACGATGTGCTGACTTGGTCATAAATGAGCTGTAAGTGTCATTATTTTATAGGTGCTTCTTAGCTGTGATGATTGACTTAGCTACAGGGCCCATTGCTTTCTTTTGAGCTGTACCACAATAAGGATTTGTGCTAGAACACAGTTAGAGGCAGGGTGTGAGTAATATTGTGGTTCAGGATTGTTAGAGGAGGCAAGGTAAAGCCAGGCTCATGCGTTCTTCCTCCGCACAGTCGCACCATTGCACCGGCGGTTTCTGTCCTTTCTGTTTTTGTAGCAGCATGTCTGGTTTGTGTCATTGTGTGAATGAATACTCCTAGTTATAAAAGGCACTTGGCAGGTGTCCAGCTATCAAGCGAAGAGCTCTGCACTGGTCTCAGCAGAACTACGAGAATGCTCGCTCGCAAAACCCAACCGTTTGTGGAGAAACTGCAACCTCCACTGCACCCTCGGTTTGGACTTTGTGTTCGACAAAAGCGGAACCGCGACATTTGACCCCCCCTCCCCGCACGCTTAATCCGCGAAACCGCCGCGGATGAGTCGGCAGCGCAGCAGAAGGAGTAGATAAAAGATGGGAGAGTGGCTCCGAGTCGTGCCACGCGTCGCCTGAGCGCGAATAGATAGCACGACGAGGGGGGGTGGGGGGAGGGCACCCCGAGGTCGGCCTCGAGCTTCGATACAGCGGGACCAGCCGCGGCCACGTGTCTTTAAACCGCCCTGCGCCAGCTGCAGCCGTTACCAGACGGGTTTGGGAGGACATTGTTAACCAGGAAACAAAGCAGTCATACTCATTTACTCATTTCAGAAGGGTCTGACCTCTTTGGCAGCATCCGGTTGTTCTATTGCAGTCAATGCCAACACATATTAATCAGTGAGGACTGTTGACAGTAACTCGATCTCTCTCTAGCTGTGTTCAAATTAGCATCATTATCTGTAATTCCGAATTGTCAGTTTTGCTTGAATTTAAGATGATGTACAAATGTGCCTGTACTGTGAATTGACCTGCTCTAAGACTCTTCTCGTATTTAGAGTAGTGTATAGTGACACTCTTTTATCCACGTTTTGCAGTAGAGCTGGAACCAGGCTGGTCTGCTTTGTTGGTGTTTCAGCTGGTTTTCCACTAGCCCATCTGACGAGCTGAGCAAGCAGTAGCCATGTCAGCTCATTACCGACGCTCCTGTTTGCATGAAATGAGCCGTGAACAGGCTTGTCAAGCTCAAAAAGTTATTTTCCATATGCACTAAAAACTGAGGAGGTAAATTAACCTGCCGAATTCACCGATTGTTATATTTGTGTGGGCTTCCAACAAAGGAAACATCAATCTAATGTAACAATAAAACAAGAAATGATTAACTCGGACAGTTTTTGCTGCTGTTGCTGCCCAGCATGTCTTCCTCTTTTTCTTGTTTGGAGTTACTGCTGGTCTGCAGTATCACCCACCATAATGCCAGACTTCCCAAGCGCGCCTGATGCTAGGTGCTACGGGTCTGGTTGTGGGTGACTCAGCGGAAAAGCATCAGTTCCAGTCAGAAGCATCAATGGCTCCTTGGAGCTCCGCGCTGAACCTGCGGGCCGTGGAGTAGCGCGAGAGCAGCGCGCTCTGCTCCACGCCGATACTCCCCTCCCGGCCACGGAGCGCGGAGTGTTCACGAGCGATTAGATACGGCCGGCGTCTCCACCCACCTGACTCCCGCAGCCACACCCTCCCCCTCCTCGCTGTCGATAACCTGAGAGCCGCGCGGCTGCTCAACGGCCATCTTCTCTTCTTTGGGCTCGGCGCTTAGTTCGTGCTCTCAGCGGGGCGGTCCGCATTTGACTCGGAGCCTCTCAGAATGGAGTTTTCCCGCTCAGAGTTTTCCTTTGTCGAGCCTTTGAGTGCCTGACCCTGCGTCTCCTCCACTGGTGTCAGCCTTCCACTCTCACTGTTCCATACAAGTTAAGTCATTAACACTGAGCGACAGACAACCTTCTGCAGATTCATTTCTCTGTTAATGCATACCCTGGCTGGGAGTCTTAAAATGAACAAACCGTGGCTCTGAAGGAGACTGTTGAGGAGATTATGCTGCCAGCTACCTTTGTCTCCTTCTTTAAAAGCCATTCTTCACACTTATGTTTTATTCCAGTGAAGTTGGCAGCAATGTTGCATAGCATCCCAGTGTAGTATGTTTAAGATAATTTAAAATGACTTAAATGTGCCCACTTAATTTTACTGTTAAGTTTTTATTAAGGTTTATTGTTAGGTAGTTTATTATCTTAATGTTAAATTAATGACCTTTCCCTGACCATGAGAGGTCATACATTGTACCTGCTTAGAATTAAACAGCACTGTGTGTAGTTCAGTTTTCAAATTTCAAAATAAAGCTGGATTATTTATCTGGCACACCCAGTGGTGGCATCTGTTAAGGATCTCTTTGCATTTTCAAGCAGTTGGCTAAACTTCATTCTTAACAGTACAATTCAGTAGAAGCTGGAAACAATAGCAGTTGGACTTCTATACATTTACATGTTGATATTATAGAACCACCTTAACTGCATGCGGTTTGCTTTCTGTAGTTTTGTATGGGGAGTATGTGCAAATTCAAGAAAGGAAAAAGAAGCCCGTTTCCATTGTGCCTGGATTGACAGTGCTGAGTATCGGGATGGGGAATAAGCCTCAGAGACTGTCAGTCACGGCTGAGCTGGAGAGCATTGGTTATTTAGTGAGGTCTCTCTCTGCCCGGGATGTCAGTGTGCTTTGTGTCCAAGGTGAAAAGTTAAAAAGGTAACTCTGAAGTCTGCTTGGCCCTGGAACTGCCCATCCCCCATCCATAATTTAAAAAGTGTACCGCACTGCTGGGTAGTTGGCTTGTAGTCTTAGAGTAATTGATTTTCATGTATTTGAAGGAGCGTCTGTGCACGCCGTGTGAAGTAATTGTTTTTTTTCCGCTTCCCTCAAAGCTCCACACAAGTTTTACATCGGGTTCCGGTACGTTCACCCACTGACGGAGGGGGCCATCGAGGAGATGGAGAAGGACGGGGTGGAGAGGGCGGTGGCCTTCACACAGTACCCCCAGTACAGCTGCTCCACCACAGGTACGGACCGCACCGCCCACCCAAACCGCCACCGTTTCTCCCTCTCAGGGATCTACTGACTGAGCTGATTCCTTTTATTTGAGCCAAAACCACTCCGCTCAAGCTGTTTTTTTTTTTTTTCCAAGCTTCGGTTTTCTCTGACAGCTTCGGTGAACTAACGCACAGGATGTGGGATACAGGAAATGCTTTTAGGAAGTCCGTGAAGCAGCGGGATCAGTGGATCAGTGCTTTGTAGATACCTTGCTGATTCACTGATTTCCATTGCATGTGGATCTGTTCGCATAGCGGGCTCAATGAGTGAGATAGAAAATCTAGATGATATAAAACATCACAGAAATGTCTTGTTTTGCACTGACACATGTGTAACAAAACAGCCCTCATTCATATTATTACTTTTTCTTTCAGTGATTATACTCTCACCCATTTAAAGCCCATTTCCATTGCAATAGTCCTGTACCAGTTTAAGCTTTAAATTGATACGCTGTTATTGTATGCTGTTATTGTGAAATAGCCTTACTGTTTCTTGCTAGTGGGAATAATTTGTCTGAAGAAATGAAATGCACTTCCTAATTGGGGAAAAAACCTGCCTGAAGACATGCTGTACCACTGGATTCCTTCTGCGCCAGGGGATAAAAATAACAGCGGACAAGTGCATCCTGCTTTAGAAAATCCTTGGCTAAACTGAGACAGCATATCCCATCTTGATGGCTGCTTTGGCCAAGGTGTTTGGTAAACAAGGACTGATCCCGTAAAGCAAATTAATGATGTAACAGTCTCTTTTATACTTCAAGGTATGCACCACTTTAGAGTGGGGGTTAAGGTCAAAGTGTAAGAAAAAGAGTCACATTCACAGGCATAAGGTTGCTGAAACATGATCTAACAGTGCATGCGAAGTACTTCAGCTGTTCACATCTAACGGTGCGTGCAGCTACACTGTTTGGCTGGAGAGCATGCAAGCGTGCTGCTTTACGTTAGCGTCAACGAGAAAAAACAGTGAGCAGTGACAAGCTTAGCGTTCCACGCCTCTCACCCTCCCTGTGGGCTGACGGGGGCCGATAAGGGCACGTGCAGCTCCTCACAACAGGAGCTCATTCCTTGCGTTTAGATCCTACTTCCCGCCCTTCCTTTTTTTTTTTACCAGGGTTACCCACTGTGTCCTCATTAAAAGTCAGTGTTGTAGTTACATGACATTTTAAATTTTCCTCAGCATCGCTCTTATCCAGAGCAGTTTTTACCATTTGCACATGTGTTACCCCTGTGTGCAGGTGGACATTTACTGAGGCAATTCTGTTTAAGTAGGTAGGGTACAACAGCAGTGGTCTGTGTGGGAGCTCAGCCACCTTTGGGTTACAAGCACCACCCCTTATCACAATACCACAGTGCTGTTGTTGTGAGTAAGATAGAGCAATTCACGGATGATGTCGCTCCGTAGTCAAATTCTGTGGTCACATGACTTAATCCCCCCACCTTGAGATTTTTCAGGCTAATCACAGAATCAAAATATAATAATAACAACTAAGGAGCTGAGTATTAATTGATTTAAAATGAGAAGTCATATCTGGTCATATCAATATAGAGCATAATCCTAAAACTAAATAGATTATTTTTAAAACAGCCACGCCCTTTAGTCTGTGGCCCTGAAATAATCGTTTTTGTGATATTTGTGGTACACTTCTGGTTATGTTAAGCAGAGGACGATTAGCTACTTGCACCAGATCATGGCATTTGGCTTAAAAAACCCATCTTGCATTATCGGCTTGGATCATACAAGTAGAAGCGTAAATGTATTACTGTTTTTTCGAAGTTTATTTGCAGGTTTATTTGCGCGTGACGCTGAAATGGCCGTATCTGGCTGTGAGTTACCCAAGAGGGCCAGCAGGCCCAGACGTGCTGCTAGCTTTAACAAACAGCAGCTTGTCCTTGAGCAGTAGGGTTACAGACGTCCCATGACATCACACGTCCACTCTGGAGCTCCTTTGCGGTTCGCTCTCCAGCGGAGCCGTTTTAACGCATTTGCTCTGTGGGTGGCTGAACATAAAGCCCATACTGTACTTACACACTGTACAGCACAGAGCTGCCGGTAGTCTACCTATTCCCTGTACGGCTCAGTTCTGTACACAGCTGCGGTTGTGTATACGCTCTGGCTGTTGGGTAGCCCTAGATTAACTCACATTGTGACACCGCAATCGGCACCATCTGCTTTGTGATCTGAATGAGCTCTCGACACAGAACTGGAGCAGCGCTTCCTGGAAGAGTGCATTTCATTCATCTTGTTGTTTTGGCAGGCAAGTTTGTGCTATGATGATGATGATGATGATGAGCATATTGATTTATGCCTTCAATAAACAGGGAGCAGCCTGAATGCCATCTACCGCTACTACAGCAGCAGAGGGGAGAGGCCCAAAATGCGCTGGAGTGTGATTGACAGGTGGCCCACGCACCCGCTGCTCATCGAGGTGAGGATGGCGGGGCGGCTCCAGGGTCTCAGCCCCCCTGAACGATGTGTCACTTATATTCCCTCCCCGCGGTCACCATTGCAGAAGAGAACTGGTTCGCAGTTAAGGTTAAACCTGGTAAAACTTTACAATAAAAAGTCACTTATACACGCCTGTGAGCAGAATTGCAGCCGGAACTATAGAGTCCACGCCACCATCTTCCATTTTAAATTTCTTTTCATTGACTTCAGCTGGTACCTTTCCAAACATTTATGTGACGTTTGTACAGTTTTGAGTTGATAAAAAAAAAAAATTAGTTGATATCTCACCTCTGACTAGATGTTTAATTTAATGTGTGTTTTTCAAGTTTGACCTTTGACCTTGTGGGGATAAACACCATTTACAATTGATAGTGCATCATAGTGGATACATTACAGTGCTACCATGTGTGACTGACAGGTGGGGTTTTTTTTTTTCTTTTTACTGGGAATGAATGAGACAGTCACACATGTGCGTATACACACATCAAGGCACTTAAACACTTCACACTAACAAACACTGGACTGGATAAAGGCAAAATCACGTGTAAAAATAAGTCAGATTCAGTCTGAGAAGTCCTTGGAAGGTCCTGTTACCCCTCCCGTCATTTGTGTGTGGCAGGGTACCAGAGAGGGTTCATTTTCATTTGCGTGATGTTCTGTCAGACGCAGGCCAGCTCAGCCTTCGAGCACAGTTGCCATAGAGACCTCGATCGGTCCTAAACATGGCTCTGGATCACCAGCTGCACTTTGCCTGGTTATTTTTGGCCGGAACAGCGTCTGCCCACTTGTGGTTGCCTATTGATTCCACCAAAGTGAATTAATGTGCATAATAAACATCACACTGGCACCTCTTTAGCTTTGGAACCAGCATTTCTGCTGTTACCAGGAGCTGAAAGGTGCCACCGCTGATTCTTTTGCCAGGCTTTGGCCTGGTATGTTTCCCCTTGTCTTTATCGTTGGCTTTCCTTGAACAAACCGAGATAAAGGATTATCGGGGCAGCCAAAGCTCTGCAGTTCTCTGGAAGAGTGATTAATCAGACCGCTGCTGTTTTTTGTAATGATCCATTGAATCCAAATGACCTTTAGTCACTGCATTAAGTCACTGTATTCTTGGTCAGCATGTTTGTTTCAGGGGGAGAAAACATTAAAGATTGTTGTATTATTATTATTCCTCCTGATAACCACTGAAAATGCATTCTGTAGGGTTTAGAATGTTTAATACCTTTTAGACCATTGAATTACGATATTCCTCTCTTTGACACAACAAAACACTTAAAATCCTTAAAGCTTATATTTCTTTCTGGAAGGTTGAGGCTTAGGGCTACAAGTAATGTCAAATTGTTAATCGTAACTGGAACACATTGACTGTTTATAATTGGGGCATTTCTGCGTATGTATGTGCTGTGTGTTTGTATTTGTGTGATCCGTTCTCCTGAGACGTCCATTTTAATTCCGTATGAAGAAGAGGGCGTCACATTGAAAGCCAAATCCTGGCTGTTTTGGGTCTCACGGCAGGCTAATCTGGTCAGTGGCCTTTGGCATAAGATAGAAGAGGATTGTTACTGAGAAGTGCAAGAGGCAGTTTTTAAAGTTCAGGGAACCTGTTTGTCTGTGAGGAAGAGGCTGGCTGTTCCTCTAAACCTGCTGTTCCCCCCCACCCCCAGTGCTTTGCCCAGCACATCGTCAAGGAGCTGGAGAAGTTCCCGGCCGACAAGAGGGACGACGTGGTGATCCTGTTCTCCGCACACTCTCTTCCCATGTCTGTAAGTACAGGCGCCGACGACCGGTTGAAGGCTCCCGGTCTCTGGAACACTGCCACGTCTGTTCGCGCTCAGTCTGCCTGTGACCTGTGCTGCTCATGTGTCTTTGCCACACCGTCAGCTGATTTCATACCGTGCATTTGACCGAGGAGCTTGTGACATGTGTATATGTAATGATGGCAAGTAACTTACAACATCTTGTATGATGTAGAGTAAGTATATTTTCCCAACGGAGAGCTGGTTGGAGGGAATATTCAGTGCCTTATATTTGCAACGCGCAATCATGAATTCCATACCCCCAAATGACGTACAATCACAGCTCTCTCTCTCTCTCTCTCTCTCTCAGAGAAAACCCTTTCACCCCTTTAAAATGAGGGGTGAGAGGGCTTTGATGAATAAATTCAGCTGTAAGAAGCATTGGCCTAAGGAGTCTTTTAAAGGGTTCTTGTATGAGAAAGTAATACCCGGGGAAAGTGGTCATATGCACCCAGTCATTAATCACTGACGTCACACGGTGTGCTTCATCTGACGTCAGAAAACATTCCCTGGGGTTTGGTTGCAAATACTGATTTTTTTTTTTCCCCAGAAAGCTGAAAATTGATTCCACACCTCAGCTTGGGGTCTATTTTCGCGTGAAAGGCTGTCACAGTAAACTAGTGGTACCTTTCACAGAAGAAACTCCCTTCAGTGACAGCGTTACGGTCTGAGTAAACCGGGTTCGCTCAGTGTGTGTGTGCGAGTGCATGTGTGTGTGTGCGTATGTGTGCGCGCGTGTGTGTGTGTGTTTTGCGATGCACAGCAGCAACGTGTGCCTCTGTGTCTGCAGGTGGTTAACCGGGGCGACCCCTACCCTCAGGAAGTGGGGGCCACAGTGCAGAGGGTGATGGAGAGGCTGCAGTACTGCAACCCCTACCGGCTGGTGTGGCAGTCCAAGGTAACGCAGCGCGCCGGGCCGCCACCACGAGGCCCCCCCCGCTTTTCTCACAGTGACTCCAGTTCCTGCTGTAGGGCTCAGTATTGGCGACATGCAGGGAGACAAAGTGAGGGCTTTGTTCGATTTCATTTTGACTTTGCGTAAGTGCTGTCATGTTACTGTAACTCCACAGCTAGTTACGATTATTCAGCAGTGGTCAGATTCGTGGGGTTTAGTAACACGTGGTCAAAGGGTGAGTGTATGTTATTAACCACTGAATTTACAGACTTGGCCCTCTGTGTCCTAATCTTAATCTTCAGCAGTTTCTGTTATTGCTTCCGTGAGAAAAGCGGCAAGACCGTTACCGGGAAATTGTCCATTTCAAAGAAATGCAGTGAGGATGAATCAGCAGTGCCATCTTGTGGCCATAAGGTGTTATTGTGGCATGAGAGACTCTCACCTAAGGTCACACTAAGAAAGGCATGAACCAATTATTTATAGTAGCTAATTAGTATTATACTGTGATTAGAAATATAGTATAGGTAGTAATTTATAATTTATACAATGAACGCAGTGAAAACTCACACATATATCGGAGAGAAATGTGTTTGGTTACGGTGTCCCTGTGGGAAGCTGCATTGGTTGCAAGAGCCCACAACTGTCCTGCACAGTAGCAGTAACAGCCAGAATCCACTGCACCCCCCTGTGTCCCCCCCCTCCCCCAGGTGGGCCCCATGCCCTGGCTGGGCCCGCAGACAGACGAGGTCATCAAGGGCCTGTGCCAGCGGGGCAAGAAGAACATCCTGCTGGTGCCCATCGCCTTCACCAGCGACCACATCGAGACGCTGCACGAGCTGGACATCGAGTACGCCAAGGTGCTGGGAGAGGAGGTCAGTCTCTACCCTCTCAGGGCCAATTAAAAACACGTGGACCCCTGACAGCACAGCACCGTCACACTGCAGTGAATTTCAGATGCACTGAAGGTGTAATGTTGTTAATGAGCTCCCCGTTTGGGCATAGTTTGTACCACTCTACTTTGTTCTGCTGGATATGGATCAACAGCGCCCTCTGGTGATCATAAGTTGGTACTATGACATACAGGAGGTTTTGAATGTTTTGTTCAATTCAGTACCTCTTACAGTCAGTTCCTTTTCAGTAGTCCGTTATTTTCATGACTTCTGCAGCATTTTTAGATGAAATGGATCTATAAACCCTTTAAGGTGGTTAAAAGTTGCGCCTCTTGGCAACATTTGAAATCATAGACCCACAAATATGGGAGACCAAAAAATGAGGATCATGTTCCATCCCACCAATGTAATATGCGTACCCCATGTCAACTCTATGCTGGTGCCCCTGCTCCCGGTTTGCTGTACCCCGTGCAAGCATTCCGTGCCACACCTCTTCCGCGTCAGGGCTCAGAGTGCAGGAAGCTGATGCCGTCTTCCCAGCATGCTCCTCTCAGCGTCAGTGATCCGGCGCCGATCGATCCGGCCCACTGGGTTCCCTCCTTCAGAGAGGCCCGCCCGCAGAACGCAGCCAGGGGAATTAGAGGCAGGAAGCCTGTGATTTTGGGCTTACCTGACCGCCACCCCCCCCCATGCACTCAGCACCATGCTGCTCTAAGAACCAAAACAGGTGAGAGCTGGAGTGGATGGGGGTGGCAGTGTAGCATAGTGGTTAAGGAGCAGGACTCGTGACCGAGAGGTTGCCCATTTGATCCCCCACTGGGGCGTTGCTGCTGTACCCTTGGACAAGGTACTTAACCTACAATCGCCTCAGTAAAATATCCAGCTGTACATTGTACACTGTACATTGAACATTGTAAGTCGCTCTGGATAAGAGCATCTGCTAGATGCCAATAATGTAATGTATCGTAATGAGTGGATATGGCTGGGGGCTCACTACAGTACGGGGACCTGTCCAACCAAAGAACATGCCAGGAAACATGTTAAAACATGTTCACAAACCTGCTTTGGAATCTCCAGTTGTACATTTGGCTAAACTCACCATGTCAACCGCTGCTCTCATGCAGGAGGACTGAGGTGAGATGAGCAATCGCCGATTATACTCACATGCAGCCGATGGCTGTGGTTCACACTACAAGCCGCACAGATGCTACAGTGGAGTGGGTGTTCATTGAAGGATAGGCGCTGATTCCGCTGATGTCTTCTGTACCACTGAGTGCAGTGAGATGAGGGGACCCTGGCCAAACTACCCACCTTAACCCTGGTGTAATGAAGCCAGTTTATCCCACTGCTGTCACTGGATGAACGAGAGCCCAGCTTGTGTTTAAAGAGAACGCCTAGGTAGCTGAGCCCGCTTGATGATGAATGTCTTCTTAAAGCACTTAATATTCTTTATTAAGCCATGGAAACCAAGAACTTGGTCTTTACATCATCAGTATTTCCAGAAGTCAAGATCTAGTGCTGGTGACAGTGCCTTCTTCAGCTTGTACTGCGGTGAAAATAATTTGATTCTGACACTATCATTCAGATTGACATCAAACAGTGATCAAGAACAGATCTACTTGAACAGTGAAGGCCTTACAATAATGTAGGTATTGCCCAGAGGATGTGTGCCCCTGAACCTTAAGTACACAATGAATGGATGACATACATTTTGATATGTACAGGAACTAAGCTAATTTAAGGGTACAGTTCTGGTGCAATTCAGTCCTTGAGCCAGACAGTGCAAAAAGGTCGCAAAAGGTGATAGTTTTAGCGACTGGTACGAGTCATGTCATAATTCTCCATACAACCATTTCTCAGAACAGTAGTTTGTTTATGTATATGTGAGTGTGTGCATGAGTGCTTAAGTCTATGTGTGTGAGTGTCAGTGCAGGGGTTAGGTCCTTGCCAGTTGCCGACTGGAGTGTGTGTGTGTGTGTGTGTGTGTGTGTGTGTGTGTGTGTGTGTGTGTTAGAATATATGTGTGAATATGTGTGTGTATCAGTGTGTGAATGTGTGTGTGTGTGTGTTAGGATGTGTGTGTGCATGTGTGTGAGTATGTGTGTGAATATGTGTGTGAAAATGAGTGTGTGTGTGTTTGTGTTTGTGTGTGTGTGTGTTAGAATATATATGTGTGTGTGTGTGTGTGTGTGTGTGTGTGTGTGTGTGTGTGTGTGTGTGTGTGAATATGTTTGTGTGTGTGTGTGTGTGTGTGTGTGTGTTAGAATATATGTGTGAATGTGTTTGTGTGTGTGTGTGTGTGAATATGAGTGTGTGTGTGTGTGTGTGTGTGTGTGTGTGTTAGAATATATGTGTGAATGTGTTTGTGTGAGTGTGTGTGAATATGTGTGTGTGTGTGTGTGTGTGTGTGTGTGTAGTCTCCATCAGGGCTCCTCCCTGGCTGCAGACTCGTCCCCCAGCCTGTCCCAGGATGCTTGCTCCAGGGCACCTCACAAACCACAAATCCATAGCAGCGGTGCCAGGCCCGGCGCTGCCCTCACCCTCCCATTGATTCCTGCCATGTTTGGAGAAGCAGGGCTCATGTTAGTTATGTCTCTATATTTACAGGAAGCAGCCCAGGAGAGGTGATCTGCACAACCCTATACCCCAAATGTGGGAAAATATTGATGCCATTAGTTGGCCTTCTTGTCCAATTAAAAACCTCTCCATGCAAAAGCAGTCACTGATATCACTTATTTGTTGCCTGGGGTTATTGTTCTGGGGTGAGATTATGGGTATCATAATGCTGTGAATTTACTTATCATCTTTCACCCTTGGTAACCATGTTTGAGTAGTTGAGCCAGTTGGTGTCAGTGTGGACAAAGCTGCTGTCCGTGTAGACCTAACTCTTATCCACACAGTTATTCTCAGTGCAGACTAAACTTCCCTCCTATCAGATCAAAATCAGTTATCACTGTCTTTAACAGCAGTACACAAGTAATGTTTTGTTGCAGTAAATTTGAGTTAAATGTGAAGAAATCAGGATTTTTAAGACACTTACTTGACAGTTTACATACTGGAGTAATGTTTTATTACATTGTGTGAAATTAAAACATACACTAAACTCCACATCCTTTCTCTTTGGCAGTGTGGTGTGGAAAATATCAGAAGGGCAGAATCTCTGAATGGAAACCCTTTGTTCTTCAAGGTGAGGCTTAAATAAAGTGCATGTGTAAATAACATGGCTGTGGATCTGTGATCAGTGTTGATGAAGCTGATGGGTGTAAAGGAACCCCCAGCAGCACTGTGGTTTTCACAGACATTAGCAGGTGCTTCCCTCCTTATGGAGACAGTGTCTTTGGAGCAGGGCATTGACATATTAAAAGGTCCTGCCTTTGGCTAATCCACTGAATACCGAAGGCATCTTCATCTGCCGCAGGCGTATAGCTTACAGTCCTTCATTGTGAAGGCCAGTCAAAATGGGAAGTTCTTCAGGTGTGTAAAGGGAACTTCACACAGGTTTTTACTCCTTAGTGTCGCTATTCTGCATCCTTGCGGTTAATTCACAGGTTTAGTTTGTTTTGGTAAGTGTGACAGCCTGCTTCACACCAGAGCCCGCAACACAGAATCTGAGCAGAATCACATTGTCCATGTAGTCTCAGGTCAGCTGCAGACACTGCAAATCGTCCTTTGGAATATGAGAGGAGAGCCTATGTCTGCTTTTGCCTCCGAGGTGTGAAATTCAGGAAGAAGGTTTGGGATTTGTAAATAACAAAGGCCAGACAAAAGATTGTGGCAGTTTAACACCTTCCTGAAAATGAGTCATGGTTGTCTGTAAGTTGTGGATTTGTTACACTGACTGTTTAAACCGCATTTATGGTTAATTTTTATTGTAGGCATTTCTCATTGCAAACGCATTGTAGGTTAGTAGTTAGTGAACTGAATTTGTAACCAGAACCGGAACAGGTGGGAACATCAGGGTGCAAAGTGCCTGATTTGCTGCTGTAAATTCACAGCTGTGTTAGTGTGGGCTGTTTGCATTACCCCCCAGTTAAGAGGATGGGGGCTGCAGCGTAGCATAGCGGTTAAGGAGCAGGACATGTAACCTAAAGGTTGCCGGTTAGCTTCCCTGCTGGGGCTCGGCTGCTGTACCCTCAGGAAAGGTACTCAAAGCGCAATTTCCTTAGTAAATATCCAGCTGGATAAGTGGATAACATTGTAAAAAAAAAAACTGTATCCTATGTAAGTCGCTGTGGATAAGAGCGTCTGCTAAATGCCAATAATGTGCGCGGAATGTGAACGCTGTCCGTTGTTTCCGCAGGCGCTGGCTGACCTGGTGCGTTCGCACCTGAAGTCCAACGAGCCCTGCTCCCGGCAGCTCACCCTCCGCTGTCCGCTCTGCGTCAACCCCACCTGCGGCCAGACCAAGGACTTCTTCGCCAATCAGAATCTCTGATCGGCCGCGCCGCCCTACCCTCCCACGACTGCTAACATACGAGGATGCAAGGAAAAAAAAAAAAAAAAAAAAAAGCCCAACAAACAGATAAAACGAAGAAGAACAATTTGTACATTGCCTGCGCGTCTGCGAAGCGCGAAGTTAGGTACTAAGGCTCGGCTCGTCAGACATGTTTCGCCCCTGCTTACATTCCAGCGCATCTTTAGGAACTGCATTCCGCCGTGGCAAAATGCAAGGAAAAAAAAATGAAATCCCTTCCCTTGCACCGAAGCGTCTCAAAGAAGGATCGATATCATCGCTGGGTTATTCTGCACTCGCCTCTTAAAATGCCTGGGGTGACGCGGCGCCCGGGCGTCAGGCAACATCGGGCCTCCGTCACCACGTCGTACCTCCTCGACTTCAGCACACAGACGAGTCGGAGGAGGGATCTCCCTGATTTGAACAGGGCAACCGTGACTGCAGCACGAACTTAAGACGAGGGGAGAGAGAGACGGTCCCGCGATTCCCCTCGGTCTCTCCTCCTCTCGGGACACGGCGAGTGTTTCGTTTACGCGGAGGCGTCCCGGAGCTGACCGCTTTGCCGGAAACGGGGCTCGCGTGTCCGAGAGCCGAGCGCA
The DNA here is from genome assembly GCF_013368585.1 of Megalops cyprinoides. Classification (NCBI taxonomy): domain Eukaryota; kingdom Metazoa; phylum Chordata; class Actinopteri; order Elopiformes; family Megalopidae; genus Megalops; species Megalops cyprinoides. The sequence goes on from NC_050587.1 coordinate 10,616,707, forward strand.
GCTTCCAGCTTCCAAACCCAGTGGCATCCTTAGTGTAGTCAGCGCTGTACTCTTACACTCGCACAAAATGGACGGACGCTCGACGCTCAACTCATTTGTCTCTTATTCCAGACAGAAACCTCTGAAAAAATTCATGACTAACGTGCCTTCACACTACCCATACGCATTCACTCACGCAAAAGAGGTTCAGTTCAACACGTGCTTTAAATGTTCTTTACAGAAATGCATCGCCAGCTTTTGGTTTGTATTAACACCACTTGCAATAGAATTTGGGGGAAAAAAAGGAAATTCTAGAAGAATTCTGGAAGTTCTGTTTGGCATTGACTTTTGTCATCTGGCTACTGTGTATGTCGGTGTGAACTAAGGCTATTGTGCATTCAGGAGCAGTTGATTGGAAGGTATTTATTTAATTATGTGTTAAAATGAGCCGTGTAAGTTATGTTGTGGAGTTTATTTTTGCACTCTCTCTAAAGAGCCTTAGAAAAGTGTTTCGCAAAGTCTTCCCTCCTTGCTTAAGAAGCAGGCGTCGAAAGCAGCTTCTCACAGTTAAATCCCACAAAGTGCATTCTTTTTTTTCCACTGTTGTCTGTTGTTTTTTTTCCTGTCTCCCGCCCTCCCACCTCTCTGATTGGTCCAGAGCTGCTGTTGATTAGGACAGGTGAAATGGGGTGTCTGGGCTCTTGCTGATGTCACGGCTGCCCTGAGTCCGACAGGGAGGCCGGGGAGGCGAGAGATCCCGACCCCGGAGCCGACGGGGAGCCTCCTGGTAATTGAAAAGCTTGCGGCCGCCGGCCCTGCAGTGCTGCGTGACCTCTGATTGAGAGCGCTCCGATTGATTACTCCAGCCTGAGAGAGTACGCCGGCAGGACGGAGAATTGGGAGGGGGGGGAGGTGTGGGGTAACAGAGGGAAGAACAGGAGGGAATGGGAGAATGAAATGAGACAATGGGCAGGCGGGCGAGCCGGGAAGGACAGGAGGAGGAATTGAATCGGAGAGGGGCGGGAAGGGGGAAAAGGGAGATGGCGAGAGTGAGAACACAGCCTGGGTCAGAAGCGGAGGAACGCCAAGCCAGTCTCAGTCATCAACCTTTTTAGTCTCTTTTAATGGGCACCTAGGGTGATTCTTTGGGAGAAAAAAAAGATCAATACTCCACCTTACCGTTATCCTCAAACATATCAATTTGGAGCTTGAGATTGATCTTCGGAAAGGGTGTTTAAAAACGGTACCTGCTGCGTGCTCCCCTCGGCTCGGCTGATCTCGGATCAGCGCCCGGCAAGTCGTTAACGTAACATGCTGATGAGAGTGGCGTCGCTGGGGTGGGCGGAGAGCGGGGCAGCGTTTTGGAAATGTGCCCCGCGTAGACGTCCTGCGGTTGATGAATTGGTACGTCCGAGCGGAGAGCTCCGCCGTTCAACCGCCGCACAGAGGCGTTTCGCATCGTTTCTGACTGTTAGATGGGCCAAGTCCGTGCAACGCGCTCAAGGCAGCTAGGAAGCAAGAGATGCAGGAGAACACCCACAATGCTTTGCCAGCTCCACAGGTTGAGTCTTCGAGCTCAAGCACTGTCACAGCGGATGCAAACAGAACCTTCAGTCGGATCATTTATTTGCACTTTTCTGTGTTGCTGGGCATGGTGGTAACATGACATATGTGTGGCTGTGAAGGGTAGCTGTCACTGTTGTTCGGATGCGTTTGCAATGTGTGGTTAGCACTGTATAAAGTCCAAGTCTCATGAATTGTTTGGGTTTTTTTTTGCCGGGCACAATTTAAATAACGCCACTACACAGAGAAAACAAAATCTGACGTCCCTTTGTAAATGCATAAGGTATTAGCCCTAGTGACAGCATGTCTTTTTGAGATATCCTCTTAGTGTTGATTGCTGTGCTATAGGCTATTTGCCAATATTAAGATATAAATTAAACGGCTACATTTTCGGCAAACGAAAAAATTTCCCCAAAGTGATTTTTTTTATAAGGTATGTGTCTGTTGCTATTGTCAATTCATGCTTGTAACTTGCTATATATTTCTGCATACCAGATCCCCCTTCTATAGAATGGATTATATTTCAAGTGAAATAGCTGTGGAACTGCTTTTTTAAACTGACCTAAAGGTTGTGTGCTTTTACCAGTCAGTAGTGGTACCTCAATTACGACACATGGTTTGTTGAGTGAGACTTGGACGTAAAGGGTTCCATCTTGCCAGGATCTTCAAATGGCGGGGAGCAGTGAAGTGAGAACACAAGAAAGTCAAATGCCGTGTTGACATTATGAAGTTTATGTTCTTTGCGGTATGTATAGCCAAGACAAACAGCTGCACTTTTGAAAGAGGTCACCAATGTCTGCTGAAAAACAGTCTAACAGAGGATCAGGCTTCCAAACAAAACTATGAAACTCAGTGCATCTCAAACCAGGACTTCCTCTTGTTCAGCTGTTTGCTGATAATGGCTCATCTTTGTGTCTCTGTGTATGTGGCATGTGGTCATTGGCTTTGAAATGGGGAAATACTTTGGCTTTGTCTCTAGAAGAATGCTCCTTTCAGTAAATGGAGGTGGAATGCTTTGGCAGACAAACCGAGACAAAGCATCAACATTTGTGAAGCGCTGAACGCTCATGAGTGAGTCATGTGTGGACTCTGTATATATGTAGACCTCAATCAAGATGTTATTTTAAGAATAAATATTTGATTGCAGTTTTCAGATTTGTGTGTCATTCATGCTTTACGTTTATGTGGCAGTTCACTCCTCCAGAAGCAGGCTGAGAAGTGACTTATCTGGCAGTGAATCCATAATGTGCTGGAAGCACTACATAAGCTGTGTGTTGTGTCCTGACGTCTGGCAACAGTTGGCAGTTTCCGTTCAACAGGGGTTCATCTGGGTCGTGGTCCCAAACGGGAGGCAAATTTTATCCCTAAAAATTTCATCCACACCACTTCAGCTGTAGTGTAAGATATGATAAGCTAAGCCCCTTCAGTATGACTGTAATCAGTAATTTAGTTAAATATTATATTTGTAATAATACAATAGCCATTATTGCCTGCTTAACACATTAACACAGTTTTATCCAAGGATGCAATGGGTAACAATTATATCCTTTAGCAGTCTATGGGGAAAAAAATTGCTCTTGTCTTACCAATCCCACATTGCTCAGTTCAGATCTCATTTTAAGTGTGACCATGCCTCTGAACACATCTCATCTGGGATATGCTGGCGAATAGGATGTCCCCCCCCCCTAATTCTGACCCAGACGGTGCCCCGACTGAACCCTTCACTTTAGTATCATCGGTAAGATGGCTGAGAGGGATGCAAGGGCTTTGGGCGGTTTCCATAGCAACCGCGTGTCAATTATAGGCCCTCACAACATCCAAGTTCATATCCCCAGGGCGTGGGCAAATCACAGAGGAAACCACCACGCGATAGGCATATAGGTGTAAATTGTTGATAAATCTATGAGGATTTTCGCGCCTCTTCAAGGTAAGTAAATGGCATCGCCCCCTGCAGCGAGCGCAACTTAATTGGCCGACAGATGCTCGGCGGCGGCGAGTCGAAATGTTACAAAAATTTCTAATGCCGCATCTTATCGTGCCGGTCTCTGATCTGCCCACCAGGTAATGGCAAGCCAAATGTCAACGGATAAGATGTCTGAGGGTGGTGGTTGTCAGGACAACCGTTGGGGGGGGGGGGGCTGAAGAAGGAGTAAGGACGGGGATGGAGATTTTTTTTTTTTTTTTTTTTTTTTGCGGAGTTGACTGGAATCAAACGATAGCTCAGTAAGCCGTTTAAATGGGCCTTTCCGAAGGTTGCGGGGGCTCCTGTCTCCGCTCCTCTGTGTGAGATGGGAGCGACAGCAGAATGTTTCTGAGGTTTGGTTCTGAGGTTGTGAGGCGGGATGAGAGGAAATGCACCGACGTGGTAACCTTTTTGAAGGCTGCCCATCACGGTAGATGTGATGAATCTCTCAGCCCTGTGTTGGTTCACCCCTTTCGTGAAAGTGGAAAGCAGTGGATCGAGAACTAGTAAGATTACATGTCTATAAGCAAGTCTTAGATAGAAGGTTTAATCTGTGAACGCTCAGACGCTCTTCCTTTCCCTGTTGTTCCCGGCCTAATGCTCTTTGCTGGTGCCGGTGGCTCCCTACGAATAAAGGCGGCAAGCTCACGTGTTTAATGTGAATGAATCAAAGCCGTTTATTTGATATTAATTGCAGAATATACAGCACTACCATTTGATGATAGTGGGAATACAAATGAAAGAAGTAACAGAAAATCAAAACTTCAGCATGATGCAGACGAAACACTAATGCGTGCGCAATGTCGGAGAATCATGTTCGAACAGCAAATATAAACAGTAGCTACACACACAACTGAATCTTCTGAGATCGGACTGGGATGTTCTGCGAAGGTTTTAAAGTGCCCAATACATCAACAACTTCAACAATATTAAAAGCTCCAATGTATGCAGTAGTTGAAACATGTAACACTGATACAGCAAGTTGTAACTCCAAAATCTTATTTAACGTTTTTTTTTTTTTTTGTTTTTTTTTTGTCCTTTTTTTTCTTTTTATACACAGCTAATAATATTGCACAGGTGAGAGGCGCAAATACTAACTGGAAACCCTGCCTGGCTGAAGGGTTCATACAAAGAGCTTTTGAAATAATGCAGACTTAATGTGCACTCTGTCGCTCAAATGCAAAAGGAAAATGTTCTACTAAAAAAAAACATGCAAACGCATATGCAGTCATAAAGAATCACCTCAGTTGTGTAGATATTTTTGCAGATATTTTGGCTTTCTGTGGCGTGTACAGTTAACGTACATTTTCAGTTCCTTTAGGTTACGGAAGTGTGTTGCTTTTGGCGGGTACTGTACAGTTCTTACGGGCAATAACGCTTAACTGATTTTCATGGCATTGCAACAACTATCAAAGTTCAGATGGCGGTGTATATTCCATTTATCCCCAGAAAACCCGATATCATTTTAGTATAGCAGTTACTCACAATTATTTCACCTGTCTAAAACTCATTAAACTATATTATGAAATTATTAACCTATATTTGAAATTATCATTGTTATAAACAAAGTAACCAAAGACATAAGCTCCATAGAGGACACAGACAGTGACTTTGTTTCATTTTGTTGAGCCTGAAGCAACTGAATACATATTTTACATATATATTTTAAGACATCCACTTGGGGTGTACTTGTTCCGTGCTTACATGTTCTTTTTAACAGCATCTGGCTGTTTTTACACTGGGCAACTGAGATGTCAACAACATTTTGATCTGCACTGGCAATGGCATTGTTTTGACAGGACAGTCTTTTCTTTATCTACGAGGCCAACAGGACCTTTGACATCGCAAAAAGATGCCACACGCTTAGAAAAAGGGTTAGAGCTCGAGCCTGAGAGGCATACAAGCCTTAGCCTGAATGACACTGGAATGGACAATACTTTCAAAGGTGAGTGAGACTGCCCTTGTCTGGAATTCCTTTCACATGCTTTCTGTCATTGTAGACCTCACAGGAACCCCTGGACAAAACAACTACTGTTCATTTCTTTCTATACAGGCACCAAGAGTAACAGCAGGAGCCACAGATTCACTATGAGAGACCTTGGCCATGTTCAATGAAACTACAACACCCTTTGTCCTGAGTTTATGAGAAAAACAGGAAATGTTATTTGTCTGTCTTTTTAAGCCATTGTGTAAGAAACAGAAAATGTTTTTATTTTTGACTCAGTGTTAAGTTCAAAAGGCTTGGGATTAAATCTGAACTTGTCCCTTTTCTGAGATACCTGATACTTGAGACAATTAGATGTTTTTTTAACCCGACATATTAGGTCATATTTCACATCCTGAGTTTGCTTTTTGCTTTTGTTTCTTCTAAGAAAAAAACTGAAGGATGAAACAGTTGATAAATTTTTATAGTCTTTTGCATGTCATATTTGTTTTTATCATCAAATCAGTCAAAATGACTCTATCCATGTCCACCTGTCCTTTTCACCTTTTCACAGCCAAATAATGTGGCACTGTCATAAAAGTAGAACACCAAAAAAGCAAAACCTACTTAGCTTTTTAAAAACTGCACAATATATGAGTTTTAGGGCATAAATCTTATTTTTGGTATATAGCTTGCTCAGACCAGGTCACTACCACTCTTTATTGCATCAGAGAAAAAGATTTTAGTTCTTTATGTCTGATTACTGGATTATATTATGAACTAAGATGAAGATGAAAGCTGTACTTTCACAATTTTTCTCCTTTTTTAGGCAATATGCATCATGTAACTGTGACAATAGGTCTGTTCTATAGTTTCGTCTATGTTTGGGGCTTTATTGGATTTCATAGCAGGTAGCAGAACCACACACCTGGTTTATCTGTATTTCTTAAAGGCAGTGGCCACTGAAATGAGAAGTGTTATGCTGCGTTCTCTATGTGTTGCTGTACATCTGTCATCTTGCATTCACTGGCCAGGGCATATCCATTTACCGCTCATCCTCACTCACCGCTCATCCAAGTCAACAAAGGGGGAGACTGGAAGAATAGACTGACAATGAATTAGAGATTTTTCTTTTCTTTGTTTTCTTTTTCTAAATCTCTAAACCTTCCTAAAAACCCACTTGTCTATTTTGGAAAAAGATTTACCTTTTGTGGTGTAGATGCATCAAGCGAAATCAAAGCTAGAGAAAACTTTAGAAAAGGTGAAAAAATGATCAGCTAATTGTTGTATGTGAGAGACATATTTTTTGGCTAAGCTCATAGAAGTGATCTGCCAGTTTGACCTTCAGGAATAAAAAAAAATCAAGCTCAGTCAGGTGTTTCAACAGATCCGTTCTGTTGACACATTCAGCTGTTTTGACTGTAGTTTAAAGTTCACTGCATTCAGCTAGTTTAGCTTTGAGACGAGTAGATATTGCCTTTTTACCTCCATCCACTTTTGAAATATGTTTGCAAGTGTGTCTGTTTCAACTGTGGAATATATACACAACTGAGCCACGCTCTTCAAAATAATATCAGGCTGACATGCAGAAATAAAAGTTTATAAATAATAAACAAAATCTATTTGGAAATGAAAGTGTGAATAATCACAATGCATTACACTGCTAGCTAATTGTAAATATCCTCATGCATAAAATCAGGGCTATAGCACTGTTTGCAGTTGCTAATTATAATGCTACTCCTTAACACAGAACGAGTAAGACGCGTGGAAATGAACATGGCCAAAAAAAACACAACAAAACAACAGATCTTTTTCCTCTAACCATGAAAACTGTAAACTTTGGGCTCAATCTGCAACCGTTCCCAATCCAAAGAAAATGGACAGATGACCAAAAACAAATGCAGCCCCCGCCCCCCCACAAAAACTGACCCCACCCCACCCCCCCCCCCCCCCCAACCCCACACCCAAATGAAAAAAGAAAAAAAAAACACGGAAGATGAAAGGTATATCGACACTTAAACTAGAAAGAAAAATACATCATTTTTGTAAGCGCACCTCTTCAACTATTACAAAAATAAAAAATAAAAAAAAAAACACAACTTAAAATATATAAAGCCTTTTTGTTTGTTTCATAAAGTCACAGTTACCAAAAAAAAAAGAAAAAAAAAAACAAGTGAATAATTTATTACATACGCTATAGTAACATTACCCTAAACACTATTATCTATGAGGTATATCTGAGAAAATTTGGTAAAGAATGTACGGCCTGCGCTATCATGCCACATTTTTCTTTTTTTTTTTTTATTTAAAGCTTTGCCACCATTCTGAGAAAGAGACAGAAGGAAAGGAAATGTTTTTTTTTTTTCTTTGTTTAAAGCCTTTGGTATCGTTTTGGTATCGTCTTTGTTCTTTGCATGATTGCATTGCAAAGCACCACAGTACCAGATCCAACGGGTTTTTGCGCGGCACGCGGCGGGCCCCCGTTTTCGACGCTGAGGTATTTACAGGAATAAAAAGTACAGAGAGGTCTAGACTTCGCTTTGGTTCAAGCAAGGCACTCATCCCATGGTTATCTCATACTTTGCAACAAAAGCGTTCTCTACATCGTTCTGCAGCGGCCCTTTCAAAAAAGCCACGTATGTCAAAAATGAACAGAAGAAATACTGGGAGCGTTTTTTCACGTACTGATGCACGTGTCATGTATTGCAAATCCATTAATTAATGCCAGTTTCATTCATGCGACTGATGTGTACTTTGCAGAAACAACTTTAGCTGTGCAGTATATGCCACGCTTTGCCACTGAAGTTACATATAGGAAAGTGGCAATATTTTTACTCTACATATTGCAATACATAACACTATCTTTTTGACATTTAGTAGAAAATATACTTTCCCAATATTTTTATGTAATATTTTAACATACATCCTCTTTTGTAAGGGGGAATGGTCATTATTAGTAGTACTAGGAGTATTACTATTATTGATTGTTATTAATGAAACAACAACTATAATAATAATAATCAGCATTTTTGTCCCCTAGTGTCACCATTGTCACCCCCCTATGTTCTCCAGGCCTTACCCCTCACCAGCGGTTTGGTTTGTGTTGAGATCTCTTTGATTTTCATTTTCACAGCTGTGGAATTGTATACATGAGATATCCTCTTCCCCCATCTCGTTTGGCTTGTCTCTTTTGGTGCCATTCAAAATGGGGGCACAGGACACTCATTCTTAGGGTCAAAGGGATCTATTCCGAATACTCTGTCTTGGGGCTCCTGGGTGGCTGATTTAGATTCTCCATGGGATATATATTTTGGAATAATGCATTTCTCTTACAGAAGATGTAAATGTAGACAGAATGGATTCTGTAAGGCCTTTGCAACCAATATTGATTATCAATAACGTTTCTAAACTTCAGTGTGGAAAATGATCAATTTACTGTCCACTGTCTACCATCTTAGCCTTATGCTCCCATTCAGTTTAAGAAATGAAGGTTGGTGATGTGGTGACCATATGTACGGTTGAAGTAATCCAAAAGCATTGTAATATACAGAGAGCTGTGAAACATGAAAAGAGGCTTTATTTTTGGTGATTTGTTTTCCCAGCGAACACATGTCTGGCGGTGGGTTGCCCCACCGTAAAGGCTGTTCTGGTCTGTGCCTTTTGTCTTTGGTGCTCTGAGCTCAAACACACCTGCTGAAATTCCACTGGCAAGGAGGAGACTGGCGCACACAGGGCTGAGCGTACACATACACAAGCCCGTCCCTTCCCCCTCACACTTATTCTTTCAGGAGAAGGGAGAGCTCATGTTGGAGAGAGAGTCAGAGAAACAGAGAGAGAGAGAGAGATAGAGAGAGGGAGAGATAAAGGAAGGGAGCTACAGTATCAAAATCAAAGCATGGGCCGAGCGCAGACCGTACAAGAGACAGAGAGAGAGAGAGAGAGAGAGAAAAAAAATCTTTGGTATCTTTGGTTTCATCAACACGATTAAAATTACAAATGGAAAAATCAGTGAGGTAGCCTCTTTGGTTCTCACTATAGAAATAGAAAGATTTTTTTACACGCACAAGTCAGTCTTGGAAGCAGCTAGTTTTTTCAAGGGAATCCTCTTTTTGCCTTCGACGAGTTGAAGCCGTGAGCCACAGCCTCTCCCCTCTGCGTTCTTGCTTTTCTTTGGTGAGTCGGCAGCGATCCCAGTCAACGTGTGTCCCCCCCCCCCATCCGAAAACGTTGTCGCAAACGCGGGTCTGAAATTCATTGCTTGTCCGTCGTGCTGAGCAGGACTCTCAATACGATGCGAAGGTTTCTCAATACAGTTCGTTTAATAAGCAAATCACAGAAAAGCAGATATAGTGCTCATTTCGATTTTGTGTTCCGTCAGTAGATTACGTTCATTTGCAAGAACATTAAACAAATTCAAATAAGGAAAAGGAACTACATTTAAATTATATTTTTGGCAACACCATAAATACAACTAACCTGAAGCTACATTTTGATTATTGTTTTTCTGTAAAGACTTAAGTTACACTCCTAAATAATTAAATCCAAGTTCAGTTGCTTTTTAAAGTAAAGCTAACTAATAAATTAATAAATTAAGGGGAGACAAGAGCACTGCATCTTTGATGCACTAACATTCTTAAATACCCATAAATATTTATCCAAACAATTACATCTAATTAAATAGCATTAAATAATTAAGTAAAAAATCTATTTGTGTCCTAACACACCTTGGTCATAAATAAATAAGCTTGACAGTGTGGACAATTAAAACATAATAATAAAAAAAGACAATGTAAACCTTGGCAAGCTGATCAGGGTACTGAGTTTCAAAGGATTTTTTGGCAATTTAAAATAAAGTTCAATTAAAAAAATAGAAATTACATAAATAAAATTACACATATTGCAAACCCTGGTGGAGACGACATAATCATACAGAAGTATTGACAACCATTTTAGTACCGAGACAAGCAATGAAAACCTCTTTTGATTTGATTTCACGTCCTTGGTTGGCACGTTTTCCTCTAGACCAGACCGCGGTGAGACAATTCACTTGAACAGGGCTCCGCCCAGTTCACACGAGGCCACTTTCGGCCGCCGGCAGAATGGTCAGTGGACGATCTTTGGATTAGAAGCTTCAAAGAGAGAAAACTAAAGGATAAAGCTATTCGACCGATACTCGAGCAGATTCCTCTCGACGGATGAACTTTGGTTTTTTTGGTTTGTTTTTTTTTGGTTATTGGTGCTGTTGTGTTTGGTTGTGTGAAAAGTTGAACTCATCTCTGATGTGCCTAAGACACCCCCCCCCCCCCCATTCTTTCCCTGCCCTACCCCTTTGCAAGCATGGGTGTAAGGATTCAGCACACCGATCTGGCAACAGAAGATGTGAACAGGTGAAAGAAGATAGAATGAGAGAAGGAGAGAGAGAGGAAGAGCGCTTACTGGACAACTCTACATATGATTTTAGCTTCCTTATGACACACTGACATCAAAACACTGTACTGTTCTCATTAGCTCCTACTGGAGGTTGTTACAGCTCTATATAAATGATAAGGCCTACACATTGAACTGAGATCCACACACACATATAACGCACACACACAATAGGTACACTACACATTACAATAGACTTCTGTATTTATACAATATAAAATAAACATTATTCTATTATTGTCATTAGCACACCACAAACTGTCACAATACCTTCCATACCTAATTTTTGGTCACTGTATAATATTTTTTATATCTAATGAATTGCAGAATATACTGTCATTAATCATTAATTCATTGATTATTGTGATAATATGAAAATGTGCTTTATTTCCACATGACTGAGAGGAAAAATGGAAATATGCCTCTCATTCAATCATTGAACTGAACTGAACTTCACAATTCATTATAATTCCATGTTTAATATGGTTTTGCCCAGTGGGTGAATAAATCAGTCCTTTTCAGGCACTAGATAGCTTTTAGATTTGTCATCAGAACATGTATGGTATTATGATGCATATCTACTCTTTATACATTCCTGTTTCCTAGTACAGAAACTTAATCTTCATCCTCATGTAAGTCATAGGAGGAACATCTCCTTTGTGAAAATTATTTGAGGGTAAGGACTTTTATTATTTTGTTGTATCTCATTAGTAGTTTGTCATTACTAATTAATGCACTGTATTATCTTTTGGTCTGCAAAAGCTTTTATAGTGTTTGCCATAGACTAAATATACAACACTTAAGGGAGAGTGATTAATATATTATAATTTCCTGAATTATGCGTTACTTTAAAAATCATAAAACTAATAGCTACTGGCTGAGAGGAATAGGACCTGTGTAATTGCTTCTGAATCCAGCTAAGGCCTATCATTGAAATGTGTTCGTTTCATAATGACATGTGCATAGGTGGAATCACAAAACGGGGACGATTAAAAGTACAAGTACAGCCCATTTAAAGACACATATTCAAATCATGTAATAATGCTTAATATGTGAACTTAGATTGGGAAACTAAAAAAATTCAAAGAGATTATTTGCCTGTGGCGATAGGTTTGGAGTTCCATATAATGCTCTAAACCTTAGGTTTTTGCAATGGAGGGGATAACACTCTGGATGAATTACCCTCAGTACCTTGTGAAATGATCATCTAGGTATTTCCTCTTTTAAAACCTTGGTATGTTGTAATTGGAGAGCGAGTAATACCAAGGTAGTCAGTGTTTGGTGAGCAGAGCAGACAAAATGAACTGCTGTAACTATGGAGGCCATCTAACTGTTCCACAACTGCAATCTTGGCAGACCACTCCCATTGGTTAAAACTTCAACTACAGCAGTGAACAACATCATTTCTATAAACCATACAGAGACAGGTGCGCTGAATCCCATAGTACCATGCTTGTAAAGAAAAGGAACCCTGTTTTAAAAAATGTATACCTATACACATTATACATACATTATATTTAATGTATACATAATGCATACTTTATGTACCAGTGTATGTGAGTTTGAGTGTGTACGTGCATATATATAGTGTTATATATGCAACAGAATGCTGTTTTTGATCCTTTTCAAAAGAAAGGACATTTCAAATTAATTTACCTGTTAAAAGGTCAAAAATGTGTGGGCAACCCAAAAAAAAAAAGAAAAAAAAAGAAAAAGGGAAAAAACGGCTGTTGGAATTATCCATGGATCTTTGGTTTTGTAGCTGATGAGGTTTTCGTTGTTCTTTTCCATTTTTCGTGAAAAAACTGCATAGGCACACGTTAAAGACAATCTTCAACTTGAGAGACACGTTATTCTGTCTTAGGAAGCGGCCGCCGTCCTAGCGAAAGCTTCCGCTCGTGTTGTACCCTTTTTGAGTCATTGTCTGCTTCCCCGTAAAAAGTCTGACACGCCGGGAGGGGACAAAGCTACCCCTCTGTCCCCCGCGACGTCCTCCTCCACCCTCCCTCCTCGTCGTCGTAGTCGTCACTGTTATAATATTCTTTCTCTATATAACAGTTTCTTGCAGAACAGTTAGGTGCAGAAAAAAGTTTCTTTGGTTTCGATTTCGTCAATAAATAGAAAAAGTCTCAAGTGTCCATAAAGAGTCCTTAAAGCCTTTGGCTTGCGTCTAATATCACGAAAAGCCGTGTTTCTAAGAGGGGCTGTTTACAGGCAAAGGGTCTGTCTTCTGTTCGCTTTGGTTTTGGTGTGAGTTATAGCTGATTGCGCTCTGAAAACAATATCAATTCAAAAGGGCACTGCACTGCCGGGACTAAAAATCCTATCTTGTGGTTCAAGTCAAATATGTACTACCTGCCTTCAGTTTATGTAAGACAGAGAACAGATGCTCAGGGTCTTAGTACAATGCAGCCTCCTCTGTTCATTTGCCACAGTGAGGCCGGCCTGCTGTACAAGAACACTGAGCATCCTCTCCATTTTGCTTGGAGGCTTTTAAAAAGATTAAACTGACAGGCATGGTCTTTTAGATTGTCCTTTTTTCCCTATTTCCAAAGGCCCTAAAAGGGCATGGCAGGTCGTTTAAGAGTGGTTTAATTACATCAGCTACATGCTCTCCCCATTCCCATCAGAGGCCAGCAGGTCCAAACAGGCCAATGATTCGTTTCGCAAAGTTAATAAATAAGATGATGAATAAAGCTAGGATAAATCTAAATTTTTTTCTTGATTAAATAAAAGAAACATAATAAATAATTTACGTGTGTAATATGTACATTTTTGGATAGGGAAGTGGTTAACCGCTGTTGTGGTCAACCACAAATGTTTGTGTGTGCATGTGTGTGTGTGTGTGTGTGTCTGTGTGTGCGCGTGTGTGTGCACGTGTGTGTGTAGGGAGGGGTGGGGTGATGGCTGTTCTTCAACCGCTTCATAGAAATGGCATCCTGAGTTTTCTAATACGTGAAGAACACCCTGCAGTGGGCAGTCCCAGTTCTATTGCAAAGGAAAATGTGCTTCGAGATTGTGCTAACGTACTTCGAGCACCGCCATTCGAGATACAGAGGGGCGCTTGCGGCGGCCGCTGTATGCCGCTAAGGGCCGACATACGTGTGCAGGTGTGTTCCTGAATACAGGCAAAACGTCAATCGGTGAGATTTGTGCTTGCATACCTGCCAGCGCCTGACGCTGGGAATTACGTCTTGTACAGCCCTGGTGGCCGGAGTCCCTTTCCTAACAATGAGAGACACTTGCTTCTCTGATGCTATTATACTGATTCCATTCTTTCTGTTGTGTGTTCATGTTGTTCTCTATCAGTTTGGTATGATTGTAAATAGACTAATGAGGACCCTCCCCGACTTAAACAGATAAACTTGTTAGGTCACCATGGATGTTTGAGAGTAGTGGAGATAAGGATTAATGAAACCCACTTGCACAGCTGATTTCGCTTTTCCATATGAATGAATGGAAATAATATGGGCCTAGTAAGTCTGGGGGAAAAAAGAAAGCCAAGGGAGAGAAATAAGTACGTATATTGAGATGTCAGTTCAGCTGAGTTAACGTAGTTGTAATCGTTTATGTTACTTTCTGTAATAGTTTTCATAAGCTTTTTCAGACAACTTGCATGTGACTAGCATAATTCCAGAGAAAGCAGACACTGAATTAAATTGTAAAAATTAATAAATTAAAAAAAGAGACTGTATAACCAATGGAATGCAAACATTTTCTACATTCTACATTTTTTCTACATTTTCCCTTTAGCATTCACAGTAGAATACAAAAAGGAAAAATGTTTGATTTAAACTATTTCTGTATATTACTATTATGCAAAATTCTAATAATTTAAGTAATGTAGCACTTTTTGCATTTTTGTTTTTGGTCGTAAGCACAATAAACACAATAGACTTAAGGAGTGTAATTTCACTCTCCTAATTTTGCAACCCCTTTATAGTGAACATCAAATAGCTTTGGGCTACTCAGTCAGTGTGCAAGTGGCTTCACTCTAGCGCTTGAACCCTGTGCGTGTTCTGAGGCATTTGATTGTGTTTGGCTAGTTTTGCCTGCAAACAGCCCCTCTCCCTTTCTTCACCCCCAAAAAAAAGCAAATTTTAAAAAGGTTTTGAATGATGTGCCCCTCCCTGGCGAACTGACCACTCCCACTTTTCCAGAAACCCCTCCCCTCCCCACCCGACCCCGCCCCCACCCTATCCCCCCCAATCACGCTTTGGTACAAGTGCTGGAGGCAGAGGAAGCGGCTCCCGGGCTCCCCTCGTCCACCCATTTGTCTAGGCTCCGCCTCCGGGCGTTCATGAAGAAGTTGCTAACGGTGGTCAGTTCCAAGCCCAGCTGCTGCGAGATGGTCAGCTGCATCTCCTTGGATGGGCGCTTGTTCTCCTTGAAGATGGCCAGCAGGGTGCGCCGCTGGAGGTCAGTAAAAACCAGGCGGGATTTCTTTGGTGTATTGCTCCTTTCTTTGCTTGGGTCTTGCTCTTTCCTTTTGCACGCTTTTGGGGGTGACAAAGGGGTGTGGAGAAAAAGGGGAAGGAGGGAGAAAGAAAAGAGAGAAACGATATCGATCAGTATGGATATTCCCAAAATTTCTGAGCTCAAGGTCTCTAGATGCAAACTAATGGCCCAGATTCATTCAGACCACAACATGCTTTGTCCTTAAGAACCAAAACAAATATTATCTTTTGTGTTTGTTTCACAAATGTCTTATGCATTTGGTGAATGATGAATTTACAAAAAATCTAATTCAAGGTTAAATAAAATGCTAGACAAAACAAAAAATGGAATTCAATGAAACCTACCCCCTGCTATATGGCCATGGCCCACAGCCTATTATCATCAAGTCATTAACTGTCAATATTTTTACCCAGAGCTACTTGTAAGATGGCCTACACTACAAACACATTTCAGCATAACAGAGAACAATGCCTTGTCCTGCATTATTATCCAATATTATTCATGAGAACAATAATAATGAACGTACACTGACTGAATTAAGAATAAAACTAACAACAGCAATAATCACAACAGAGTATGTGATAGGAACTGTTCAGTAGTAACATATATTGGATATAAACTAGGATTGTCAGTGATAACATGAAGACAACAACTCCGTAGAAGTAAGCCTCTCTGAGTGGATCCTGTGGAATTCTGGGATAGGTTCAGGGGATGTCGTCGCATGCAGTTCACAGCCAAATGCATCCCGCCTGTGTTGAATGAGTCCCGCTTTTCAGTAAGCACCAGCGCACCCTTGGCCTCCCCTCCTTATGAGAGCACCCTGAGTAAATGCACTGAAGACCTTTCATTAAGTCTTCCTCTTCAAGTCAAACATGGGCCAGAACATTCCTTCTGACTAAGAGTTCATTTGCCTCCAATTTGAGCGCTGGAAGACAAATGCCTTCAGGGAAGCTCTGCCGCTGCTGGCCCAACGGGAGAATATTTTCTGCGATGCATCTTGCTGTTTACACACGGGGGTAGGTGAATTTTCACACATTGTAATTTCAAATGATTTCTCCTGTGCAATAATCCTACTACATGAGAAAAACTGTGCTTCCATGTATCTGTCATTCTGCGTAGAGCAATACTCCAGCAGCGATCAGGCAACCATTTATGGAAATGCATGCATGCTGCATTACATTATAATAATGATTACAGTACCAGTATTTGAATGTTGCTATGGCAGTTATCATGGAAAATTGCCAACTGTTTTTTGGAATGAAAGTGACAAGATAGTTTGGCTCCTTTCAAGTAAAACCATTTTGCAAAATGCCACATATAATAATTACATTTTAATAATTACTAATATATGTATTTGGACTATATATAGCAACGGAATTCAATGAGGAGAGGATTTTGGCAGACATACTTTGTATAATCATTTGACTTTCTTCTCTTTATTCCATGGGTCCTTGTTAAGATCTCTAAAGAGTTTATTTTCCCACACTGCACTTGGCCCTTTGACTAGAGTGCCATTTTGACAGTTTTCACCTGAAAGTTTTTTTGTGGATCACTCGATCAATATGTAGACCAAAAAGACACCTATCCAGCATATTCAGAGAGAGAAACTTTAAGAGTATATTAACCTTGTTTGAAAATTAGTACCTGAGCATTCAGGCCTAATTTTATTAAAGAAAATGTATTCATTTTACATGAATTCAACCAGAAAGCAACCCTTATATGTTTGTGGTGTTGCTGACACTTCAGCTGTTTATTTAAAAATCTGTATAAAAGTGTCTCTCAACACCTTCTATCAACAGAGGTGAATTCCATGAATTACCCAGGACTAGCCATTGAGCCTGGATACTTGGAACAGTTTCATATAAAATGCTTGTTTTCTGGTCATCAAATGAAAAAATATTAAAATCTGGTTGAAAATAAAATGCTGCATTAAATTTTTAGGAAACTGTAACTCAAAAAGCAATGTGCTGTGTATTTACAATAATGGTTAGGCTACTAACACAATTCCACTTGACATATCTTGTTTTCAGCACAGATACTCCACAGACAATGTGAACGTACTTTTTTTTAAATCAGAAAGACAATATGAATGTACTGAATGTCAAATCATTCCAAAGTTATTGACAGGGTATTTATCCACATGCACTTAAGTCCAGACCCATCCTCACTACCCTGCACTTTCTCCACAACTGAGGCTAAATTTAGCCCATCCTTCTTTATTCCCAGTAACACGTGACGTTTTGTACGAATCAAAAAAAGGTATCATGTGCTTTAAATTTCATCCCTCAAATTTAAGGATAGTGCGCCATGTGGTTAGATTGAGCCGAGGCATAAAATCGGGCTTGCGCTGTGCTATCTCAGAAGTGCTGAAACGGAACTTCGTTGCCTCGGAGTTCTAAACTCCGTCGTCCTGCTGCAACCACTTCCTCCTATCACTCTGGTGGTTGCTCTCAAGAGCCATCAATCACTACCGATGCATATTTGATAGCCTCTTAATGTCCTGGAGGTACTGAGACCGAGAATCTAGCATACGCAGCCGCCGGCATTAGTGGATTGAATTGCAGCGACGCCCAGACAGCCCGAGACACCGGGGCAGGATGATGGCTGCATGTGGCTACTGGCGGTCTGGCCCGCGCCCGTCTCCAGGAGCATTCTGCTTCTGTGGGTTCATGCGGAAGGGGCTGGGATTGCAAAAGGCCAAATCAAAGGCAGCACTAAATAACAATGGCAGCTGACTTCCTGAGGAGCGTCTATCTGGCCATTTAACACTGTGCACTTTCTAGAGCCCTTTGGTACATTATTATGAAAATGGCCAATGCCCTTTGATTGACTGTGGTTGGGGTGCCAAACTGACCACATAGACAGCATTATTATTATAACAATAAATCCCATAGTGTTATTGTTGATATGATTTTGCAACACAGAGTGCTGACTAACATTATTTTAAGGGTTTCTCTATGCTGAATGCTGCACATCGAACCTTAATATATACCTTACATCTCTCACCTTCCGAACAATTTTATTTTTATGTTTAGTTTTGATACGATGGCATAAATGCAATTACTTATAGGTGCCTTCTGTAAGATCTTACAAACCTATGCCAAATCTGATTTCAGTTTTGTGTATGATATCACTCTGTTTCAAAAACAGATTAATATCATACACAGACAAATACAAAACACCTAAATTTGAATTCATACATACGCTTTACAAACACAACCACGTAGAACTGGTTGAACTGGTGCCATAATAGCAATGATCTTTATACTTTTCAGACTTCAGGTCGTGAACGACCCGCTGGTTGTCAGTCTTGTAATGAACAAAAGTCAGGATAATCGGAAGAACATCCTTTACCACACCATAGCAGCTTGGGCAAATTTAAAACGAGATTCACAACAAGTAACTCCACCTAAAAAAATAAAGTCTCACGAAACTAAAGATCTGAACACTATAAGATAAAATAGTCTGCGTTGCTTCTAGCGCCGCGAGTCCCCTGGCGCTCCTGACACAGCAAAAGAGATTTGATTTGATTACCTCTCTGAATTAAGTATGCACAACTGAGACCAATTGAGATCAATACAAATCAGGTTAAGTACTCAATTGTGTACAAAACTATTATGTAAGGGGAAACTATCTGAAAGGACATGTAAATAAACACATCGTCTGTACGTGAAGCGTTTCGGTTCCTGCATGTCGGCGCCTTCTTCGCCTTTATCTTGCGCCTAGTGCTGTGAGTGGGAGAGTTCAACCTCCGCATGACATTTATCTCCTCCTGCTTAGACCAGGGGAATACCTTATAGTATATGGAATGCAGTATATACCGCCTCTGCCTAATATATCTCTCCGTATTTCATTTAAAGCAAGGACTTCTTATATCCAAAGTACCACTTTCTTTTCGTTTATTTTTTACGTTTTCTGAAAGCAGTCACAGTAAAGACCCTTCCTCTTAATATGCGACACACAGCGCGTGCACGGGTTGCTGTCCGTGGTTCTGAAAATATGCCTCAACAAAGCCGTTTGACAATCTGCAATCAAACCTGCGTCCACAGAACAACTGCGTATTTATTGCATTTGCGCATACATCGGCGTTTTTCCTTTTGCAAACGACTAAACACCAGTAATAAACCGACAACTGTTCATCACGTGAACTATGGCGCTGTACCCACGAGTGAAATTACCAGGTGAAAGGAGGTCTTGGTTAGTCCAGAGGGTGGCAGTGTTCCACTAATATGCACTACCTAGTATTTCTCTGGCTTTACATGAGGAAGGAGGCTGCCACATGACGCTAACGGGCAGCATGTGGTGTTGTCATTAGAGCGAAAAAGGTCGTGGGTTCAGATCCCTGGTGGGACATTGCCAATTCATCCTAAAAACACAAAATTCACGCCATTTGTTAGTGTTTCTTAAACGTGTTAACAAGCGTGCACGGTGTAAAATTAATATTACAAATTCTTTATTGTTATTATTTTTCAGAGTAAGGGATCTTCAGTCGTTATCTGTCCTTTTTCGTGTCCTTGTTTTGTGTAAAAGCGAGCACTTCTTAGTATGTGAAGAGGGATAGGCTACGTTTATAACTGTCTTCGATTATTGTTGTTGATCAATTAAAAATAGCAATCCTGACAACATTTCCATCACCAACAAAATAATCTGAAGTAAGCATTTCGTGCAGTAAAACAATAAACATATTTACGTTTGATCTAACCTGACAATAGAAAACAGCCCGAAATGGCGCATGTTTGACTGGTTTTACTTCTTTAAAATCGACAGTTCTTATTTTATAGTAAAAATCGATCTCCATGTTGAACTTTGCTGTGCATACGAATGTAGAAATTAATATAACCGTTGAAAAAATTAAGTCGACCTAGTCTGAACAGGAATATGGGAAGTGGAAGTGATTTGCTTAGAGTGTGTAAACGGCGCTTATTGATTACTGTGGAGATATAATCAGATAACAGCAACTACTCAGCTTCCACGGCTTCTGGAAGACCAGGAAGTCAATCATATATATATATATATATATATATATATATAAGCTTTCGCGTCCATAATACATTTTAACACGACGCAACCCCGCCACGGCCATTTGAATAAGAAATGCATTCTGAAGCACTTACCGTGGTGACCTTATTTATGATGCATTGATAATAGTTTGCAGCGCGACCGGTTCTCTTAAAGGAAACAAAAACCAAAAATACCATCAAAAAGAAAAACTATTTAAATATGTACAGGCGACTGTTCCGAGTAACGGTTGAAATACATCTAAAGCCTTGGCGTTATATTTCCAGCAGTCACAAAAAGCATTAGCTACTAAATCCATTTATGAAAAGTGGAGACCGTGACGACCTCAGTACAACTTTGCTGTTCTATCCAGGTACAGAATGGAAGTGTCGAAGCACTATGAATAAACGAACTATTCACGGGAAACGCATGCGGCGTTATCTCCTGCCAGTAACTTTATTATTTATTTTAAAAGTCTCTTAAAACGTTATTCTGACTCTGTTTTAAAGTATCTGTGAAAAGGACGCCATGAAGTGATCTTACGATAAAGCCGTGAGCTACACCCCCCTGGAAAAATGTCGGTTCGCGAAAACATGTCAAGGACTCCGATTTATTATATATATATTTTTCAATGACACGCTAAATCAAATGCACTGAATGACACTCCTGACACAGGCGTTTTATCGATCCAGTCGGGAATAAACTTTATTTTCAGTGTCTTTAATTTCCTGCGGAAAAGATTCCTCTCCGTCGTCTCAATGCTTAACTTGCAGTGTCTTTACCTTGAGGAATTCATATCATAGTGCGAGGCTAAATGTATCGGATCTGTCTTCTGGTGGCTCGCATTCGTGTCAGTGGTCAATAAACGTGAAAAAAATATACTGGTTCAAAATAAACTGCACGCCCAATGAACGTATAGCTTTGGTGGTTCTGAATAAGTACGAGCAAAAATGTGCTTTGAAAGTGAGTTGCCTTTTAGATGCTTGGGGGAGATGTTCAATAACTAACCAGTCTTAATTTTAAGTCTGAAAACGACCCGGGCCGTTTCATTTATCACTCTAACACTCTGTTGCAACACTGAGTCACCATTATTTGTTTCGGAAACAAATCCGACAAATGAAACATAATGTATTAGCCTAACCTTTTAACATCTTAGAAGTAGCATAAATGCTGCTTTAGCAAAAGTTGATACCATCTTGCAGTGAGCATTACCTAGTATTCGTTGTTATTCACACATTCTATGCTCATACAACACAACTATCATCTCCCTTTTCGTCAATGAATAGTCGTTTGTTAATATAGCCTACACCACGTTTACGCCTACAAAATATATGTTACGAAATAAATACCGATGTCCCTATGGCCTTCCGAACAAAGCATCCACATTAGTTCAGAACTCGAGTCATTGCAGTGCTATGAATTTTGCTTTCGTCGTGTTGCATTGTGCTTACTGCGGCCATTTTGCGGCTGAAAAGGTGCCACCGCACTCTCCCCAGTCTGGGAGCTGCAGGCATACAGCAGCTAAGTGTATATGAGATGCGCTGTGCACGGGAGGGGCTGTCCTCTGAATCAATGCAAGTCAAAACGCTGTGACTTAATCACTGTCGATGTCCCCCCATCACGATCCTCACAGAGTGATCAAAAACACAATTATAATATTCAAATTGGTCTATTGTTTTCAGGGTTAGAAAGAGTTAACTAGATTTTTAAAGGGTAAGGTTAAATCAATTGGATCAATACTGTAGGTTTCCCTGGATTTATATCAAACGGGTAACAGCTCCTTTTGCCCATGGTTTATCTTTTTTCTCTGACAAATGTAAATCAATGTCTTCTGCCTCCCTAACAGTTCAGTGGTGAGAAAGTCGGCGCGGTACAGTCGAATGAGCACTCCTTACTGCACTGCACCCAGCTTAGTCACAGTTCCAGCGTTTAACGTAGTGCAAACCTGAGTGAATTATGCTGTTCGATTTTAACTAGCCTACTCTAAACTCAAACCTGTAACGAAAGGTTTAAATGATTATGTTTCTATATTCTGACATTCAGTTAGTTTTCATTTGACACACAGCTCAAATAAAAGGCAGAATACCATCAAGCAAAATGCTACATAACCCCGAAAGATTTGTTTGAAATAACCGGTAAACTATCAAAAATACGAACGATGTATGCGCGAACGTGACTCAAATGTCCATTCTGTTGTCTTCCTTGTATATTTTCCGAATATTTCATGTATTAGGGTTTCACAAAAGTGGCTATCATGTCATGGAACCAAAAATCAAATCCTTCAAAGGTTGGAGCATTCTTCTTGCAAATTAATGGCGAGTATGGCTCAGATTCAATCTCACTGCAATACAGTATGTGCATAAAGCAGGCTTATGCAATTAAGCAGGTGTGTAATCGATACTTGCACACCATGCGGTCGGTGTTGTACGTCGCGTATGAATTATTTTCAATATTTAAGAATCTGAACAGAATCTTAAAACGTGCTTGTACGCGTTATTCAAAATCCGCGTTTTGATTGAATAGAGACCTCGCCGTTTTTTCAGTACCTTAGACAGCTCCACGCACATTCGGTCCATTCTGGCGCTAAAAAGAGACCCATGTGCCGTATAACCATCTTCCCTAACGAATGATAGCCTACCTAGCCCAAGATTGAATCTAAATTTTCGTCGGTAACGTATACACGTATGCGCAAGTAATATTTTCACTTACAAGGACTTCGTTGTTTAGTGTAATTAAAGAAGACCTTGGGGTTCTGAAAAACTCAACTTATACTCAAATTTGCTGAATAAATGTCAAGGAAAATCCAAAGCGCCGTTTGAATGTTAATGCCCTAAATCTCAACTGTTCGTGCAGTAGTTTGAGTAGAAGGAACCGTGTTTGTTGTTTCAAAACGAATGACCAAAGTGAAACGGATGAAATGAGCTATACAGTGTGAGCTATAGACGCAGTGAGCTACAAGCATGATCAAATGTCAAATGTTTCTTTTACAGCAACAATACAGCATATGGACATAGCAAACAATCATGCTTTCATCATTAGTCATACAAACATTAATTAAAATGCAGAAAAGGGATACAAATTTGTTTTCAAGTAACATGCAGTGCATATTGTAAAGTGCTTCAGCCTAATATCCTGCTGCATGTTGGCACAATAAAAATATCAGGGAAATCGGGATCCACAGTAAACATGACAACCATTCAATAGACGCATCTCATAATACACGACAAACACCTAAGTGGGTAGCTGAGTGGTACAGAACAAATTCAGGTTATCACCAAACATGAGACCCAAAAAACAGTAAAGACTGAAGGCTATGATCAGTTCAACAGCAATAACTTCGATTATCGATTTTTAGCAAGAATTCCTTTTTGATAACATCACAACTCAGGAGTTGCTGAAATGCAAACATGTAGTTTAAGAATGACAAAAAAGCATAGCTCTTAAATACATTACTCAAAGTCAAAACCACAGACCATTAGAGTTAAACTGAACCTGTACCCTCCCTACAACAACTACACCCAAGTCATGCCAAGTGAGCCATAAACTAGTAAGAAATGTTGTCCTCTAGTACCAAAGTGGGTGTTCATAAATAGAGAAATACGGCAAAGGTGTAATCATGACATTTTGAACACTGCCTCCATGGAGCCCCCCATTCTGTGAACATTAGTCTGAATGGGGTTCTCATGTTAGAGATGCCAGGAGAAAGCAGATGCAGGAGTAACCAGAGGCGGGGTTCGATCCCGAGTGCCACCTCCTCTCCTCCTTCCCTCCAGGGCCATATCACTGCTGGCCCTATGAAGAAAATGAGGTAATGAAAAACTTCAGGGCCTCCTCCTGAGGTCTGAGCTTTTCAATTAAAAATTAAAAAGTCCGGCCTAAATGGAGGCAGGGCAGAGGACGCCTGCTTGATGCAGGCCTTGCTCCTGTTAAATGTATAAACAGACTCCGGGACTCTGTCTTACAGCTCTTTATGGTTTGCTTCCTAAGCTTTATTGCAGCAAAAAAAAAAAAAACAAAAAAAAAAACAAAGTGAAGACACTGGACACTGTATGCACTACAGGTTCTAAGCTCAATGGAGAAAAGGATGGGAGCATACATCTTTTGAATCGCTTTCGCTGAATTACTCAAGCCAATGTTTAGGCAGGAACTGTGCACTGCTGGGTTCCTTGAAGTTCAACTATTATACCACAGTGCTTCTGGCCAAACTACCACCGAAATTCACAACTGGTGGAAAACAGGACTCGCTGTCATACAACAGAGTTTCAGTTCTGCTTGTTTTTTAACCTTTCATCTTCTGGCTGAACTCCAAGTGAACCAAATATTTACAGGTTAAATAATGTCCTTTTTGAGGGTCTGCTCTACATCCAGCTGAACTCTAAACTTTGAGCATGGGTACATTAGTCTGTCACTCAGACAATAACATCATATGTGCAGTACTGTTGTGAAATGTATGCATAAATGATATGTTAAAATGTTACCACAACTATTCATAACACACAAACACAGCATAAGCTACAGAGGCACTGTCATAATGTAACTATAATTGACTTGTGTTATTCACATCGCATTTTACTACAGCTACCACGTCCTGCCATTAAACAAAGTTATTTCTCTTAAATAGCTTATATAAAGTTTAATATGTACTGTATGTTTCAAAAAGAGCACAGAACCCTCCTCTGTAAATCAGCCAAACTTGCCAATTACAAAATTAGCAGAGCAATCAGGGCATAATTTCACCAATCCTTTATCACACCAAGTGAATTACAGATACTCAAAGCTTTGATTTTAACTCCTATTTTTCATTTCCTCCTAGACTGAAGAACCACTTCTTTCATTGTGAAAGGGTCAGCATTACATTACAAAGAACATTAAACAAACACATCTGACTATAATCATGTTTTTTTGTGAACATGGGGCTGGGGTTAAGGTCAGCAATCATGGTTTATTGTCCTCAGTGAGCCTTAGAATGCATTTTTTCATGTAATGACAATCAATGACTCATTTATCTATGATTACATATGTGGACTTCATCAGAAGTAATCCATTCTCTAGCACTTTTGCATTATGTTAAGCTCAGCCAGCTTTCAGTGCAGTAATAGTTTTATCAGTTGTTCTCTATCAAGGACAGAACTGAGACAAGAGTGCATTTGTGTGGCTAAAAAGCTGTGTCCTCTCTAATCAAACAGATAGCAGTGCTGAATGAGTGTCTATTGGGAATGGCAAAGTTCCACATCTACCCCAGTGGTGATGACATCAGCGGTTCAAAGGTATGTTGCCAGACTTACTTATCACCGTCGAGACAAGGCCAATTGGAGTACTCATTGACTCTGTGATGTCACTTTGCTGATGAGGAAACAGCCTCAGAGAAGGTCTTGATCAATTAGAGACTTTAGAATAAAAGGTAAATCATAGAATAGCTGTTCTAGAGAAGGTCTTGATCAATTAGAGACTTTAGAATAAAAGATAAGTCATAGAATAGCTATTCGCTCTTTGGTTTCACTGATTTGCTTCACATACAGTGCATAAGTCATGGTTTTAAATAGAATCTGTATAAAGATAAAGTCATTTTTTTGTTTTTTGGGAACAATGTCACATGTTTCCCACATACAAATTACCTACTGAATGAGTAATAACACCAATCCTCACGTAAACAATTTAATCTTTTGTAATCATTGAAGACGACTGTATTTAAATATTTATGTTACAATGGCCATATTTTCTCTGAAGGGATTATTGAAAAAAAAGGATCCATGTGTCTTCATTTCACAATGACCTACCAACGATGTCAATAATGCAATAATGATGGCCTGTAAGAAATAATAGCAAAGTTGAATTTGTGATGTGTCCTGTATGGGGCTATTAACTATTACAGTTTTGAATTTCAATCTAAAATAAACTTCTGGTTTAAATTATGGTGATGAGACTGTTGAGAAATTGCTAATTTAATTGATTCAAAAGTCCAGTAGGAAAGATGACTGAGGACAATGAACCAATGATTGTCTCTCTCAGTATTTTGCATTTCTGTTATTCAAAATGTATCCACTGATTCAATAAAATAACATGCTATGTCTTTCAGTATGCACAATAATTAGTTTCACATTAAGCATTAGTAGATCCTTTTCCCAATATCAGACAGACAGCTGTCCAGTGAGCCTACCACAGACAGAAATGCCTTATTCATAGAAACAAACTGTTTTAGAGTTTGTAAATGGCCGGTTTATCAGGGCATTTTAAAGAGTATCATCATGCCAATGATGACAGCTGATCTGAAAGTACAAGAGTTCGCCTTCTGACAGATCTCCCATTCCCTGCATGTCTGAATATGAAAACGGTTTCGACATGATCACACCCTGAAATCCCCTTCTCTTACAGTAACTGATAAATGGCACATATGGAAATCCACTTCCTTACAGTCACCGATAAATAACACATCCTGAATTCCCCTTTCCGTACAGTCACCAATAAATGACACACCCTGAAATCCCCTTTTTAGTCACTAAGGTACAGTATAATGGACCCTGATATTTCTTGACTGCTCAGAGGTCTGAGAGAGAGAGAAAGGAGCAATGCAAGATGCCGCTGTTTGCTTCCCCGATGTCCTTGTGTGTTTCAGTGTAATACAAGAATGAATCTGATGATATTGATAAACTGGCAGAGTCAGTCTACCTGCAGTGCACTTTGCACTTAATTTTGAGCAGTGAATTTAAGTGACATTTATCCTTATAATATCACGACTGGCATTAACTGAAATAACAGAAATTGGGTGGGTATAAGACCCAACAAACCACCAGCATGTTAAATTTTAAGGGTACACTACATTGTGGCTATTCTGGAATATGGGCCTATTTTCAATGCCAGTAGTCCTGTTGAGAGATGATAGAATTGAATGATTTAGAATATGACTTAAACATGTTTGTGTTACAAGGCTGAATTCCTTTCGTGACATCGATAGCTATCTTCAGTGCTTACTGGAGAGTTTTTTTTCTATTGAATTCCAGTATCATGAACAATATGAAAGCTGATGTGCAATCCCTTCCTTAAAGAGCTGTGTGAGTGTCCTGATGAATGCAGCGGCAATAATGTGTCAACAAAAAAATGAAATTCTAACAGTCTGAGGAGTTTTTTGTTTTCCGATATTATATTATTTTAAATAAACTGGTCTGGATAGGTAGCCTCTGCTTAAAGCATTCCTTCTGTATTGATTAAGCCACGCTTGTCTTCATGGTTTCCAGGGGACTGAGTGCAGCAATAATACAAGTGCAGGAGTGAGTTTTCAGAGTCTTGTCTGCTTCCTGATGATGGTCTTCACTCTCTCTTCAGCTCTTAAAGTAGGAACCTTGTAACATCTGCATGTATTTGGGTCAGAGTTTCAGTCCAACTCACTGACTGGAGCTAACATGCAAACAGGGGATTGAGTCTGGGGTTAAAAGAAGCAAACTTTGCCCTTTACTCAGCTGGTGTTGACAGAAACTCTTATTGTAAGACATTGCAAAGTCTGGCCATGTTTGGCCAAGCAAACCAGATTGTCTAATGACCGCAGATTATCTGAAGGCTGTAACTCTGTAACTCGCATCGTCAACAAGAAGCAGAGAAGAAATGTGAAGGCTTATGACGACTTTTGCTCCACCATCACACAGCATCATCAAATGAGCCTACAGCCAGTTTTAAGTTTGAAAAATGCAAAACCAAATCCAATTTCTTGCTTGCATAACCTAGAACTCCTCTTCTGACTCCATCAGACAATCACAGACACATTTTGTGATAAATTCTTTTTTTTTGACCATCCAAACCAACAGTATTCAAAGTGGCTTCCTCATACAGCATGGGGCATTGATAAGGATCAACATTGGAAATGACTATTTCAATCGTAAGTGCGCCTTCCAGAACTTGTTGATTTACATATAGAAAATTAGGTTGGCTTTTCTTCAGAGATATTTCTGTTAAACTTCACGTCATCATTTTACCATGTGTTGAATGTGAGGACACATGTCATTTCTACATATAGCTTTTGAAAAACATGGTTTTAACCCCTTTTTTCTTGTAGCAAAGGATACTTATATAATATATTTTTAAGTCCTTCCACAGTGTTAAAACACAACAATAAGCTATATATCTGAACCTTACAGACACAGTAGCTATCTACACCATTTTAATTATGTGACAGTCTTCCCCCCAAGAGCTACAACCCGATAATTGCCAGCATGAGGTGCTTTACCATGCACGGACAGAGCTGAACAGTTTTGCAAATTAGGGACTGCTGTTGATGAATATCTGGCACATTTCCAACACTACAGTTGACAAATCTGTGGACGTAACCTGTTCTCTTTCTGATGACTGTTTGAGACGTGTGCAATATTTCACTTTGCATTGCCCAGACAGCTCCACAGTGTGCAACAGCATCACGCTGAGATAGGCTACCTAACAGCACTTAGAAGAAACAGCATTACAGCCGCAGCCCAGATGACCTCTAAGGGTCATAAATAGCATCTTCTTACATGTGCGCGCTGTTTGTTTATGTGTTACTGTTCCTTTAATATATGACTGCGACCTACACGTACGAATGATTAGATTTCAGATCGCTAGACTACTTATTGCAAAAATAACATACATCAGCGTGTTCCAGTCTTTCCCCCCCACGCCATAAGCAAGTCTCTTAGAAAGCGCCTAAAAGGAGGTCTGTACGAGGTCTGTAGCACATTCCGCTGCTGGGAACATATTTCCATCATCAGCTTTCCTGGAAGATGCCGGGATCAGGTTCCAGATCAATGCGAACTGGGTCCACACGTTTATGTTATTGTTGCCAGCATTAATGCCCTTTTAATCTTCAAGAGATTATCCGCATCGATCTACACCCATGGAGCTACACATATTTGTTTTAGAAAGTGACATAACCACAGGAGTGAAAGACGGGAATAAAAATAAACGAGAAGGAGGTGGGGGTGGTGCGGGGGGAGTCTTCTTTGGATCTTATTCCAGTGTTTTCTCGTGTCAAGATTTCCCCTCTGCCTTCAATGCCCGATGGAATTCTATGTTAATTCTGTGTTACTCCTCCGGGAAACGTCAAGGTCTCCCAAACACTTGCTTCTTAATGATTAATTTTATGTTGCAACTCATTTTCACTTTGATTTTAAAATGGGCGTGAAATATTCCATTAAAATTATATTTTTAACAAACCCCGTTTCAAACTTTCGTTGAAATGCGAGAATTTCATTCCATGTAACTAAATCCCAGATGTGTTAAATAAAACAATCGTTTTAAAACAGTTTGCAGACGCGTATCTCGGCGAGGATTTACACGTTATTACACTTGTAATTAGCTACGAACCTCAATTAATCGTTTCCAACGGCCCTGTAGTCAAGCCTCAGTTTTTTTAGTGACCGATAAATAACTGTTACAACACAAGGAGTGTTAGTATTGGGTTATAGGACTGGGTAAAAGATGCCTAGTTATTCCTGTGTTGAAAATTCACTGCAGTGCACAGTCTGTGAATCGATTCAACGGGATTCAGTGGCAGACGGGACGTTTCTATCAATGTGCAAGGCGATTTGGCTACAACATGGAATTTAGACAAGCACTTAATTCGGAGTTTATTCTTCCCGCAATTTACTTGACTTTTTTCTGTCTTGAGATTTGACAGAAATATTGTAAGACTACATATAGGCTACATTACCTTAAATTCTCGTTAAAGCTACGGATTGACCGCCTCGCGCCCTGTTCGTATTACCCCCTGTAATTTCACAATTTAATAAATAAATATAGGTTTTTTTGTATTTTGACCGAAGCTTGTGAATGCCTAGACTAAACTGTTGTTCTCAACACTTCAGCAATGTGTGTGGAGATTTTTTTTCTTTCAATAGTCATGTCCTGTGCCTTTATGCTTGTTGTCTTATTTTGCCCATTATTCACCGTGCTTTCTCTGCAAACCGTGAGCCGAATATGAATTATTTGGTGTAATACAAAACGTTATCGGATTTGTGGCTGCCTCGAGATGTTAGACCAGCTTGATTGCTTGTAGTGTGCGTGGAATAAGCTTGAGCCGAGTGTCACCTTTGATTTGACTGAATAAGTACTGCAAGGGCAGGGTCATTCACTCCCTGCGAAATCACCCTTTTTCCCATCGCGAAAATTAATTTTCTTGAATGTGTGCTTTCTTCGTAAGAATAAAATTAACTAGGCTTTGTCACATATTGCACGTACGTAAGCCTACACTATTGGTTGTCATTGCTGTTTTCGGAGTTGCTACAGACATTGAAATTACATTAGCCAACGAATACATGTGGCTGGTTGCTCTATGGAAAAAATGCATTAACCGTTTATTCAGAGTGCACAGATATATACCCATTTCAGCTTATAAATTATTCTTTCTCTACAAGTCCGGACAGAGGCCTCGCGCTTAGCTTCAGATTTTGCCTGGTTAACCCGAGACAAGGTGACGTTTGGTGCTCCGGCTCTGGGTCATGCAGAGATTTCTATCAATAATTCATTGAGCCGCTGCAGCTCCTGTTCTTCGTTTCAATTCCCCAGCCGCGCCGATCACATAATACAGCCGCCCCCCCCCCCCCCTCCAAAAAAAAAAAAAAAACCCGACCAAAGAGTATTCCACCATCTGTACGGTAACAAACCTGCGAGCAGAACTGCAATGTCTTCAAATAACGAATTACTGCACATTCATAATGTTGGGGATTATTGTCAGTAGCACCTGCAATTAAAGGGTTTGCTATATTAAAGCTAAACATTAGGCCTAAATATAGCCAGGAATTCACATAATTTATAGCTATATCAATTATATGATTTAGATCAATGTTACAAACGGAACCACGTATAATTAGAACGCTCACAAACAAGGTAATGATTTACAATGTATTATGAATGTGAAAAACCCGAAACCATACAGGGATTTCACCACAATTTACATAGAACCAGGGCCTACCACACACAACAATTGTCACTCCGGTTGCTAATATGCTTGTTCCCTACTGGAAATGTGCACCATACTGCCTAGTCAGAAAGCTCGCGTTTATGTGAGGCACGACTGGCGAGTAATTTCCATAGAAATCACTTCAAATTTTACTTTGACTCTGGTGTATTACAGCACAAACACAGTTAGTTACACAACTAGCTGTAGCTCACACATTATACACTAGACATAATTATTCCAAAAACGAATCACGACAAAGCAGTGTACAATTTGAATTTGCAAATGTTAGAACCGAAAATACTAGAACAAAGACATATCTTGAAGCAGAATTCCGTTATTTGTCTTTGTAAATTTGTGTGGCTAGGTATTTAATTTTTTTTTTCACTGATTTGCACCAATGATGTTATTGTTGTTACTCTACCGTGATCACCATTCAAAATATTAACACGAAAATGCTGTATACACAACTGCAAAAATAGAGGAATATTCCGTTTCAAAAGTGGTATATTATTAACTTGACCCCTGTTTTCTTGAAGAGAACAAAAGAAATTGGGCTCTGGAAGTTATATTTTTTATCGCTAGAGGGGGCAACAACCTTACTATCAGTACTCTCACTTCTGTGCATTTTGCCCCGTTTTTCCCATAGACTTTGCATTGGGTACCATACACAATCTAGTGAACGGAGACAAATCTCCCTCTTTCTCTCCCTCGTTCTCTCTCTCCATCTCCTTTTTCACGTAAACACACGCACCGAAAACATATAGCCTACCTTTAATGCAAGTACAAATTATATTCGTAGACATAGACCAAATGCGTTTTTTACACTTTGGAGTCAAAACGAATCATGTCACTAGCAACAAAAATACTGTACAAACAAACGGATTCATTGCGGAGAAAACGCAATGAAAAGACGAAATCGTCAGCTTTTCATCAGTGTGCCGTGATTTTTTTTCCTGACAAAAAAGCAGATTTTCAAATGATCGGCATGGAATGTCACAAACATCTAAAGACATAAGTTAGTTCAAGACAGAATTCTGAAACAGCGCTCGCCTAAACAGTCTTGGTTCAGAGGGGTAACAGACACACATTAAATATGAATAAAATACACCTTGTCACTAAAAGAGTGTTCTTTTTCAGTTTGATTTCAAACAATACCTTTGAACCAATGAGTAAAAACAACTACATCTAAATGACATCTGTAAAAGACATCAGCGTATTTACTTTAAATCTGAAATATTTTCCAAGAAGGTAAAAAAACGATCTTGCAATTATTATTGATCGTTATTATCGATCAATAATAATAATGTCATTCGGAATAAGTTTCAATCATCAATGTTACTCCATGAAAATCGTGAACTCTGTTTTAGTGGAAGGATTTATAACAAAAGAAGGCAAGCAATTCCATAAATAAATCGTTTCATCAAGATACCTTGTCTTACCTGCAAGCCGTAGGGCCGACATCCTCTGGAACTCGGGTTCTTGCAGCCACTTCCACATTCTCCTGAACGTCTCCCTTCCCGATTTAAGTTTACTCCAAGGTTTTGGGTTCCTTAGGAGGTCGGAAAGGGTGCCCTGCGAGCGACACAGCACCCGCTGGGCGAAGATTGCCTGCGGGATGCTGTAGCGCTTCAGTTCTGCCGTGATTCTTTGTGCCACCTCTTTGGTGTTGATCTCTTCGAGGTGCCCCGAGTTGGTACCTTGCGTTCCCGAGGAGGAGGGCGGTCTGTCCCGACTGGAAGCCAACACAGGCCCGTGGGATTGAGGGTGGCCCGGGTGCCCGTTGTGGTGCATCCCGTTCAAATGCGGCATCATACCTGCCGCGGGGCCACCGAGGCCTCGAGAGAGGTGCTGATCCCCCCTGGCCAGCATGGCAGTGTGGGCATCAAAGTTGGAGCTGAGCATCTTGTCGTGCCCGTGCGTGCTATAGTTGTGGAGGCTTTGCTGCGTGTTGTGGATGGAGCCCAAGCCGTTTCCGAGGGGGCTGCTGGCCAAGGGGGATAAACTCTGACCCATCCCGGTCATGTCCTTATGGTAGGGGCTGTAGAGGTTGTTCATTGCTGGTAAACCCCTTTCGTCCCGCATCAGCGTAAAACTCCCGCTTACGTTCCCAGAGAGACGCTGGTGGTGATGGTGATGAGGGTGGAATTTGTCCGAAACGGTGGATATGGGGGGTAAGGGTTGGAGTGGCGTTAAGGTGGTGTAGGTACCGCTCATGCCCATCCCAGGTGGGGATGTGTCGCACGGCATGCTCATTGCGTGGTGGAGCGGGAGAGACAATTCCGGACGGTACTCTCCAGCCCCGTCCAGAATTGTAGCCATGCTGGACACCATAGCCGACCGCGAAGATGCCGCGGCCAAATCCTGATGTATCCGCAAGGAAGCAGCCCCCGTGTTCCGACTGTGGTGGGGACTGTGACCACTCATCAGATCCTGGTCATGGCTTACTCCACCATGCAGATTGCCAATGCTGTCCATTGTCATCTCTGGATTCATGGCGTAAGCATCCAAATCCTTGGCCAGGCATCGATAGGCGTTGTATGCAGTCTTCATTCAGTCCATTGATTTGTTTAATGTTTATATGCCAGGGATGGGTTTTTGTCGTTTGCGTTTTTCTAAGGCCTCTCGGGTTTTTTTTTAAATAAAAAATTACCGATCTCTATCAGACGGGCCAGTGCTGATTCCCCATGTCCTAGCCCTCTCCTCCTCCTACGTATTCTGTTTAGGCAACTAGCGCTGTCCGGGATGGGTTTGCTCCCCGATCACCCTACCCCAGCGAAGTGGGCGGGGATTCGCTTTTGATTGACGTCTTTTTTGCTCAGTCACAATCCCTCTTGCGCTTATCAAAACGCTTCCCGGAGGTTGTGTATCCAATCCGTGTTTACTGGGTATGGCAATGGGAGTTCATGCTCGGTTGAGATTTGTATGCAGCTCCCGCATCTGGAATCTAACGTCAGAAAGTCCGGATTTCTCCTCAACTAATGGTAACCCTTTCATTGCCTGTCATCAATCGTCAAAACTGTTTTACGAATTGTTTTACACTGTATCATTCGCTGAGAGTGAAGCTTAGATGTCTTCATTTTTAGCAGATTTAGGCTATAATGATATAGGCTACTATTTCTGTTTTGAGATTAAATACCCCAATATTCATTATTAAGGACATCTTAAACACAAATGTATTGCCTTTTTTATTTTATTATATCTGTTAATGACTTTGCAACTTTCATTTATAGGTACAAGAAAATACATATCAGACCGAATTTATGAAATACATCTACAATTTGTTAAACATACACGTGGATCCCTAAACAGGATGGATAACAAATACATAGGCCATGCTGTAATGAGATATTCTTGTAATGTGTAGTTACATAGCCTACTGATTTATTTTGAAGCTCATAACCTTTTAGCAGGTGTTTAACCCAACTCGACATGTTTATTGGAGCGTTATTCATTTGCACACATAAACTGATCACATGAAATGTATAGGAAATGTGTAACGTTAGAATATTTGGAGACGTGATAATCAAAATAAATTAAAAAAAAAAAACAGGTAGTCCAAGTATTGCGTGTATTTGGTATATACATTCTAACAGACATATGTGCTCTTTTTCTCTCTGTCACTCACATGCACACGCATAAAATACATTCATCGTGCATTGCGCCAAATGGGTTAAATTAAAGCTTACATAGGCTACCAAACTTAGGCAGTTTATTTTTTCTACAAACTTTAAAACTCAATCGGAATTTTTAAAAGTCTGTTTGTTTGACTCGAAGTTCCTCTTTTCTACGGGACGATGGCCCTATGGCCACGCCATAGGCCTTCCTCATTAAAACAATCACAGACCTGTGTCAAACGTCTCCTAAATGATGTCAGCAGAAGATAAAGTAAATAACCTTTCGGGTTATGTTTCTTCTTATTGATGTACACCTCCAAAAAACACACCCACCAAGTTTCGTTATTCGTTTCACATTGTATTGGCAAAAATTCTTGCATTTAAAAAGACACTAATATTAGCACAAAAAACGGAACTGATTACATTTGGAAACGTGGGGCTTTTAAACGAATAGGTTTTTCCACGGCAGGTTGCTACTATCTTGGTTTTGGGTGGTTATTTTGTTTTGAGACTGCGCAGATGTTGCCTTTGTTTAAAGAGACTGTAATTAAGGACAGAAGGACAGAAGTCTAAGAAGCGTGACCTATTTTCCTTTTGATCAGCTGTCAAAGGAGGAGCAGGGGGTCTCTTGTAGAAAAGGCTTCCTCCCAACACTTTCAGCTGTCAGGAGAAGACCTCGCCAATTGGAAATTGGTCTCGGGCCCTGAATACTTCCTCATTTGTGTTAGCACGCTGACAAAACACGCCACAGTTGTGCCTAAAAGTATGACACATTTTGTCATACTTTTAGTATGAAACGTTTTGATCCTCTACTTCCCTTAATCACTTCTCAGGCTTTTTTTTTTTTTAAATCACCTTCTTATCATTAACTCAGATATTTCGACTCATTGTTAAAAATGTACAGAATGTTACCCTAAATCCGAGTGTTTTTCATAAAGATAAATTTAGACTGCCACAAAGGTTAATTCACTAACAAGAATACCAATATTTTCCAACTAGCTATTGCCTTAAATGAAAATGAAAATTTTCAGATACCTCAAACACACAGTTCTTCTAGTCAATAATCACACTTATGAATGGAGAGATATGTTAAGTTGCTCTTGGAAGGACGAGAGGCGGCATTCTCAAACCTCAACTAGGCTCTTCAGTGATTCTGTTAGACTAATCTGTGAGTTCAGTCACAAATTAATGATAACTGTAAAGAAACGGCAGTACAAAAGTTGGCTATAACATTAACATTATGTAGCTACTAATACGACGTACGAAATGTCATTTTCTCATTATTTTCACAGAAAATAATACGGACTGCTTACACCTTTTTAGAAGAACTGAAGTCAGTTTGAGACAAAACTTTCTTGATTTATGTACGAGATCTTTTATTGTTGGCTGTGTTTAAAGACTGTAAATAATTACATTCGCATGTCTGCTGTCACTCTCTGTATGACAGGAGTTTCCTGCAATTACTCAACTGATGTATGTGTAGGACAAGTATAATTTGGAAAAAAAAAACAGATGCACCTATAAACCTATATCACAACAGCAAATACTTCCGATGCATATAGTGACAATAATAAAATACACTATCTATACTGTGCAGATGTCTCGGGGAAACGGGAAGATGTAATAACACTCACTGAAGATGCAATAATTTGTAAGTTTATCCGCTGCAGTTGTGATTAAAAAGCAAAGACCGAGGGAGGCCTGACTAACAGTGGGTCGATCGGGACAGGTTTTTCCCTTTTTCTTCTTTCATTTTTGTCCTCTCCCAAGCCATCTGCTATGTAAGTGCAGAGGTATTGATCAGAATCATTGTGCTGCGGACCCCATGCTAATCTATAGCGTTACTGGCAATCAGGTTGAGCTTTAGGTTGCATCTGTCTTCTCGCCACGATCTTCCAAATCTTTTTGCCATATACAGTGTCTGGATGGTCGGTGGTAAGTGCACGACATTCCTTTGTCATTTTACATCATAGTCGTTGACTCCGAGAGAGGGGGAAAAGCGCAGTTCAGCTGTTTTTCGGGGGATTCTGGAGTGATAACGTTTGCATAACGAAGCATGGGCGCTTTAGGCCAGTGTTTCCGCTCGCGTGTTAAACAGCGTTGAGACGGCAGTGAAATGATGTACTCACACGCACTCCGGCAAAAATGCCAGTGGTAATTGCTAAAAAATAAACTGACAGAGCAACAATTTAAATTTCTTTTGAATTATTTTGAGGAGATTATCGTGCGATGTTGAATTACTAATGCTTGTTTAAAAAAAACACACTAATACACCAGATATGTCAGATTTGTGTAACTGATTCAAATTCAAACCAATACTCATGTCAATACGCCGTTTAAATCAAGTTATGAGCGTTGTTGAATATTTCTGTCTCTGAGGTATTAAAAACAAAGCGATATTTGATTTAGACAACTACTAATGTCTGATTCAGACAATTTTAAAGGCACAGCCAGTGCATTCAAGTTAAATTAGTTTTCAGAAGTACGGAATCCGTTTCGAAAACCCTAAAATGCTGAAAAGCAGGTAATCAGAGGAGCATTGGCGACGGACACTTATCCCATTACTTGAACCGGTGTAATCCCTACAGATCGGCTTTTGAGGCGAGGAGCACTCTTTAGCCAGTTTGAAGTGAACATGAGCCCCAAATTCTAACCGGCTATCAAAAAGCCTACCTCTCGCACTCAAATGTGACAAACAACTGTTTGGGGGTTTAGTTAATTACGTGCTAAATCTGATCTACCTTTATTCCACACTAACACCGTGAATTTTCACTATTGTTGTTATTAATGTTCTTGTCGTAGTTTTAAATCGTTCACTTCTTTTTCAGTTTACTTGTATCTAGATTCACCGCGACTCAAGAACGAAAAATTCGGGGAAAACGTGAGGTTCCTACCCGAAACATAACGGTCGGCGCTTTTAATTAATAGTTTTAGCAAACCTGTCCACGTTATTCCTGGAAACGCTTGGAAGTCATGTTGAGCTTTAAAGCAAAGTCTCTTTGGCATACGCGGCTGCCTCTACTTGTGGTTCTTTTTCAAATACAAATGAGCTCGGCACAATCAACAGGGGGTTTTCATTCACCGTTAAACTATTAAGAAAGAGAGAACTGCTGGCTTCTCCGCGTTTCGTTATTCTTTGTAAGTACAGTTAAGATAACTTGTGAGGTAAACGAGGATAGAGGTCCTCTGTGATATTGTCTGCTACTAAACGATTAATGTTATGCGCGTCATCTCGCACTTTATTCCCGAATTGAAAGAGGGAAGATAAGGTCTTTTTTGCTCTTGTTCAAACTTTGGCGTGAGGCCCTATTGTTGAAGTTGAGTTATGCGTGAAATCCGTTTTATTATGCACACAAAAGGAGAAATTTTGCTTCATAGTAAAAGGGAACGAATTCACCTCGAGGACGTGCTGCTGTTTGGGTGGCAATATATAATCCTGGACTGTAGACTTTTTAAAGCGAGACTTTATATCGCCCAGTTTTTAATTTGATTATTAATAACGTGGATTATATTATTGAGCCTGTCAGAAAAATGTACCAAATTCCTTTAAATTCCATAACTGCATATATGCAGTTCAAGTATATTTATTTTTAGAAATGCACACCTTACGTCATACTTTAAAACAATAACATTGACAACGACGGTAGCTCCAAACATGTATAGGCTACCTATTTTTAATTTGTTCACAACCCATGGGTTTTATTTTAAGATGAAAGCTAATCATTATTACGCTTATGAACGCTTTCCGTTGAGCTGAGTTTCATTCACATTCATTAAGTGGTGATTTTAGCAGTCTTAAAGTAGGCCTATTTGAAAACAGGACAGTGGTAAAATGAGGAACATAAAGTCAAATGTTCACAGTTTTACAATGAATGGAATCAGAATTTTAAACAAACCTGGTACTAGATTATTTAAATTGAAAACACGAAGCCCAACTAAGAAAGCTGCTTTTAAAAAGTAACGTTCTTTAAGAAATTACTTATTTTACCGCTCAATAAGTTTATTGTTGATTTTAAGAAACACTAGCAACTGGTGTCTGGTATAAAAGCTGTCCAGACTAAAGAGGAAAACAGCTGATATTCAATATATAACTTTCGTTGTATATTGTATATCAGTATACAACAGTTTAATGAAGACATGTTTAATTTTTAAATTAAGTAAACTAACGCCGCGCGAGTTCAAGAGAAGCCAGAATCCTCATCTGTTTATTAGCCATCACAGAAATCAAAGAATTTTGAAACATAATTGCTAAAGCTACATATGGCCGAATGTGGATTTCATGATAGACAGGATTTTGTAAGATGAGTGGTTAAGAAATCTCTCCAGCAGAGTAAAGATGGAGTCGTATCAATACACCATGATTAATTAATGCCCTCCAACTTGCGGCCTTTTAATCATAACATTTGATTTAATTATTGATTGATGCCTAAGACAGGCACAGTTAAACATCTCAGTATCTGAATCTTTCAGAGGAAAAATTTTGGATGTTGGAATTTATCATGCCACATCTTTCATAATGCACTCTTCATGTATGTGCCGCTCATTAGTGCATGCGTGTGTGTGCGTGCGCGCGCGCGCGCCGGTGCTTGTGTGTATTTTATTCCACGCATTAGTAAAATAAACGTTTGAACGCGAACTTTTGCTTTGCCCCGGCGTCCTTATCAGAGAGAAATCACGACTAGCCATCTTATTTGTTGGACTCAAATCTCAGAAAAGTTTTAAAAATGGATCAAACAAGACTCTGAAGTGGACTTACATCCACATGAACCTGCGGAACGAGAAACGGTTTAATAAAACATTGTGGATGGGACTCCAGTCATTTTTCAAGTACAATGTAGATTTGCTTTTGACGACAAACATTCCTAATTTTCATGATATGATATAAAGCAGGGAATTAAAAGGCCGTTATAACTATTATAATAATTATATCGTTACGAGTATTATAATGACAGCGAACATTCTTCTTATTATC
Source organism: Megalops cyprinoides (assembly GCF_013368585.1). Taxonomy (NCBI): domain Eukaryota; kingdom Metazoa; phylum Chordata; class Actinopteri; order Elopiformes; family Megalopidae; genus Megalops; species Megalops cyprinoides. The sequence continues at coordinate 10,656,523 of NC_050587.1, forward strand.
ATAATAATAATTAGTACTTGTAGTAGTTGTAGTGGTGGTGGTGTATATAACATCTTTTTTTTTTTTTTTTTTGCTATATAGTGTCCTGTTGTCCATCCTGGGCCTGAAAATCTTCCATAATATCTGATCTATTCAGAGAAGCATAATGTTTATTTCCTAAAAAACTGCAACAGTTTCGTCCTTCTGATTAATTGCAATTCAATCAAATCTCTGGGTCTGTACGAACGCGGGTGCGAATGGAAGAACGAATGGTAATTTCAAAGCGGCTAAACCTTACCAGTCTAATGTTCTTTTAACATGTGCTGTTGTTATGTGGAATACACATGGCATATCGCCCTGCGGTAATATGGTTATTTAAATTTATAGTAATTAACACTAAACTGACATGAACTGACATTTACGACAAAATGGTTACAGTTCTGCAAAACTTTCTGCACACACGTAAGTGTGCGTCTATGGACGCCTCCACGCTCACTTTTACAAGAGTACACTATTAATATAACATAGGGAAAGAAGAAAAAGGTGATCTGAGGTCGAAGGTCATCTCCCGCCACCTGACCTCAAGAATTAGCATATATTGTGAGGATGACTTCGCCTGTGAATTGCGGTGCTATGATTATGGTTACACATTAAAGGAAAATAATGAATTTATTTCATATTTATTTGGCCTATACTACGCTAAAAATAATATAAAACATTCTCAAGAATTTCTCAAGCAAAAATATCCAATATCAATATCCAATAATTCAACCATACAAATGTCAGAAGGTGAAACGTCATGTGTTTGCTGCATCACAAACACGGAGCTTAATACTTGGCTTTATGACTATTTTAAAACTGTCATTAATAATCGACTACTTCTCTTTTTAAACTGATTGACGTCTAATAATAATAATAATCATAAGAAGAAGAATGCAGTAATTGTTCTCATTTTTATTTTATTCTTATTATATTTAAATAGCAGTAGATAATAATAGGCCTAATAGTAGTAGATAAAAATAGTAACAGTAGTAGAATGTTTAGTGGTCTGATTCGCACCTGTAATTATTTTTGATTATGATTCATAATTCCAAGACAAGTTTAGGTTAAATCATGGTGGAATGACTGCCAAAACTGTTTTGATTTAGATTAGTTATGTTGATCATGGTATTTCACATTGCTGGACTATAATAGTCACCGGTAGTAATGTATCTTTCTACACAGCAGTGGCTGTTAATGTGATTCTACATTCCTGTTTTTCTAACAGTAAGGAGCTCCTCTTCAGACCCATATTAATTTGTCACTACTATTAGATATTACCACATTGTATGTATACCACTCAGTAGTCAGCCCCTGATTTCATTTGAATTTTATCTTGCATTTTTCTTGACACGTTTGCCATGGTACAATAACTGTTTGCCTTGCACACACATTAAAAAAGCATTCACCTTTATCTTGCTTTACTTTATTAGGTCATTGGTAGCAAAGTACTTGTTACACATAGTACCATTTTCCACTTATCCTTTCTCGCACTAAATGCAGCAGGAATTGTGTGACACTTTCCTCCTGACTCTTGACCTTTGACCTTTCAACTTTCACCTCCTGTATCGCTAAAAGAACAGCAGACCACCAAACTTGATAGTGCTGAGCTATTGTACTGCATAGAATAGGGGGAGCTGTATTGCGAGCTGTAACATATTTTACACTTATAACAAAGCATGCATAATTCATCTGTTAAAATCACTCATGTAACAAATTATAGTCATTTTCATAAAAGATTTAATAATTGTTTGATGCCATAATGTTATGTTAAACATTAAACTGTATATTTCAAGGCCGTCATTCATCTGTCAAAAGCATAATGACCAAAATGCAAAAGATAAAAAGACACAATGCACATTTATCCAGACGTAACAATAACTCAAAACATAAACCTACAAAACCATTCATGTTATAGTTTGTAACAAATTAATTTTCAGTTGGAATATTTTCCAGTATAATGAATATTCATCTCTATATTTGATCATTTTAGGAATCATAATATTGGCAGATGAATTGTCAATATTTTACAATCAGTCAATTTGTCTGTGTTATATGTGTGCATGAAAGTACTTTTGTCTCCTACGTAACAGAATAAGTGAATCACATATGATATACAAAAGCAATTGAACTATATAACACCAATTGAACTATATAAATCTATATTAAAAAACATTGTGCTCTACATTACATTGCCTGATTGTCATTTAACAAATGGTCATATTCAGAGCAACTTACATTACATACAACTTTAATGTAATTTTAAACATACAATTTGCTTGGATATTCATGTTTAAATGCATTTTTTCTCTGTATCATCTCTCTGCTTTTCAGACCAACAGTAGGTGGAGAAAAAAAACAAATGAAGGCAAAGCTCTTTCATAATCGCCTTTCCACTGACATCTCCTGAATTCCCACTATGATTGTATCAGCGTGAGGTGTGAACCTTAGACGGCCAGTGATCAACAATGATTCCTCTCATCTTCCAGCAAACTGATAGCTTGAGTCAACAGTGTATCTCTGATATTATTATGTTGCAATGCATTTTTAATGCTGTTTAACAGGGGTTTTTTTTCATTGTTGTATCATTTTAAAGCAGCTGACTATAGCATGCAGTTCTGGTGGACGTCTGTGACTCAGTGGTGAATGCATTTTACATGTTTAAAACTTTTTGATCTTTCTTTACGCCATCTAACCCCACGCAACTGCAAGCCCACCCATATTGATTTTTTTTTTTTTGGAAATGATTTGCATAATTTCCGCTGACATCACACAGGCTTGCTGTGTTTTTACGGCTGAGGTGCATTTACTCTGTGTGTTTAATGCTGACATTTATGGGTGAAATGCATTCGCTTATTTTAAAATGAACAAACCGATGGGGCAGACACATTGTTACAATAACTTCACATGTTTGTGCTGGAGGGATGCTGTTTAAGTGTATGTCCACAAAATGTCAGAAGTGAATAAAATAGAACTGCCAGTATGTTGACTGTCTTTGGCTCCTTTATTAGGCAATGGTCATGTGACTTCTGAGTGGCGTATGCAGAGTTTGTGGGGGGTTAATACTCTTAAGTCTAAGACACCTTTTGAAAGCAGAATAAACCCAAAGTCAACCCAAAGAGAGACAAATTAGCCCAGCACACCATTAAATCAAATTTAAATGATGTGCTGGGCTAATCTGCAACCAACGATATCTGTTTGTAACCTGTCATTTTGCAGTTTAAGATTAATTTAAGAGCATGTTTTAAAGTTGTGGTAAAACAATGACAATGTGTCTTTATTCCTGTATACTCAATTGCTCTGCTAAACTCTGTTTATACGTACATCAATGACCAAAAAGTAGCCACATTTATGAAAACTCAAATAATTTTACTGTCTTTTTTTATATCCAGATGGATGAGCCTAGACTCATTTAGCATGGTGAAGGGTTTTCAGAGATTCAAGGTGCTTTTGGCTTGTTGTAACTCCTGCGTGACATGAGTTATCTATTTGTAGAAAGCAGCCACAATTTCTTTGGCACTAAATGCAATTATCATTTCAGGGATTTCATAGAAGTATTCATAAAGACTAAATCAGAGGGGACAGCAACCCTGGTTTAGCAAAACAGTGGTTTTTAACATTTTGTTTAGTTGTGCAGCTAAGTGTGTACTTATTGTGACCAATGACAGAAAAGACACAATGGGTATTACCTGCATTCAGACTAAGTGTCAGGAAATCTCAAACTAAATCATGCATAGTCCAATAAAAAAAATCACTACTGAACATAAAATAAAAACTAATAACTTCCATAAAATAAAAAAACAATAATTTAAATTTAGCATCGTGTGTCTATTATATGGTCATCTAAAAAATAGAATTGGCTCATAGACAGGTGTCATAAGATTTTAGGTGAAGTCATATTCAGTGGGAACAAGAGTTTGAAAGTCACCTTACACTTGACAACACAAATCCACTTCATTCAGAAACAAAGGAAATAATTTCTGGCAATGTGAAATTTATATATTTTTTTCTATTTTGAAAGAAAAAAGAAAACACATTAAAATGAAATATGTGAAAAGAACAGAACGAGCTTCAGCCTCTAAGTCATTGGGCACGTGTCACGTCTGTTTTTGCTGAAAAGATGGGTTAGGGCGTGTTATGTAACACGCATTGTCCCTGTGCCCCTCCCCCCAGGAGAGAGGGGTCAAAGGTCACAACACAATGGTGGGCCTGTGTCCAGCGAGCGTATTCTATCTTGGATCCCTGTTTGGCATCGCATCACTTCCCTTTCTGAAAACGATCAGCTTCATCATTTCTACATCAGATATGTTCACTTTTACTTTTGTTTTGCAGAGTTTGTTGGGTTGAACCATATTTTGTAGTGCCATTGTTTTTCTTATTTACCAATCTATAGTTTTTGTAACAGTCTCTAATTCTCGTGTTTGATACTGTATTTTATCGTATATTGAAGATTGACAGTAATAAAATGTTTTCTTGTTTGTCCCTTGAACTCAAAAGAAGGGGTATACTCTTCAAAGCTCACTGTTTTCCTCCTCAGGTCAGTCAATATCCACTTCAGGGTTTCAAACATAGATTACCAATAACAATACGCTGTTCTTGTTTTAAAAGACATTTTTTGTTTTGAATTATGTTTGAGAATACCCCTAAAAGAAATCCCAAAAGAGGTCTAAAACTTGAATCTTCTATGTGAGCCAGTTAATGGGTGTGTATTGACTTGCCTTAAGTACCTCTGAGTGAAATCTAAGTTTTATTTATGATGAATGGAGCCAGAAACAGAAATGTTGACATGAGAAGTTACAGCCACATTTTCTTTAGACCTCTCTAATACACCAAAATAGCTGAGTGGATGATTTCTAAACTCTGACAGATGGGTAATAGTCTATGTTTCCGAATGTTAAAGAATGTTCCAGAATGCGAAAGGTGAAAGTAATGTAAGTAAAAGTATATATAAATTTTTTTTAAAGTTTACTTACTTTTATATAAGTAAACTTATATAAAAAATCGAGATAAATCAAGATAAAATGACTTCATACAGTGTCACATATTTCTTTAAATACTTTATCATTATGTTCTTTAAAAGCCCAATTTACTTCTTAATTTGGCAAATTTACTGTACTGTGCCTGTACTTAATGTGTCATATAGGATAGTTTTGTGAGGATATGTTGTGGAACATTCCTGTAACACTGTTCTTGGAAAGGAAAAAGTGGATATTGGAAAAAGTAAAAGTTTGTTTGTGACAGACATGCCTTTAGCATGCTACAGACTTGCTATCTGTTTCGGTCAGAGGCAACACTAGTCATTAATCACACATTTTATATGAGTGTGGTCTGGGAGTGAGAGGAACTCCCGCTGTTGATGAGCTTTTAAAATAGTGGCCTACTCAAGCCTCCTGCCTTGTGATTCCCTTTGAGCAACAAATTTAAGAAAGGTGGTATTTATACAATATTTTTCATGTATGTCTACAACAATTCATTCATAATTTGTGGAAAATGACAGAGTAACAACGGCTTTGTCATTAATCAGTTATAAATACAGTTGAAAGGGGAAAGGAATATGTTGCCCTATTGGTAAGGATCACTGGCTTTCTGAAACCTCTCTCAGTACAAAACTGGGATCCACATGACAACTCTCTGAGCTGAATCTGTAAACTCTAGTGTATTTCATCTATAGTAATTGGCCCACTGGAGCAGTTATACAGTAGAGGTATCTGTGCCCAGAATGTTGCAGAGTTGAATTGCTTCCACTGTAAGCCACGGTACCCTGATTAAGGGCTTCTTATGAAAAAAAAGTGATTTGTAATAAATTACACCTGATGTTTCCTAGTTATGGCTGTAATACCAATCGAATTTTTATATTGAAGTTTTATACGAAATGTGTACTATGACACTACTTGTTGTACTGCACACTGAAACATTACTTTTATTATTAATATAAGAGGGAGTAATTAAAAGTGTAGTATTATTAGTTGTAGTAATAATAGTAGTTGTAGTACCATTAAGATTTTTTTTGTGGTGCTTTTTCATCATGTGTTCATTAACAGCCATGAATTAAAATGATAAAAAGTGAGCGTTTCTTTTACTTGGACACAACTCTTTATGGATTACTCAAAGATCTGAGCAAATGTCCTATTTTAGTGTGCTTTATGAAAAGCAAAACTCTATGAAATAGTAGAAGTTTTGCCAGTGGTAGTAAAAACTTACGTTCATATGGCAACATTCCAGAACCTCTCTGTCCTCTTGAGGCCCTTCAAAAGCAAACCTCTGAACAATAGACTTGGTCGATAAATCAGAAATTTATTTAACACAACACCCTTCACCCTTCACCAGAGCACTGCTGGCACACACATAACAAGAATGCAGGCACATTTCATTTGACAGTTTTTCAGCAATCCAACAACTTCTATACACTTCACTGTTTTTCCACAACGGAAAAAGAAAATCATTTAAATGAAGCATAGTCTCTTTCAACAGGATCAATCATTGGACAAGGCCTGGGTTCTTCTTGGCCAATGGGATGCGTTGACTGAGTCTTGTGCTTGATTGACAGCCAGAGGACGTAAGAATCATACACATAGAAAACAAGTACAAATATAGATTTAGGGGTAATGAGGCCCCCCCCCCCATTTCTTTTGAAGTATAGAGAAAGCATTATTTTTGCTCAAAAGAATGAGTTGAACGTTTCCCTCCTACCGTAGGACACAAGTGTTTGTGGAAGGTGCTCTTTACACATGCTATTCTGACTGCCCCTCTTCAAAACTCAAGGGGTTTCCATCTTCTTAATTCATTGGCATTTTTTGCGTACTGTCAAGTGTTACAAATTTCACAACTGTAATTCACACCCTTATCTTTGAACTGAAAGTAGGGTGAGACAAAAAAGCTAGTGTCAAAAGATGCAACAGCTAAAAAGCACAAACATTACCTGTGAAAATAATATACATGTAATGTAATGGCAGATCAAATGAAGATGGTGGAGCTACACCCTCTTTGAATGACTCATTATTTACTCGATTACTGAATTAACAAAGATCTACACTTTATGTATGGAGGACTTTGAGTGATTCATTCTTCACTGGATTACTGAATCAACCAGGATCCACACTTTACACAGAGGTGAAAAATTCCCTCCTCTCTTCAAAATTAGAAGTAATCACATTTATTTGTTCAACCCATTCACTGAAGCAGCTGATTTCACTAATTAGCCCCCCTTCTAGCTGAAGAGCTGGTTAAAAAAAATCCAAATGACTGGAACAAATACTTCTGCTTTAGACTCGCACTTACACATATGGAGGAATATACATGGATTCAGATTCCAACGCTCTTTTGAAGCCATAAAAGAACATTCAAACCAGCCAAATTTAGTTAAGACATGCTCTATGATAATGACTGTACTTCATGAAGACATATGTATTAGCTCAGGGGACACTGAGCTGATATGGAAATTACATGGAATGTAACATTCTCAAAATGTGATGGGAGGGGACTTTTAAATCCAATGGCACAAATATATTCCACAATTACCAAATTAGAGTACAATGCATGTGGCATGTTTGATCAACACAAAACAATTCCTCCACATATTATGCAACGCTCCATAATGGGGGTAAATATAAGAATTGAAAGCAAATACATTTAAGTAAAAGCTGTTACAGGCCTCTGGAACATTTTAACCTCCAGCTCATACCCAGGCCCTCGACATGCAACATTTTAAACACAGCCCATTACTTTACAGGATATTTTGGGGATCACAAGCATCACTTAAATCAATTAAAATATTTATTATCCTGACTCTTCTAAGCAAATCAAATAATATACTTTAACTGATACCGAAGAGCACATACAACATAGTGTAAGTGATCTCCCTACACTTCCCCAAGATCTACACGGTACTTTACATCCCCCCAACATTTTGTAAACATAAGTAAATGGATTGGGAGGATTGAGAAATTTGTTAATTTTGAGCAAATGTGCGTCCGTACCATCAGACATATGTATTTCTTTTTATTTCGGTTTGCCCTTAGTGTTTCAGAATTTATATTGTTATGATGCACTCTAAACATATTTTATACAGTATGCCACTGTGGTGGCCATGGTTACGGAGTGTATTTGAGTGCTACAAGAACATCCTCATCACTGAGGATTGAAATTTTACCTCGTAGGCATACAGAGTTGAGTGTGTTCAATTCTACCAGCAATAAATGACTGAGAAAATGCGTCATGTAAATCTATACCCAGTTATTAAGGTTATGCTCAGTTGCAGGTTTTCTCTGGATTTTGTAATTATTCTAGCATAGTTTTCAAATGACCTTACATTACTTAATCACTCTTCTGGGTTTTCTGCATAGGTTGGTAACAGCATGACCAAAATTCTTCTTAAAAGAGAACACAAAATTCAGAATTAGGCAGCTAGTTAGCTGTTAGAGGAAATAAAGAACGGTTGATGTATCTAGGAGACAAGGGTCATGCTGTTTTGGCTTGTGAGCTTTCTTGCTGCCTACTCTACTGAGTGTTAATGTACAAGGTTTCCAGATAGCTGTCCATATTCACTACTGATCACTGCTGTGGATGAGCGATACAGACATTCTCCCAGTCCAGATTCATTGGCATTTAGCACATTACGATTTTAAACAAGGTTTAAACACCATCTAAAATGTACAAAAAATTGATAAGATTTAACACACAACAGTTTACAGTACTGACAATTATGCAGCACAAAGAATTGTTTACTTTACCATATTATATTTTCAAAATGGCACCGACTGTGTTTCTGTGCACTGGTCTCCTGTGAGAGATGGGTCAAAGGTCATTTTTGCTCCTCATTCAATGCAGCTCTTTTGAGAAAATCCTGTATTCCAATCCATACAAGCCCAGCACTTAAATCACTACAGTGCACTAATGATCATTACTGTCACTTGTTACATTTACATTAATAATACAATCTTCCATTGGTATGATTCCTCATAAATGATTTTGGTTTAAGTGTTTTAGGATGCCATGAAAGTGCTGTTTGACTGACTAGATATAACTACGTGTTCAACTCACCAACCCCCTGCTCCCTGAGACAAAGCAAGACCAGTGTCAGTCTTTTTGCAATGAAGCTGAGAATATTGTCTCAGTGATACATCTTTAAGCACATCACTTTAAAACGAATAAAACAGATATGACAAAATAGCATAAACATTCACAGTTACCGCTGATCAAACACATGACGTGATGTTGTTTTGTCTCTACAACACATTGGTGAAACTAGCTCATTTAAATTTATGGAGGCATACTTAAAGAGGTTACAAAACAAGAACGATGAGAAAATACTACAAGACAAAGAGATAAATAACTGAATGAGACTGATAGGATGCATGAGACACAGTATGTGTAAATTATTGATATAATGTATGATTTAGCAACAGCATCCTCTGAAATGAAGTCTATTTCACTGATAGAATATTCTCTCTTTAAGTAGACTATAAAAAGGACTGTCCTGCTATACATCTGATGCCTCTGAAAGTCTGTCAAATAAAGAGGAATAAAAGTGATCTATGATGTAAACAGGGGTCAAAAGTAACATCACTTTCTAAGGACATCTGACACATGAGGAGACTTTAGAATGGACAGGCTGAGCATCTGCTCAAAACAAAGACAAAAGAAAGGACGGGGTTTACAATCTTCAGCTCCTGTCTCCCTTTAAATTTACATTTTCTTGTCATCTTTATTTTCTTGTCTTTTATGTTCGGATATAAACATTTGATGTTCTGGCTGACTCTTTGGGAAAGTGCTCAGGGCTCCACTTCTGGCTTGGCCCCCACCCACAAAGTTAACCCTGCCGCATCTGGTTCCACGGCAACTCAAGCTCCAGCGCTCCAAATACCTAACCGAGAGGGGATCTGCCCTGCTATCCTTCTCACCTCTGACCCCTCCGCCACTAAGGGACTCACTGCGCTAATGAATCCACAGCTGTGCGCTGACACGTCTCCCACAATGCAACGCCGCCGCGCTCCTGCTCTGCCTCACAGGTGGGCAGTTCAGTCAAAGCGCGGAGCGGACTGGGCTTCAGTTTCGAACTTGAATTTGAGGCAGCTGAAATAAATGCAGCATCATGGGAAAAATTAAATAAAAAACGAGCAGAACCGCCTTGAACCCGACATGCTCTCCGAATGACATGCCCTATGACATGGGACATGACATGGGAGTTGCCCTACAAAGCAGAACTACCCATGGGGTCTAAACACATAGTGCAACGGAAGAATACGGCCATGAGACGGGGCAGCATGGTGCCCTGCTCTGTCCAGCTGCGGACAATCTGGCAGCTCCTCTTTTGTCTGGGATGCTTGGGGATACTGACCGTCTTCTACAGAGCAGCGAGTGCAATTCAAATCATGTTCTCTGAAGCCGTGTATAAAGAGCTGAAACTTTATCTATCTATATATAATCACATTACTAGAGATTTAGTCTACAGACAATGGTTTCACCGTCTGAGCATGCAAATGATATATACTGCTAGTAATCTCATGCCCCGTCCACCATTAACATTTTACTCTCTCTCGAACTTTGTATCGTCTGGTTATATTCCCCTATTGCAGGCTTAATTGGAAGTTATATACAGATAGATATGTCTTGCTGAGAAGATAAATAAATAGTTATGTGCGAGAATAGGTATTGGTCTTTTTATAGATTCCAAGCGAAGACAATTGGTCCCAATTGTATGGTAGGAATCTTTGCTTTGAAGCACTTATTTGTTGTACCTATCAATCAATATTCAAAGCCTCCAGTGCCATTTTGTAGCAAAGGCAAGTAGAAATCATATAGAGTAAGCCCTGCTCCTTTTTTATTACTAACTAGGCATGAGCCTCCTCTAAAAATGTCATAAAACTAGCAAAATACCTGCTGAAATATTTGTACCCTCTCCCAGACATGCATAATTAGTTACATCTCAGCTGTTAAATACAAATGCTGCACTCATTCCGCTTATCTATCTGTGCCTGTGCTGTAAAATAGGACATTCGGCACTTTGTTTTAATCCCCCACCCCCGCCCCACCCACCCATCCCGCAGCTTACAATTATACCTGCGGCAGCGTTTAATTGCAAAAAGCAATCACTGCTAGCAAAACTAAATCTCTGCTTGGATGGGTACTGTGTGTACGCTGCCTCTTTTTGCTTTGTGGGGCAGGTGGCGGGCACGGCGGGCCGTCTGGGCTTGGGTCCCCGCCGGCGTCACCGCCCCCCCGCCCCCCGGCCCGGTGCCTGCCCCCCCCACACACACCTCCCCCACCCCGACGTCACGCACAGTGCGACAGGCTGAGCTTGAGGAGGCCCTCCGCGTGCATCCTGTAGAGCAGCTTGAACTCGGACGGCAGCTGGTGGGACTCCTGCCACTTGGTGGTGAACTTGGTGCCCTTCTTGTCGTAGTAGTGATAGGGCAGCTCCTTGCCCGTGTTGGGGTCCCAGCCGAAGGGCCAGAAGCCGTAGAGGTGGATCTCCTCGCACATGGCCGAGGCCAGCGTGTACATGAGGATGCCCGTGCTCAGCCGCTTCGGGGACAGCTGCTTGGTCTTCCAGTACCTGTCGGGGCGGACGGGACAGGGACCAGTGTCAGACTGACCGGAAGGCCAGAGGGGGCACAGCTAACACCTACATAACAAACAAATATGTAGCCCAAGCTTGCTAAAACATGTTTCATTCAATTATGTACTGGAGGAGTCTAGGTGTACTATCATTGCACCCTCGGGAAAAGATGAATGAATGTATGAACTGTACCTATGTGTGTACGTATGTACTGTATGTGTATGTGTATATATGTATGTAGATATGTATATGTATATGGTTGTATGTATATGTGTATGTGTGTGTGTGTGTGTGTGTGTTTGTGTATGTGTGTGTAGTGGTATAGGCATGATGGGAACACAAGAGGAAAATGCCTGTCTATGCAGCAATCCAGTGGCTATACGCCCGTGGGCAAGATTCAATTGCCTGCAGCCACCAAACAGCAGGGTGTGTTTTTAATTTAAGGTTTTGTAAGAAAACTTTATTTCGCACTTTTCCTGCCTCCCGGGGGCGATTGTATAGCCAGCGCTTTACAGCCCCACGACTCTTCGTCAGAACCAACTGATCTACTCAGTGTCTTGTTTCTGCTTTAAGAATGGAAAATTGCCCACGGCAACGAGCACTTGAGGTGTTGCGAGGAGGCCTGAGCCCCTCAAAAGGTAATTCTCTCCAAGCAGGTTGCTTTAATGGGATTGAGTGAGATTACCGTACATCCAGTCACCTCAGGAAGCTGCAGCAAGCTGCACCTTAAGCCTCTCTCTATAAGTTGTTGTCATTACTTGCATGTTATATCCCTCTATGAGTTTTGTGCTTTCCACTAAATCCCTCTTACCATAGTGTACACTGAAGTTCTGCTCTGTACACTTAATCTCTCAGTACACATTTAAGAAAACTGTGCTTGCACATTTCTGTCACATATCTGCTCAGGAAGCATACAGACTTTAATAGAATATATAAATGACACAAACATAAAAGCTACATCACTGCTAACATAGCATCACGCATAGCTATCAATCCATCTGTTTCTATTGTGGGTGGTGTGTAACTACACATTATCATTAAAAATGTTGATTTACTGAACTGCACAACTACTGCTTGTCATGCCTTAAAGCGTAACCAAACATCATTAATTTCTTCATATAGAATAGTGATCATCATACTGGCATATTCACTAAATTATACAGTATGTACTTGCAAATTCAACTACACAAATAAAATAAATTCTATGGAATGCCACCTTTAGATCATTAAGAATGTTAAAGAGCACTATAAACATTCAATAATGTATGTATTGTTCATACAATTTATACATTATTAAAAGACCTGAAATTATAGCGAGGTAATATATTAACTCATTCTAGCTAGATAGCTAAATTGACAAGCAGGTTATTGACTGATGTGGTCTTTGTCAATGAGTAAACTCTTGTGCACTGTCATTTGCTGCCAAAATTATTAATTCAAATGATGCATAGAATTAAAATGGGCCAGAAAAAAGGACTTTATAATGACCACAGGTATCAAATGACAGGTAGCTATTAATATCCCAGTAACGCTTAAAAAAATCAGTGGTAACTTTGCCAGATTATTCAATTTAAATACAGTATCAACTAGGTAGATATCTCATAATTTCCCCAAATTCCTACCCAGAATGTAATTTATTATTTTTTTCCAAAAACAGATACATTTGAAAATGAAAATAATTTTTTTTCTAGAAAAAGAATATAGTACAGCTGTTGACCATCCTGTCTGACTGAATTTAAATCTGATTGTTATTATTCCCATTTATCTGATGTGCACACAGCCTTATCCAAATTCCTTAGCTCTAATTTATACCTACAATGAATTTTTATGAAATAGTTCAAGTTAAGTGCCTTCCTCAAGGATGCAAAGGTAGTCCCAAACCTGGGATTCACACTGCCACCAGATCACTGATATGTTTTAACTATCCTTTATGTATAGCTATATCCACAACAGTGGAGTTGTACAGTCCCTGCTGTAGAGAGACTGGAGGTCTGGTTAGTGGCCACAAAAATGGAACCATGAGGTAGACAATGACTCAAAACTAAGGCAAATCTAGCCCTGAGCTGTTGGAAGGAGGAACCTGACGTCTCACCTATTGACGTACTGCATGATATTGCCCGGCCAGGCCAGCTGCACCTTCAGCTGGCCCTTGTGCTCCACAAAGAAGTCGACCAGCGTCCGTGTGACGGTGGCGGAAGTGTGGAAGAAGAAGGCGGGGATCCAGAGCAGCGCGTTGTCCAGCTTCTTCAGGCTGAGGAAGAAGTTGTTGCGGTCCTGGATGGTCAGCAGGTTGTTGTAGTACTTCTCCAGGATGCTGGGGTTGAAGGTGGTGAGGTTGGTGCGCCGGCCCACGTCCTTGTGGAAGACCTCGGTGGGGGCGAAGTTGCAGCGGAAGACGAAGTCGGAGCGGTCGATCTCGGGCCCGCAGCGGCTGCCCGTCAGGATGCCGCTGTTGCCCACCAGAGCGCACACATTGAAGCGCCTGTCGGGGATGGGCGAGGAGTCGGGCAGCAGCGACATGAAGTTCTGCCCGATGGAGAAGACGTACTTGTGGCTGGAGTAGTCGTAGTGCATCAGCTGGCCCACGCGGACGCTGCTCTTGATCAGGGTGAAGTTGCTGGGCACGTCGATGTAGTTGGAGATCTCTTTCCTGGAGGTAAAGGAAAACAGATCTGAGTCTTTCCATCATATCGTGTCTCACAAGACAACTAATTTGAAAGGCCATTCTACAGCAACATTGAGTTGAATATTTATCAAAATCTTGATCTCAAGATGAATATAGAGTTGAATAGAGTTGAATATTTATTAAAAATATTGTTTGGTAGCTTCCAAAAATCTCTGAAACAAATTATTTTATTGTACAATATCCAGGACATCTGTAAATCCAGGGGAGTGAAAGAATGTTTTTTTTTGTCCTACAAGCTATTTTTATCTCCACTGTAAGCGTCACCCCTTATCTCATGGATCAACAAAAGATTAGAATTGGAATGAGTATTCCTCTGATCGAGTTTAATCTTCTGCCGGTGATTTACTGAGTGAAGTGGCTGGATGGCCATACTCAATAAAATGACCACAGTATTAAAGGCAGGAGCGCTCGCCAGGTTGAAACCACTGTCATGCACTGCAACCCTTCACCCTCTGTAACTCTGGCAATAAGGGCTTTTGCAAAACCACACAAAGCAAGAAACATCAAGGAGTAGTCCAGTCCAGTAGTCTACCCCACAGAGGTTGTCACAACACACAACATAACGGAAATTTTAGGTTGGTGATGGCGAGCTGTAACATTTATGGACATATGGTCAAAGAGGAGTGAACTTGTATCAGGTGAGCCCATTAGCCATTCCTTTTTAATGTATTGTTTATTCCTGTATGGAATCTCACGGTCCAGCTTGACCTATCCCACCTTTGCTGTATGAAAGCTGTCCTGTTGAACTTCCATTTGGACGACTTCTCATGCAGTTCCTCATTGAGGGCATTGGTGAGCGGGATAAAGGATGGGTCCAGTACCTTCATGGCCAGCTGGGAGCTGTGGAAAAATAGCATTTTCCATTGAGAGCAGCCGAGCGGCAGTATCACGAGGAGGCGGCAGCTAAAAGCGAGCCTAATCAATGCAGCCCGGCTCACAGCAGTCAATTTCCGAGCTAATTAATGTGCTGTTTTTAGGCTTGGGCCTCGTTAGACTCCCATCTGTTACGATCCCCTCTCTTTCTTTGCAGTGTTATCTGCATATGGCCAGACACAACAGAAAGGGATGCAGGTGAACTGACTGTCAGGTTTAGTTTGACTGAGGTGGCTTTCAAGCTCACAGGATAACTGCATGCGTTTTCATGTGGAGCTGTGGTGAAGCCACATCAGGCTACACTGTAATGCTGTACAGCTTGTCCTTTCAGTAGTCAGTTTTTGTGTTATTCAAGATTCATGTTAGTGAGAATTCATGCATTTTCTTAGAGAATTAGATGCTGAGGAATGCCTTGAACTCTTTACATATAAAGTCGCAGTGCTGACATTGAAGTGGAAAAGGATGACTGTAAGCAAAAGGTGAGAAACTGGGTTAAACCAACTGCAGTACATGATGTCAGGATCTGAAGTTCTGGGTTCTTAATGTATATGCTTCCCCTGGGCTCAGGTTTGGAAAACATGCTAATAACCTGCATTCTCCAAACATTATGAAACAAGAAGCGACGAACATGAGAAAAATTAAAGTGAGCTGCAGAGCTTGGAAAAATGGCTCCGTCCACATAACCCTGGCTATGACTTAGGAAAATGATTACTAAGTGAAAACGAATCTGCCACAAAGCCGAATCAGCACCGAGGAGAGCTCCCCGTAGCAAGCTCCATGGCGGCAATGCTGACGCAAGCTGTCCCTGCATACTGAGGGCGAACCCGCCTGGACATTCGACCTCTCTGTTTCTCACTCCACACAGAAGTCTGTTTCTTTTGAATTCGGTCAAAACCGAAAACAACCCCTTGTGATGTAAGCGGAAGTTCATTCGCTGCTGCGCCGCTTTGCATTTCTGTCAAAATCAATATAGAGCGTAATATGCAAATCCAGTAAGCTATATCATCCTATTCTATCAAACTCCGTGATTTGAGCAAGACGCCTGCGCCACCAGATCCCAATTGTATATCGAAGGCCTTTTGGATTATGTGCTGCAGGACTTGGATATTTTGAATTATTACACTGTAAGATTATCTACAGCCCCCGACACCCCCACCTCACCCCACCCCACCCCACTCTCTTTCCCTCTCCAGACTTTTGAATGAGAAATCCATCTTTCCGAATGAAACGATTGTGGTCAGATGCAAGATGAAAGTTACCGCATCATTAATCTAGCATGCAGCGGTATCTGAGTAGGTATAGCATCTCAACGCGTTAGCATAGGCTATCAATGAAAAAGCAATCATAAACAACTAGACACAAAACAGTACATCATCATTAATACACCACAGATTCCAACTGCCATTACTTACCGAAATCCAGCATGAAACATATACATTCGCGGTCCCCCCGAATTTGCATATTTGGGCGTAGTGAAGATGTAATCTTTTTTTATTGACACGTAGCTTATCAACGATAAAATCAGCAAAGCGACGCTGAACATGACCAAACCCAGCGCGCTAACTATGCGGACCATCTTGGCGTGATATCATTCCCAGCACAGCTACGATTAGGGGCGGACAAGTTGCGCATTCGATAATTAAAATCAAGAAGACATACAGGCGGTCCTTAAAAACATGAATGTGAAACAAGGATTTGTGGAGTTTAAAAATGGAAGGCTGCTATGAGCTGCGGCGGCTGAAATGGCAGTTGGTTGCGTTGGTGATGCGTCTTTGCCTAGAAGAGCCCTCATTCTCGCGCTCGGCTTTGGACGGAGCTGCCATCCTCGTTCCCAGCGTACAAGATAGATGCGGCTGGAATAATGCTTCGGTTAGATGCAAGCTTTTGAATTTAATTAATTAACTCCGTCGGCTATTTAAAGGAGACCGAGCCTCCGGCGAAAATCAAATAAATAAGCAGCGAGGCGGCGAGGTGGAGCGTTGCGGTGCTCGAAGGGGTTACACGTTTTGCAAGCCTACGTGGATTATTTCGCGTTCTGTATACATTATATCAACATTTCAGTTGCCCCCGTAACACCGCTGGAAACCCGTTCGTGTAATGCTTGCATGCATGTGTAATTTAATTGAGTCGAATAGATTGAAAAGGTCTGCTGTCGTGGCGTCCTCACGGCTTTCAATGACATTCTTTTCAGCCAATGATTGCTGTCCACCTTACTGTCATCACAGAGAAGAGACCCAAATATTGGGGTAAAGCAAGAAATATTATAATTACAGACATTAGTGTTGATTTTGTTTATTATGCTGCAGATTTTATTTGTGGATACTAACTTAGCACCAACCCCCGTCATTGTGAATAACCAATGGCTCCAAATATTCCTTATAGCAATTCTGGCCTAAAAGCAATCCATGATAGTGTTTCAAACTATTTAACCAGTGTGCCCTGTGATACCTTTTGATCCAATTCAAGGAACATATGAAGATCGAACACATGACCCTGTTCTCTGTTTACTCACTTCCTCCGGGTTCTGCAGAGAATCCGGCCACATATATGATTATCCAGCCATAAGGGCTCTCTGGAAAACCTTCACATTCCAGCACAGAGTGCTACAGCCCATCAGAGGGGCAAAGTCAGTCCTCATCCTGCCAAAAATCTCATCACCTGAGAAGAGAATGGTCTTGACCCGTCCACATTTTCTAAGAATATCTCTCTAGCCTCAGAGTAACCCATTAAGGGTCAGATGAAATCAAAACATTGACACATCAGGTAATCGACAACAGTAGCACCACTGCGATTGCAATAGAGCTTTTAAGTGAAGCCCACACTATCCTATAAAGTCCTTAAAAGAAACCACATCCATTTTTGCATCCATGGGTGTTGATTCATTAAGGCAAAATTACCGCTATGTCTTTGAACACTCCAACTCAAACTCCCAATTAAAATCTTTATTTTTTGTTTGCATAATTGGATTTAGATTTATTTTATACCACCATGTTGCTCATTAGTAGCTATGTGCGTAGAAGTTGATAATATTTGAAGATGTCCAACAATCTGATTTGACCCATAACATCATCTTGTTAAAACTATAAAAGAAACTTTGAGCAACTAAACTAAACCCTTGTTCCTTGCCGTACAGTTTAATTGGGATCCAAATTAAGTGCACGAAACCTCCCTCGTTACACAGAAAAGCAGTTCTTTTATTCATCACACTGTTACGATGTTCTGGTGCCTCAACATTATAACTGCCTTCTCTCCACCAACATCGAAGTTAATTGACACTTGATTTCAGACTGCATGCAACAGGTGAGTATTTTCATGACTTCAATATGAGCCTTCAGATTACATCCAGGTCGACCAGGAAGTCATTTGTATTTTATATGGGGATGTTATTATACTGTGAGATCACCACAACATCATTTCAGTCCCCTGTAGGCATAGTTAGGCTGCTAAATCTATAGTGAGAAAGAAATGTGTATAGTGCGTTTTGGAGTTTGTGTGAGACTTCAACAGCTGTGGAGATGGTTGCTGAAACACTAAAAATTCACTTACCAGTTTGCTTGCATCTTTGTTTAACTAACCTTGAAATTTGATCAAAATAAAAGCATCATAAACAATGTAAAAGTACTGTAAAAGCAATATAACCTCGAATGTTCCTTTCCACCTTGGCAGAATTGTGTATGCTCTGTAATGGCTCCTAGTATCGGCCGTGACACTAGTGATTTGGTATCACCTCTGCTCTTTGCATAATCTTATTGTATGCACTTTTGGAAGCCACTTTTGATAAATATCTGCTAAATGACATTGTAAATTGCTTTATGAAAATATGAGCTCTTTCATGTGGATTCCTACTTAAGAAACTTGAAGCGCTGGGTGTCTTTGAATAAACACAAACCAAATGATGCTGCCATATGCAAGCACCCACACAGTGGGCACATCCTGAAGTCTGCATTTGGCAAACAAATCAGCGTAACTTATGTTTTTGTGAACAACAATCAGCTGGCATATTTTGCAAAATGATTATGATACTAACTAATAAAGTACTGATTTCTCTCTCTTGCTCTTTCCTTCTCACATGTATTATTGGATACATTTTCTAATATAGTCAACATTTACAGTTTTGTCTGTTGGATGTGTTTGGGATCTAATTTGTGGAATAAGTGTATGCTCATCTTCATTGCGTTATTTTTTTTCTTGAGTCCAGTCATTGAATCAAAGCACTGATTATTGCTGCTCCTATAGTTTTCACTGTTGCACGTTCCACAGACGCTACCTTGAGACATAATAATGACTTTCTTTTGAAGGGCTGTTGTCTTATTCCTACCCAGTACCATACTAGTCCAGGAATCCTGAGAAAAGCCTAATAAAACCAACACAAGGTGAAAGTCATGGCAATCCTGACAGGACACAACAATGACTCTATTAGGGTGATAGAAAACAGGGATTGACAACCGAAAAAAAAACACAATTAAACATCAGAATGTCAGTGAACTAATTAGATGAATTATCCAGTAACAAAGGTAGAGTAATTGCATACAGTGCTTGTAGGGGTGTCACCCCTTGGCATTTTGCAAGAATAGTTTCTGTCCAAAACTTTTTCAAATAGTTATACAATTCAGATCAATTCATGAAAAAAAAACAGTGAAATATGGACAGACTAGGGGTATGAAATAGGTTGTGTCTGAGAGGTGATAAAGGCACACAGTCAAAGGTTATGGCCGTCATAACAGGTTTAGTTGATATCAGACTTTTCCCACAACATTAAGAAAGTTTATACTGAAGAATGACTACTTGTAAATATTTGACGCTGAGCGCTAATATTCCATTTCTGTAATGCGCTTTGAATTGGTAGTTTAACGTAATGTGCCTTGTGCTTGTTTTACTTCAAGGTTCCTCGATAAACATACCAGTCTCAGGAAATACATTTGGAAAGTCTACACTGACTACATTTTGCCCCTCCCAGAGCCATATTCGTAACTGTTTTATTTGTGTGTCCATCTGTCCCTTCAAAATCTTTCTCTTTTCAGCTCTCAGTCAGGTGTGAGAATATTTCACAGGGGTCTGTTAGGTGCTCATTCAGGTCTCTCTCTGCTTCCTGCGTGTTGTGAATACAGAGGATGGGGAAAGCCCCTCTGGGCATTATCTCGCACAGTCCAGCATCTGTTTCCATGGATAAATGGCATACAGGGAAAGTGGCGCCCGATCTCCCGGCGTAATGGGCAGTGACATTTCAGAGATGACCTTTCCTGGTCTGTCCGTCCCAGAGGTCATGTCGCCCCCCCCCCCACACACCCCCATATAGGAAGGCCCAGGCATCATCAGTTATATTTCCCAATCCCTGTTCTTCTACACAGGTCATGTGCTAAGAGGTTCAAAGTGATATCAGCTCCTGTGTCCCCCAGGCCTGTTCTTCGGCTCTTCCTCAGTCCCACTTCATTCCTAGTCGTATATATGGTCTGCTGCTACACCTGACACAGACTAGTCCAGTTCAGTCTTATTTTTGCACACAGAAGTGATTGGTGAAATTCAGTTCCACTTCTGGATCTCACAACTCCTTTTCCAGTCATGGATTGTTGGGTTGTTCCTCTCAAGGCCACCAAAATGCATGAGCCGCATTCTGGGCTCTGGAAAATTTGAGCAGCTCCCAGAGGTGCAAAGGAAGCATAAAAATACTCCATTAATTTATTGAGAGAGTCTTTTTAATGTAGTCTTGTAGTGCTTTAATCATCACTTCAAGAGTTGCCAGATTTTCTGGCTACAGACACACAGAGATTTGACTGTAGTCAACATCTTAGCATTAATAGATGTGGAATACAGTCAGAAGCTGCTTCAAAAATTTAGAGTTAAATTGAAATGGCATGCTTCCTGGACACAAACAGGAGAGTTTGTCTGGATGGATCTTAAACTGATATAAACTAGAACTGAAAAATGATGTAGTGCTACTGCAATATCAACAAGCCAGGTAAAAGAGTCCAGAACAGAGATACTGCTGACTCAGTTCCTCAGGGCTTCTCCCAGTTTGAAACATTGTGAACTAGTGGAAGAGCTTACGTTGCATTTATATGACCATATTCTGGCCACTTTGCGGTGCATGTTCATAGTAACCTATAAAAAGGATTGAGAATTTTTATATACAGAGGTGGTTGAATTTGAGTCCTCACCGGTAGTCTATGCAAACAATGGCTGCCAAAAAAGATCCATTTCTTATCTGGCATAAAATGGCATCACATTGTCTTTTACTGACCATTGCCAGTTTGCACTCAGATACAGCATTATTCTGTCAGAGAAGCAAAAAGGCTCACTAACGTCAGGTCTTATTCTTGGCAAACACCATGTCCATTCCTTCCAAATGCATTACTTAAAGGATTTGAACAAGACCTTCACAAACAGCTGAGAATGAACAAAAATAAGCTGTACATAAATACAACAGTTCAAAGGCCGGAATTACAGCAATAAAACAGACAGAACTGTCAGTATGCAAATAGTGTTGGATTACAGGTAACTCTGTTCCCTCACTGTAGCACTTTACCTGTGGTATACACACTGGTTACCTTGTCAGCAATGACCATAAAATGCATCAAAATCAGCGACTTCCAAATCATTGACCATCGGTGGACACTTTCATAAATACTTAGCATGTCCAGGCAAACTCCTCAGTTTGTTTTCTTTTCACAAATCTTCAGTAGGTCTGCCTGAACAAGAAACGACAGACAGCATTTAAATAAGGTAGTACCATGCCAATCCCCAGCTATGGTGTCCGAACAGCACCCTGTGGATAGAGTCACCTGTCACTGAAGCTAAAGATCCGGGTTAAAGAGAGCTGAAACCTGTGCTGTCGAAATACATAATATTTGAAAGAGACAGTCAGAGGCTACCAAAGTAACCCTCTTTCACACGTAACTTCGCAGCAGCAACCTCATCCATTTTTTACGTGACTTCTTCTGAAAGACTGCAGAGATGGGGTTCAAGGACAGAGGTGAGCAATCACAAGGACAACATATGCAATTTCCTTAGGCCGAAGAAATGGGTTTCAGACTGGGCAACTTGAGTGAAACCCTAGAGCACTCTGACCATAGCCTACATCCAAGGATCAGAGAGCATATGCTTCATCTTAGAGATATTCTTCCCATGATCTGAAGCAGAGCCACAATCTCAAAAAAGCCTCGGTGAAAGACATTAATTTAGCACAATTTATAATGTCTTTATCCACGTAGCCATAGAAACCATAGAAAATTATAGAAGAAGACAGTGGAAACACATCTTGAATAGATAATTGACAAGGAGAGTCAATTTAGCGCCATATGCAGGATGAAATTCCAGTTAAACACACACACACACACACATATATATATATATATATATATATATATATATATATATATATATATATATATATATATATGTGAGTGTGTGTGTGCGTGCATGTGTGTGTGTGTGTGTGTGTGTGTGTGAAATTGTTTAAACCGGAATCATTATGTATACCAGTACAAATGGTGTAATGATCAATATAATATGGCTGCCTTATCTCTAGAGAAATGTCATTCTAATCAGGTGCGTAGGAAACAGTGGTTTTAAAAGAGGTCTGCTCTCAAAGGCACGTGTGGAACCTGTACCTAGAGCACTACAGAATGACCTGATCGAATGTGTGGTAACTGACTGAACCTATGCGCCTGGGATCAGCATTTCGGACCTCGTCTGTTTTTTTCCCACTGAGTCCTGAACAGATGAGTCCTCTGCGAGGGCCAGAAGCCGCATTAAGGGGCAGCCCACGCTCTGACGCGTCTGTCAGATGGACTCAGTGGTCAATGGGCTGGAAGAACAGGGGGCAATCAAATCGCCATGAATCGTCCATTAGCCGATTTGGGTTAATGACCAGGCCAAACAGCTTTCAAGCCGAATCGGCAACACGCGAAATCACGATTTGTTTTCGCCACTCTGCGTAGGCTACCTCTCCTTGCCGCGGGAGTCAGACCCAAGGTGAATGCGGCGATTTTCGAATATCCTCTGTTCTCAGCAATACAAGCGCAATTTCAAATAGAGTTTGTAGGTTTAAAAAGTTTTGAATCAACAAGAACACGATGTGCGCGCACATGTGATATATTCAGGTCTTTATCACATTAAATTTTAATGTATTCTTTAATAATCTTGGGTAGAGTTAGCTAGCGTTATGTTTTTCGCTTCTTGCCTGCCACACACTGAAACAAATAAAAATAAGTATAAAACAAAACAAAAATGCAACAATTGCTCTAATGTGTTTATCAGCATGAAATGTAGTCAGTGCAAATCGGAACTGGTCCAACTGCTCGTATGTTTAGTTTTTAGGTTTTTTTTTTTTTTTTTTTGAGAAAAAAAAAATGTTGAAATATATCATCTGTCATCGAGTGCTCACCTAAAAAGATTCTTTCTAAACCCCAGTGACGTGAGGCCGACGTGCACAAAAGTACATTAATCATCATATTTTGGTAATGATTCACTAGATTCAGTTGCATCTGTAAAAAATAAACCTGGTTTAAATCGGCACACTTCTCATAAAAGGCAATTAATAATCAATTGCAATTAAGAGGCTGTCGATGGGAGGCCAGCGGGAGATGAGCAGTGTACTGGTTTACTTCATAATTGTGCAGTGAGGAAGCGGAGCCCGGATCTCAATCAAAGGAGCGTGAAATTACACTTCTCATAGTAAGCTGTGCGCGACCCAGCCGCGCACTCAGCGCCTCTCCGCAAATTAAGAGCCCGGTTCACTCTCGGGGAATTGCCTGTCCGACTGAAAGATGCCTTCCAAAAATAGAGGCTGTTTTGCATGTTTTAATTGCTTTACGGTGGAAACTGTTTACTTGACGGGGGGAAAAAACGAATACCCCGCGCAACAAACTACTTAACCACAAACGTGCAGATTGGTTGCGTTCTGGCCGTAGCGCAGATTTTCTGCTGTAGCGACATTCGAGCCATGTGAAGTAGCTTGACGCTGAATACGGAGTTTTGAGGAACTGTCAAGTACTTGTCACAATGCTGTAAAATAACGCTGTCGACGGGTCTTTCACATACTGTAGCAATTTACTACGGCAAAGTTATAGCTACGTAGCAAATTGACATTGTGTGTGAGCGAAAATTCACAGGTTTGCATGAGTTTTGTTAACACGAAGTAACGTAATACTCAGTATGCACCAAATATAGCAACGCTGAGGTATCGTGTGGCCACCTTGCACCGGTACACTGTAAGAACAAACGTGTATGAATTTCACACTGGTAGCTTATATATAAAAATAATAATATCAAAACAATGTTATTAAAGTTGATTCTGAAATAACATATTCGAAAATTAATGTCTATTTGTGAAAATGCACACCTTTATTTATATGATATCTATAATTTATTTATGAAAAGTATATAGTTTATGCATGAATTCGGTCATCTGAGCACTACCAGCTAAAGACCGAAGAAAAAGGCCTATATTGATAGATCTGTTTTTGTGGCCTTCAGTAGATAAGTTAAGTCACCTAGTAAGCAATTGCAATATGCTTATGTATTTCCCTAACATGCCT
Source organism: Megalops cyprinoides (assembly GCF_013368585.1). Lineage (NCBI taxonomy): Eukaryota > Metazoa > Chordata > Actinopteri > Elopiformes > Megalopidae > Megalops > Megalops cyprinoides. Next base: position 10,681,193 of record NC_050587.1, read on the forward strand.
TTCAATTGAGGCAGTGCAGATAAATGCAATCAATGGCTGGCTTGTGCTAGATCAAACAGCAAGCTCATTGTACAGAATCACGTACATATTTTCTTTTAATTATAATATTGTTATAATATTGTCATGTTGTAGCAGTGGCAGGTCATTAAGAGTAGAGATTTTGTATTCATTTACTTGCTGTAACAAAGGTTAAATTACATTTTTGTTTGCTTAGCAGAAACCTCATCTGGGGGAAATATGTATCTTAGATTTTTATGTGTAATGCATTTGTACCACTATATATTTACTGAAGCTGTTGAACATCAGTTCCTTGCTTAAGAGTGCAACAGCAAATGCTCCACCCTGGAAGCAAACCTACAACTGTCTGATTACAAGCCCGGGTTCTCTTATGGGGATGCTGCACTGCTGCAAAGTGACATTAAACAATGGCTACTCTGAATCACAACCAAACATCACTTTCCTTTTTATCAGGTATACTGAATTGAAATCATTTCAACTGGGATTGAATGTTTTGCCTGTATAACGTACCTTTTTATTTTTTTCCTCAACTTGCAAATGTCTTGCAAACATAGTACGCATTGCATTTACAGAAATGTCTGCTTCAATCAACAGTTAGTTACCACCCCCACCCAATTACACAAGAAAAGAACAAAGTGTGAAACAGTGAAAAAGACAGATATGTGTCAGGAGGTGGCGAGGACGATGTCTTGGGAGACAGGCCAAACAGCATTGGGCATAGGCAGGAAGGCCCTTGGACAGAGCCCACCGTTAAAGATTGGGTCCTGATGGTGGGTGTAAAAGATGAATGGGGACATTAGGTGTGTGCATCCCTGCACCCACCCACCCACCCACAAATGTGCACACACATACACATGCACACACACACACGCACACACACACACACACACACACACACACACACACACACACGCACACACACACACACATATACCCTCCCCCTCTCTGTTTTGATATATGGCCCCAGGGTCAGTGACTGTGAGACCAGCATGGGGACAGGGGACATTGGATGTGCTGGCTGGCCACCGAGGTCTGCTGTTGCTAGGCAACGGGCTGACCAGGGAGTGGGGTGGGGGGTGGGGGTGGGGGGGGCGAGTCCAGTCCAGATCAATTTCCACACGTGTCGAGCTGACCAGTATCAATCACTCTGACTTAGAGGGAAAAACAAATCTGTTAAAGGAATGCCCTGAAAAAGCCAAAAGTGAGTTCACTGTATCAGAAAGCACGTGAACACAAGCAAAAGCTGTACAATTTTTTGGGAGACCAGATTTGGTGTTGGTGAGACCATCAACACCTTTGCGAAATGTGTGCCTTGAATCGTTGCACTATATATTCTGTTTTGATCCAGTGGTAATGTTGAGTGCATGTACGTACTGATAACTGCTGGAAAAAGACAACCCCTGTAACCAAGCCCATGCGAAAAACATATTTACGTTGACTTACGACTGCAATGCATGAACTTTCACACAAATGATCACACATGAGACACAGAACATGTGAATTTCCATTTCGAAATCAGGTCTCCCCACTTCCATTCTCCCAGGCTTTAACTCTGATAGGCGTCATTTTATATTAAGCGCGAGACGGGGCTGGGGAGTGTACCTCCAATCACGGCGAAGGCCGATCGGTATTGAGCAGACATTTTCATCCGCAGAAATGGACCCAGCTCATCAATTAAAATTAATAAGAGCTGAATTCAGACCAGGGGACCGAAATGAAATGAGAAATTACGTCGCATTGACTACTTTTTCTCTTCATTTCAAAAACGCAATCTAGTTTTTTTTTATGACTTTTCAGATAGCGAGAAAAGGCCCTGATGTACAGTAGTGTCTGTGTTGACGATGGGCTGGCCCCCCCTGCTGAACTGGACCAATCAAGGCTCTGAACAGCAGGAAGGTGTTGAGTAGCGGATTTCATTGTGCGGCGTGAATGTTTTACCACAGTTTATCACAGTTTACAGGGTTTCATGAACAACCATGAGAATAACATAAAAATGAAATACACTAAACATGCATGAAAAGGAGCCGGACACTTACTTAAGGCAAAGATTCTCAGGCGTTTCTGCAGCAGTTGGGGTGTATACTGTAGAATGGTGACATACGACAGGATCAAACTTCTTTAGAAACAGGAACATTTTGGCAGTTCTGTACAATGATTCATGTGTTTGGTCATTAATAAGGATGGCTAACAGTTTCTGTGTACATCCCTTCTCATTCTTTGTTTTGCACATCGTGGTACATTTGAATAATTATTTACACAGACATCACAGATGGCGTTGATACCAACCAGAACATGAATGCTTCCTGCTGGAAATCGTTTTCAGCGGGCTAAAGGAACAGATGTGCTGCTATTTCCATAACTGATTGCTTTTGCAGAAATATAAAAGATGAATCACTGAATCATTTCATTCCAAAAAAAGTTCATTGTACATTTGCACTAACTGGACTGTACTGTGGGCCTTCAGGATAGAACTGTTTATGTAGCATGAAAATAATGTTAACTTTTGTGACACTGTCGTAGCTCTAGCAGCTATTTTATCATAGCTGTAGCCCTAATTTAATACTAAAATTGTGTAACCTGGGTGGTAATGAAAAAAATCTTGGGAACATGACATTAGATCCAGAAGGACATTGCAAACACTCATCATCCCGAAATGAACTGAGACCTCCGACACTTTGTCAGTGCGGGTTAGCTTCCCAATTAGAAGAGAACTTCGTTTCCCCCCCCTCGGAAACCGAGGACTCCCCATTAGAAAACTCATTAAAGCACAGCTCCCATGATTCACCTCCCTCGATGAATCACTGTGTCAAAAGGTAATTGTGTTTTAAAATCTGCATTTCATCTTTGCGACAGGGCAGTCAGTCAGGAGGTAATTATTAATACGTGTGGACCCCGGGGCACGGTGTTCCGGGTCTGCTTTTTTGAATTCAGGGCCATGGCAACAGGTCAAGGAATCGTCGCTGACACGATCGCAAGTGACGCCTTTCCTGGGCCCCCAAACTTCGGTTTGACTTTGCGATTTTTTTAAACACAATTAATGGTGTTGAAACAGGAAACCATTAGTTACAGTGCGTGCCAGCGACGACTCGAGAAATATTTAATCCCAGTTTAAACATTCTATCATCATGTTATTAAAGGCCTGACATCCTAGTTGAGGCTTAACATAACAGAAACGGAGACCGTTTTTCACATGACTGTCAGACGCACGTCCTATTTGAAGAAGAAGAACTGAGAGAGAGGCACCCAGGAGAATGAGTCACTGTTTACCTCGGTCACCGGTCTTGTATCAGCACCCACACACAGCAGCAGAACCCCGCAAAGGGGTTATCGCCAGCCGTGCAAACAGAGGGGTCGTCCGCAAACCACGCACTCAAGAGCTGGCCAGCCCGCTATAGTTTATACATTTACACAGTGACCATTTGCATCACCTCGCTGGCATCTTCGTCATTAGTTTACAATGGACAATCAGTGATTTATTGACGGCGGCTCTGTGTGCCTTTCAGTTCTTTCTGGCGACCTGTTATCGCCACCCACATTCCATCGGAGGTCTCCTGGCCCGATAAGGCCCACTAGTTGTCTCCGAGTTAATGGCACGCTGATAACATTATGGTGTTATTTCTTCGCCAGCAAGTCTGAGACTCACGGCACGTCCCAGAGTAAACAGGTAACAGGGACGGGAGTCCTCGCTGGAGGGTTCTTATCTGAACGGCAAAGAGGTAGTCTGTGGCAGGAAGCTTGCGAGAGGGCTTAGCCCTGAAAAAGCCCAGAAAATAAATGAGCTCCCCCTCCCTCCCTCTGACAAATGGAGGGAGGACACGGCACCTTTGGAAGGGGAGGGGACGCTTTGTGCCACCTGCTTCTGGTCATCGGGAAACTTGCACCAGGGCTCCTTGTGTGAAGCCCCGCCCACACCACCCCTGCAAAAGCGCTTCACAAAGGGGATGAGATCACTTTTTCAGACAGCAGACCCTCTCACACAATGGTCCAGCTGATAAGACGACACCCCTGCTTTCAGTGGAGCTCCTGTTTCATCAAACTAAAACCAATCAAAACCATGCCACTGTCTGGCAGGGCAACTTTATGTTCAATTTACATTAAAGTTTCACCTTTGGTTCTAAGAGATTACAATCTCTTTTGAGTGGTATCCCTCTTATAAGTCCATTACAGGAGGGGCTTGGAAACGTTATCCTGAATCATGAACTCACTTAATATATGCTTGAAACCATAAAATTCGATGGAATACTGGCCCACTCAGGTGAGAAGAGCTCTGTGTGGCACAAAAATGCATAGAATCCTTTCTCAACAAAGCCACCTGTGTCGCCACCAGAGCTGATAAGACTGACACAATCTCTCCCACTCAGTGTCTATGACTCAGTCAGTTGGCGCATGCAACAATCTGACCGACTCTCTGTTATCCAACACCTGTGTGACCTGTATGAATCACCAGATAAGCCTGACCATGTTCTGCGGTGCCAGCACTGCAGCAAGCAATCTCAGCACTGATTGTCCACCGATCAAAGAGGCAGACGTTTGCCAAAAGAGTTCTGCAATGGTGCTGGGGGAGGGTTATACATAGGGCGAGATGTCTGACATCTCAGGTTATTCCTGGGCGATGTGTCTTTGCAGCATGCTTTTTGGGCGTATCAGGGAACATCCCAGAATGCCCAGATGAGATGATGGTATCTGATTTGTCAGGACGTTCCCCCCACATTGCTCTATTGGATATGTCGTTCGCAAAGTGGACTACAACTCAAACTACAAGTCTTAAATCTTAACATTTAAGATAATATTGAAACATCTGATGAGTCCAAATATATCCTCACACCGAACAGGTTAATTCAGGAAATTCCCAGCTCCTGAAATGAATCCGAACTTGAGAAAAGATGGATAGTGTGCGAAGCCCATTGTAATTTCCCATAGGGAATTTACTTCCAACACCAGCGAAGAACCAGTGATGACGTACCGACCTCGGTACTCTATATGGGTCCCACTGAGTGTACGTTTTCTAGGGGAGGAGGGCCTGTGGTTGGTCACTGTTGAGCGAGCCAGTCACGTGGTTATGAGAGTTGAGGTGATTGAGCCGGGAGGTTACTGAGATGCTCTGAATATAAACTCTAACTGGCAGGCAAAGCAAAAAGAAAGCTCACTAATTCTTTCGATTGCTTCGATGGGTTGCTTTGCTTGGTGAGTTTGATAATCAGAGGAGGCTGCAGAAAACACGACAGATGGGCGATCTCCTTGACAAGGTTCAGAAATATGAAACGGAAAGGGTAATGTCGTGTATGTTCCGCCATATGGCTAAGCATACCAAAACCTATTGATCAGGATTACACATATTTGGATAACGCACATTTGGCTGTTGATGCTTTAAAGGAGAAATCGAGGGGAATATGGACAGGACAGACTAACACACATGCATATGAGGACGTGTGTGTACATGAGTGTGTTTGTGGCTGTGTGTATGTGTGTGTGTGTGTGTGTGTGTGTGTGCATACATGTGTATGTACTTGTGTGTTTGTGTGTGGCACGTGACCTGCCGAGAGCACCGCGCCAATAAGTCCCCGAAATGCAGTCACTCCTCCTTACCCCCCGGCCCCTACGTCCCGCACTGACCTGATGAGGAGTAATGTGGAGAGATGATAAAATATTGATTTCTCTTCGCGGAATATTTGACAAGTAGACACTGCCTGTCACCCGCAGAAATTGTAATCTTGGCCGCGGTAATTAGCGACTGAATTATACGCGAACCCTAGCGGCCCAATTCCGAGCGTGCCCCGCTGATGAAGGTTGGCGATCCTATTAACCCGCGAGGAGCGGCGGCGGAGCACCGCCTCATTCATATCTGATCAAATATTCCCCCTCCGAGAGGAACAGCCTTTTCTCCCCCCCCCCTCGTTTGAAAGATGGGGCCCCTCTTTCTACTTCCACTCATTTTTTCTCCGTAGCCTCCGAAATCAATTTTCCTTTCGGAATGCAAAGAATGGGAAAAGGCTCTCTCAGATCTTTCAAAATTGAAATCCATAAGCAGTTAATGTGGGAGTCAAAACAGGGGCCCCGGAGCGGGCTGTTGATGTTTGATAATGTTCTTTTTCAGCGCATTGGAATGACAATATGCACGTCAAAAAATAGCGCCATGTACGCCCTTAAATGATCTATGCTTTCCATAAACCTGGGAGAGCTCTGCTGGGAGAGACATAATGAATCTAAAACTGGTGAACCGAAGCACATTTCCCAGACTGAAAAAAAATACACATCCAAAGACAGTGTTTGGTTGGACATGAAAAGCATTTTTGTATCAGCTGGTTGTGTTCCGAACTGCTTCCTCTATCCCACTCTTTTCAGCAATATCCTCAGATGAGAGTTGTTGAGGGCAGTAGATAACAAGTGGGCAATTTAGAGAGCAAGACTGCAAGTGGCCCTGGTAGGTAAATACTTTTGCTGGATTTTTTATTTCTATGGCCTATGGAATTATCTAAGAGCACTTAAATCTGAAGCCCCAATTACATCCTGCTGTATGCTAGATGATACCTGGCAAAAGGTATCTTTGTGGTTCTATAATAGTAATATTATAATAGTAATGTATATACATGCAGCATATGTAGTGTTAGCAGACAACCCAAAATGCCCTTTAAACATAATGCTTATTGATTAAATATAAAACCTCCAGAATTCCTTAATGCAATTACACCAGAACTACCACTCGAAGCACAACAGTAGTCCTTACTATCTCATTTGTGTAGACATTTAACTGTGAGTCAATGAAGACGCACGCAGATAAGTGACCTTTATCTCCATTTATTGGGTTTCTACAAGAGCGGACATGTTTGCGGATCTGATGCACTGTACAGGTGGCACTGAAGAGGCAAACCTACACTGGAGTCAAGATAAGGAATGCGTGGGGGAACTTTTTGTTACATAAACTTTGACTTTTCAAAATCCTAATCTTAATTCTAGCAGATGAGTAACTACTGTTTGATATCAACCCTCCATTGTAGATTTAGATAGGCATATCTTTGATGTAGTTACATATTTGCTAAATGTCCACTGAACAGATCAATGGCTCACACTGTAAAGCTGCTGACATGGAACTACAGTGACCACAATGGTCGCATGTGAGTATGACCTCACTACTATAGCGTAGCAAACATTTATTCTCTGCTTGAAAAACGTTAGTGTTTCTACTGAGTGTTTACCTGGACCTGAGGGTCATGGGATTTAATCCTGGAGTAGGACACTGGACACTGGAGTAGGACAACTTCTGGTTTTTCCTGTAGAAACACAAATTTGTGATGTCAAAATTTGACATCTATTCAGCATGAGTCTTCCATATTGGAGAGTGGACATTCAATGTGACCTGTCTGAGCTACCTTAAAATGTCTGATTCCTGTGGTTCAGTGACAGAGGGAATGACAGCTGTCACTGGCTTTGTGACATAGCTTAGCATCTAAAAGAAAAGGTATTACAGAGTTCATGTTTTTTTCCAGATTTAAGGTGCTTATCTGTCTATGTAAATATTATTGCTTTTTGCTAAGCCGTCTATGGTGAGTCAGTGAGCTCAAAGGCCTTCTAACAATCCCAGCCCTGAAGCCCTAAAAGGTCATTGAAGGCCAATTGCCTTACTGGGCTTCACCGTGTATGTGGCGCTGCAATACTGGGCAGTGTCTTTACATTCTTAACTAGGTTACAAGTTTACAAATGTCATTCTCATGTAACAACCCTCCGCCTAACTAGGCACATGGTCAAGAATCCCTGAAAGTCAATATTCAATTAAGAAAACATTATTTGACAATGCAGATGATTCAACCAAAGCAACAGGCAGTTTTCGTCAAAGAATTTTATTTCCAGTTTAAGCAAATGAAATGTTGCACAACTTTTAAGAGCATCACAGGTAAGTCCCTGAGTAATTATCAATGGTGCAAGTCTGATTGGTTCTTGGGAGTCAGGGACAGACAGCACATGGTAGTACCATGGCTTTTACAGTTCTGATTATGCCTGCAAAGTCCATCTGAAAACTTTCTTTGCAGTTGAGGAGAAAAATATTTGCCCTTTCAATGAAGAACTGAAAGGTGAATCCAATCCAGTGTTCCATTCTAGGGGGCCCCGAAGTAACACTAACAGGATTGGCTATTAACCCTGCTTTGATTACACTTGTCGACATGCTGCTGTACTGGGATTCCTCAATTTGAGAACACAATGTTGTAGGTGCTCTGTATTTTCAAAAATTCATAAACACTTTCCTAGTATTTTAATGGTGAAACGCGGATGGTCTTTTGTCCCACATTCATTTATGGTGAAAGATGGCTGATGGCTGGAAGGTGCTTGATGGCTGTTGCCTTGTTTATCCCTGTCACCGCATCGAGAATTCATCACTGAGGTGTTCGTAATGTGTTTTAATTGGCAGGACTCTGTGCCGGCCCAGGGAATCATAATGTAATGTAAAGTGTCCTCTGTGCATCTGTGTAGGATGCCTGGACCCGCTCGCTCTGAATGGGTCTCTGTTGACATGTGGAGATCCCCATGCCGCGGGGGTATTCTCCGAGATGCTGCGGGCAACGCGCCTCCACTAATGTTAATGTTTGCACTACTGTGACTCGTTTATGAACTTTCAGAGAGGATATGGGAATTTCATTAATACATAATTGCGTCTGTGGTGTTCCGAGAGGGAGATTAATGAACGGGGGTGCTAATAAACCGTGAGGAAGTGATTGCGCTGGAGAGTTTTTTTTCTTCCTTTCAACGGAAATTAGGGGAACGCTCTGCTCTCTTGCTGGAGTGAAAACGGAATTATTAATGCTTTAAGCGTTCTTCATATCATTAATAAAGAATGGGAGGTGCTGGTGGTACACACGTGGGAGTTTCACCTCACTGTTCCTGTGAGCAAAAGCAATGGGACTTTGGACTCTGCCTGTTTGAGTGTCACCTCCACAGAACTATGCTACTATAGCTAACTATGCTAAGTATGAGTCTCTATGTCCTATTGTCCTTCATGTGCTGGGTTTAAATGTTGTTGTGGTAGCTTCTGCCTTCCTGTGTTTTGAGGCTACAGGGTTCCTATGAGACTGTGAGTGTATGGGTGTTCCAAACTTGCACTGCGGTTTTGTTGTTTCCTCCTTCTTGTGGAGGGGGAGGGAATGTCAGCCACAAACAATGTTAGCCAAAGCTTTACATTAGACATACTAGATAGGATTGTAGTTTCCAAATGGCCAGGTCAACATGTATATATGTGATAAAATGTGCCCTGTGATTGGCAGTGCTCTATGGGCATTTTAGCATGTCCCAGCACGCTCATGTACACGTGTGCCATTGCTTGGGTGGCTTTTTTCAGGCCCATCCAACACTCTGTAATGACCGTGAAAGAGGTTCTCATCTTGCCACACAACCCACTTTAAAAACCAGGGTGGTACCAGCTGAGCTAAAGGCAATGTGCCTGTAGATCCAGAGGCAGTGGTTCCAGTGTCAGGGAGTGATGTAACCACTGAAAGTGCTTTGCCACCTGCAACCTCAGCAGTGATACACAGGGCCTCACATGCCACCGCTTCTTAGCTTTGCCATACGTGCAACATAAGCTACAGCAGCACAGAGGGCTGGCCACACAAAAGGGGGGGGGGTTCCAGCTGACGCTGACCGTCAGTGTCCTTCTCCCAGGATGGGAGATGAATGGATCCCGCCCTCCACAGATCACGTGTCTGGGCGGGGGTGGGGGGGACGAGGCCAAAGGGAGCGGGGAAATAGTTAACCCCCATGTCCGCGTCCCTGCCGTGGAGGCAGAATCTTCGTTAACCTCCTCGCCGGTGAACAGTACATCTCCAGGAGCCTTTACTTACGGCCAGTAATAACGTGGCTCCTACCCCGCAAACCCCCCACCCCCCCATCATCGGCGAGTCCCTGACTCCCTTTTTCAATTAAAAAAAGGACCAGGCCTCTATTAACCTCCTGTCCGCTCCCCACAATTTTTCGCCGGAACATTGTTTGCGCGATCGTCGGCCCGGTTGTTAAGGAGGCCGTATATTACTGTAAACTATCTCTAAGTTTTCAGCCGTGACAGGAAGCTGGCCAATCCCGCGTGAAATATGGCTTCATCCCCGGAGCAAATCATATTTTGCAACCCTTCGCGGTGACTAATACCTGGATGCACTTACAAGGAAAATTAGGTGCCAATGAGGCCCCATATATAAAGTTCAGATTTTACAGATATTTCAAGGCGGTCTTTTTGTATATCTCTGCAACTAAAATATGGTCCCTGGCAACATTCCCCAAGCCATTGTTGGGTCTTTTTTTCTGCTATATCAAAGGAAGTCTGACATAAATCATAAACGAATTCGGAACTTATACATTATGCATGGGGGGGTTCCTCAAAAGTAAATATTTGGGAATAAAATGCTTAATTATTTTCTACAATTATTTTACAGTTATTAATATAATGATATAATTCTAAAATAACATGGATTCTACAGTTCTTAGAATAGTTGAGGGTACAGTTTACTCAAGATTTAAGGGTACAGATTACATGTTTACATATATCTTAATTTTATTTTGCGCATAGTTTTTGGCATTGCTATATAACCAGCTGTTAATATTAAATGTATGAGGTAGAAAAAAGGCTTTCAGCTATTTTCCCCTTTCTATCCTTTCTTTAATGAAATCCCCCACACAGGTAAAACTAGGTTAGCCTTAAGTTTCCCGTTTGCTTCCTTGAAAGGATGACATCCGCTCAACACTTGGTGCATGATGGGTAATGACCTTGAACGCAGTGAGGTGAGAAAGATCCAGCCACTTTGGTAGGCCTCGTGGCTGACTGGGGTACAAATGATGTCTGCGGTGTCAACGTGGTGATGCTTGTTCATGTGCCCTCATTTTCCAGATACAATGGATTGCAAATCCTCGCAGGCCCAGAATGCACTGGGTTGGAATGGAGCACTCCAGTATAGACTCAAATAAGCCCCTCTGCTCTCTCCTGGCTGAAGGTGCCCTAAGTTGGTTATTCTAGTCAACCAAGATCCCTGCTATCAAAGTTATTATAATCAAAACTAAATATAATACATTTGCAGAGGTATCTGACAAGCATTTATGACAGCCAAAGGTCAAGTGTCCAGTGAGGACCTGTACCGCTTGGGTCAGAGCTTTCCTTAATTGTGCTAATCATCTAAAACATAACGAACCGCAAATCAGATATGCAGGTGTTCATTTATCACCTGCAGCTGTGAGCTGCTCTGTGCCTGACATTTTTGCCAGTGCCATTCCCATGAAGATCCATCCAGCTGCTCTTCCGCTTCAACTATTAATAACAACAGAAAAAGCCTCATGCCGGTGGAGAGTAATCAGAGAATTTCTGCTTTTTGTTGACATTGTTGGATGGTTTTCCAGCCCCCCCCCCTCGGTTCATAGGAAGGCTATATTGATCCCGGGATCAGTTTTAAGAGTAATTTCTACTTCGCCACGAGGAGGCCAGGAGGTATCACTCATGTGTCCCTGCTGTTGTAAGCACCATAAAAACGTCCACTTTGATTCAGTGCAGGGCACGGTGGCAGGAAAGACTCAAAAACAAACTGTCTGTGCGAAGGTCGACACAATGGACTGTCGGCGAGGTCGACTCTGATGGGCATGGGAGGGGCGGGTGGGTGTGGAGAGGAGGGGGTCGTACCGCGAATGAGCACCTTTTTCAGCTGGTGTGTCGCCTTCACATCCACATTATAAAAAAGAGAAAACTGAACATTCCACAGTAAAACTTGGAAAAATGTTGCCACAATGTCACATGTTGCACAATGAAAAAAAAAACAGATTCCTAGCCATGGTTGTAATTGTCCCAGCATTTTGCATGGTTAGAGCTGTTGGATAGTATGGACTTCCCTTTCGCTTTGTATTGTGAAAGGTGATCAGGGAAGCTGATTATAGAGGCTGATCGTGGAAGCAGATCACGGAAGCTGACGTGACTGCCGTAACTGCAGAGTGTGTTGCATTTTTAGCCCAAAACAAACGCAACAATTTAGCAGCCCTACAAAACACTGGCTCCCTCCAGTACTATTTCAACTGCATGTAGCCTGTGAGCTCTCCCGAATTACACTTTAACCGCTAGCCAACAGCTCTGAGATGAAACCCCAGTGCCTCTGGCCTCCCGGCAGTCAGGGGCAGGGCCCCCCTACAAGCAGGGCCCCGGCCTCTCCGGGAGGAACCTCACACACACAATTACAACTTTAAACACCCTCGGCCATCCGCCCTAATTCACCTTCCCCCTTAATGTGGCAAAGAGCGCGGATCAATACGTCCCCGTGTCGGGTGCTGTAGCGGCGGCGGTTCTCGTGGCCCAGGTCTTAATTGCCTGGCTGTACGCGGGAGAGATGGATGTGTGCTCGGGTGGAGTCGCACGTGGCTCGGGGAGGTAAAAGGGTGGCGGTGTAGCCGAGCGGGCAGGGGCGCGGGCGCGAATCGATAGGGCGAAAACGGCTCCGCGTTCGTCGGCGCAGATTGTTTCCGAAGACCCCATCCAGCCGCCCGAAAATCCGAAGCACGCACCGTCTTTCTGAACTTTGTAACTTAAGACACGTTTTCTTGTGGAACGAAACACTCCATTTAACTGTTGGTGCGATTCCCAACAACAATTTCATTGTTTTTTTGTTTTTTTTTTCAAAAACTGCACAGCCTACTCCTTTTGACAAAAGCTCATCATTGTGTTTTGTTTGTCTCTAAATGTCGGGTCAGAGTTTAAATGGTGATTATTGGTCACATATTCCATATAGTGGGATTTTTGGATAAAATAAAAAAAAAACACTGAATGCATTAACAGAAAATATTGCATATTACTGTAGGTTACATTTCCTGCTAAGCACTCAAGATTCATACCTTGATCACTGGAACAAATTCTTAAGCACTGTGCTGTTGTTTGTCAGATTTCCTTACAAAGAAATGTGTTACAACATACTCTTACACAGCCAAGATACATTTCAGTTTCACTTACCATGCATACACCATACATTGTTCAATTTGCAGATTTTGCATTCAGTGTGTGAAGGATTTGTCCTTGTCAATTGTTTGGCTAAGCGAGAAACAAATTTACATGCCCACAATCCATTCAGCTTGGAGAGTTTAAGTGCCCTGCTGTGCTGTGATTGCAGCGCTAGATATGATATGATTGGTATGGCGCTTGCCCGGGTCCAGCTCAGGCTCATTGCTGTATTACCACTCATTCTTTCACCCATCTGGTTGTTTTCGCTCACAATATTTTGCATCGACACAATACACGTGAAACTACCAGCAGCGGCCAATCCGATCTTTGGATTCCCCTCGGCGCACAGGGAGGGCACGGGGACGTGGGAGCGGAGCTATGGAAACGGAGCGTTAGCGGGTTCTCGGGGAGAGAGAGGCGGGCGGAGGGGGACGCGCCGTACCTGTGTTTCTGGGGCGTATATATAAAGAAAAAAACCCCAACACAAACGGTAATGGCTCGCCTCTGTCTGCGAGGTGGGAATTGCCTGATTCACAGCTGAGATCTCATTGTGCCACACAGAGATGGGGTGAGCCGCGGATCAATAGGTTTACTATGGCCCCCGGCCAGTGTCTGTTTTTACAGGCTTGATGTTGCCTCCAAGCCTTGGCTCCGCTCATCAATACTTTCATTCCAGCTGCCTCCGGGCCCCCGCGGTAGCAACGGTAATCAGATTTATTTTTAGAGGTCTAACACTCTCCCTGGCAAGGTTACGGCGCTCGCCTCTCTCCGGTCAGAGCGCTTCCGCTAAAAACCAGCCCCGGCCGGGCTGAGCCGGCGAGGTTCCGCACATGTGGACCCCCCCACCCCCCCACCCCGCCCCAGGGGCCTAAGGGCCCGCCTCCTAGCTGGGAAACGCTCGCTCGCTCGCTCCGGAGGGTTCGTGGGACAGGGGAGAGGCTTACTGAAGGTCCTGACGCCTGACTCGGAGCTCAGTGACCAGAATAAAGTTGTTAAATTAAATTATTGTTATTACCGTTAAAGTGCGAGGGATCAATAAGCGCAGTGGTGCCCCGGTTTTGGCAGCGCCCGCGTGCAAGAGCCAAGGCCAGCTGTCGCCCAGCTGCACAGTCTCCCACTCCTAGCCTGGATGGGAAATCGCTGATGTGGTCGCAATACCCTCCCTCCGCCTTCCACTTCTTTAATCAATCCATACTCCTTTCTCACAGCATCTGGGCCTTCTCTAGCCTACCAGAGGTAAATGGCTAAATGCAACACTAAATGTAAGACATTTATTATTATTATCATTATTTTCCCGCATTTCAGCTAAATATGATTTCCCTATATCTGAATTTCCGTACAGTCAAAACGTAAATGTTGCTACTGTTGCTATAGCCGTACTTGTCTGACAAAAGGAACGCACCTGGCTACAGGCCGAGGTTTTTGACCCCTCCCCCATTGTGGACATCATAAATAGGGGAAAAAAGGGGTGGAGGAGGGATGCTGTGAACAGCTGACACAGAAAATTAGCTGTTAGTGGTTTTTATAGTTGTGGATGAGACTGGTTTGGTTAATTGTGTAGGGATTGTCTGAAAAGCCTCCTCCAAAAATCTTGGTTTTGAACCTCAGTAGATATCACAACTTAATACAAAACTGAAAACACCAATTTGAAAAACAAAGTTAATTGTTATATGAAGTGCAGCCTTTCATGCAGCCTTATGAAGATTGTGTTGAATAGCCCATACCACTCACCCCCTGACCTGCATACCCTAGGAATGCAAGGTCTGGATATGCCTCCTTTTCACATGACGGATGGCGTCTGTTATATCTAGTCCCTGTCTGTTTTAATTAATAGGGAGCGCGCCCGGCCCCAAAAGCGCATTAGCGCGAGAGGAGGCATCAGTAACGCACAGCACAGCACGGCGCATGAAAATCTGAGCCTTGTCAATGCGAGGCGCGATAACTATGGCAAATGATGCAATTCAGAGGAAACACACTTTCGCTGCGGGAAAGCCAGCCCTCCCAATCTGTCACCTTCTAAATGGGCTAATATGAAGGGAACATTCCATCTCACACCCCTATCAATTCCAAGACGAAATGGCGGGGCAGGAAAACGAAGCCTGGAACTTATCTATTAAGCCCGGCGTGATTAATTAAGCAATATAACGGCTGCAGCGCGGGGTTGGTTGCCACGTGACAGCTTCCTGAGGGGTTTTACGGGATGGGAAGGAAGCTCTCCCCCCTCCTGGGAAAATGGACGACTCTGGTATGGACAGCTCCATGTCATAAGCATCTCTTCTCTGACTGGAACAGAGGCCATTATGATCGCAAGGCAGTGAGAATTTGGTAGCATGTGCACCAGTATTTTGGCCACGTCGGAGTCGGTTGCTTGGCTTGCATTCTCATTTCCATCAGACACATACTGTTTGGGTCACCGAACTGAAATCCATTTGTATTTTAAGACAGGGTTTTGGTACGTTATCTTTAAGATACCTAAAAATAGAAATCCCAATATGTCCCCTTCCTAGCCAGAGTTTTTTCTTTTTTCTTCCTTAATCTTCCAACCTGTTTTTCCTCCTCGCCTTTCTCTTGATGCCATCACCATCTCCACTGTCATTTGGCACATTTATTGGTCATAGTCCACTGATATGTTTAAAATACATTTTATAGCCATAGATCCAAGGCCACACTCAACATGGCTGCCAAACATGTAATTCACCTATGCCAATAACTTTTCATAACCTCTAACCACATTGTTAGATCAGACTTGTATCTGGTATACGTATCATTCATACTATCTAGATGCGGGGGAATACTCCTCACTGCCCTATGTCACAAGCCACACCCATTATGACCACTTGAGATTTCATACATGTTGTTAACATTTGAGAGCATTTCTTCATTTCTCTCACATATAGCATATTATTCAGCTGTGGACTATAGCGTTGCACATGTGTGCAAACTGCTAATCCTGCTGGCCGCACCCAGCCATGCCTAACATGGTAAACAGTACAGTCACAATTCTACAGTAACAGTTCCATCCTAGACAAGTGTTTTTATTATCACCACTGTTATTGTGATTCTCACCAGAAATTTGGCATGACAGCCTTGTGGCTGCCTGCAGTCTTGAATATGTGATTATTCCATCTTCCACAAATTATTCTGCCTACAAAGACTTTAATAAATTAATAACATTAGTACACAGCTGTACTGGAATGTTTTTCCTGCACTGGGGAGCCACTGTGTATGCTGAATTTTTTTTACCAATCGAAGTTAGTTGAGTTCAATAACATTAGTTTATCAGTCCAAAGCAAGTTTGTATAATCTAATTTGTTTTTGGATCCTCTATGAAAAAATACGCTGAAACACCTTAAACATTTCTTTTTATTCTAGATCAGTTAACAGCCCTCTTTCACACAAGCAGATAATTGTCAAGAGAAAGCTCAATCTACCAGCTACCTGCTAGTCTGACAAAGCAAAACAAAAAAAGAGTATACATTGGGTCTCCAGAACCAGGGTTGAGAAACACTTTTTAGCAGAATCCAAAAGGGACTCCTGACGGGTAGGATGAGGGCGAGCTGTCTGACACCCCAAAACCGCCCCGGGGCCCTGACACGGAGAGGCCTTGTCAGGCTCGCGGACACAGAGTCGGATCAATTGATGAGAGTTTAAAAAATGCTTTCTGCTCCAGCAACGCTTAAGATAAGAGAGCGGGCGGATTCAAAAATGTCCCCCAGCTGGTGCGATATGATTTTCTAATCTTCAGATGCGCGAGCTCCCTGATATTTCACCCAGGCCCGGGCAGATACCGCATCCATTTGAAGGGGGGGTTGCCATGGAAACTGCGGGGTGACAGCAGGATTCATTGTGCGCGTGGCGTGTGGCGTGACGATTGCGGTGCGAATCTGTGAGAGAAGCGCGGCTGGTTTTATTAGGCTCATTAGAGGATTTGGACGCTGCCTCACGATTGCGGGAGAGGATCATGGAGTCCCCCGTGTGCTGGGATACTGCGCGCGCATTCGTTTGCATCTTTTTTTAGAATGGGAGGAAACTCTATATTTGAGTGGAGTGTTGGTTTTGTGGGTGTATGTCCTGCTAAATTTAAACCAACATTTAAAGTAATGCCTGTCAAAGTGTTGTGAAATGATGTCAGATCCACATGAAATAACATTACAATGAAATGATTCAGAGTATGTATAGTCAAGTGTAGTACAAGAGCATTTGGCAAGAGGATACTAGTAACTTTTCATGTGGAGTAAATTCCATACCATGCATTACTGATGTGATTAAAGACACAGAGACAGATCCTGGTGCACACAGAAAATGGACTTGGGAAAACGAACATGTGTGTGAACATATGAACATTGGGAAGCAACAGACATTCAATGGATATATGCATCTACATTCAGCTGAGTGTAGACAGACGGTTGACAGAAATCAGCATTCTTGAACTTATGTCTATTTCAGAGTGACACGAGAAGGGAAAAGCTGTCGTTTCATCCATGTGGCCATGTTACCAAAAATCAGCTGGAAATTAGCTATGATGTCGTGCAAAACATTATAAAATCAACTGGCACCTTGATGTGAAAATTAAAATGTGCTTATTTTAAAAGCAATCCATTCTGTATGAAAACACATTATATTAAGTCTTGGCTTAGGCTAAGCAGCTGATTTACGAGATCCCTATGCAATACAGTAAAGTATGAGCTGGTGAATAATGACATTGCCTTCCATATAGTATTTAGGTTCACTCACTACTGTAGGCCTATACGCATATTAATCCACCGGAACTAATCCTTCCACACTGGAAAATCTATTTTGCTAAATTAGGGAAATTTGATGCTACATGAATATATGCTCAACACAATTTAAATGTGTTTGTACAGATCTGACTGAACACCAAAAACGCTACCAAGTGTGAGACTTTCAGTAGTTTACTCTTCACAGAAGCCAAGAAATACACAGGAAAGTTCAACAACACGATGCTTCGATGCTCTCGAAGGGTTGTCGAGTGGCTATACATTAGGTTCAATTTTGTGGCAACGCAGAGTCCGGCCCAGCAGCGAGGCGCAGAGCTGCCGTTGTAACGTTTCGTATGAGGCGCACGGCCAGTTCTAAAGAGCCCGAGGATGAAGAGGGTGGCAGACCCCCGGCTTGGTGTTTTTAACACGTAATCCTCTCAAAGTGAAATCTTCACACTGTCACATCGCTAGCAGGACAACAGGCGGGGACGGTCAGGAAGCTCGTCCAGACCCATGTGAAGCGAACGAAAAGCGGCCCTGGGAATAACACGTTCTAAAAACATCGTGAACGCGCGTGGTGGTGTTTTTTTTTCCCTTTGCAAACAAGAGTGTGAATGCTGCGCAAAAATACCCGAAAAAATCGATGCTAAAACTCAGCGATTGCAAGCTGGCTATTTCTATTTATGTCTAGTATGGCAATGAGAATGCTGTATGTAGTTTAAGAAGACACCACAGCATTTCTTCCGAGTTATGTGCAACATACGAAATGTGCAATGTATTCTATGCTGAGTGCGTAAAATGAAATGTTGATGTCAGAGCAGCTGATTTTCAGTTATTTATGACAGGCAGCGATATACTATAATGTTGGATAGGCAAAACACCTGCATTTCATAACAGGTCTGATCCATATTTAAAGCTGCTTTTCTCTTCTGTTGCAACAAAATGAGATAAACTACAACATTTTACACTTATTGGCATTACATTTGACCTTAAAGAAAACAGGTAATTGCAACTTATTTTACAAAACCAATAAAAAGTTAATTAGAAACTACATGTACATTTAATTATTAGAACTTATGAAGTACAGTTTTACACTATTCAAATCAATATAATTTGTGCGTATTCAAAACAAGAATATTGATAAATTTAGCACAAGTTTAAAATCAATTCTTTTTATTTTGGCGCAATATAAGCACTAAAAAACAATGGTGTACCACAAAATGTACTTGAGGGCTGTACTTGGTATGGTGGCTAAGGACTGACAACTTTGAACCATTAATGAACTATTGCTTTACTTTTTTTCTGCAAAAATTCCAGTGTAATAGATGAGCAAAAGCCTTTTTAGGGTGTGAAACTGTGCATGTTCTTAGTGGCACTAAACCTGGACATCTTCCAAGAAAACAAAACAAAAAAAAAAAGATTATTCTTCACAGTATTTCCTATGGTGTATTACATTTTAGACTACTGTGTTCAGATTTAAGATAAAATTAAGGAATTCTTCTTAGAAAACAGCAATGTTCATGTCTTCTGCCACAGAGAAGGTTCAGACCTGACTCCAGTGAACAAGAGGAGAGGCTTGTCTATAGTTTTGGTATTTTCTTTTTCTGTGGCACTTTTTTCCCCCAAAACATCACTCAACTAGGCTGTCTACAGGCAGAGTACAACTTAACAGCACCTTAGAAACCCTTTAAAACCAAGCTGTAAATCGTTGCAAGATTTGAGCAAAACACACACACCTATGTAAATTCTTTTCCCCTGTGAATCTAATTTCTGAGACAGAACTAACAGAGACTAACCAAAAGATACAAAAATGGTCATTGCTGCTGGGAGCTGTGCCACATGAGCCACCTCTTGCGGTGACAATGGCATGGCTTGAAAGTGCGACCTTTAATAGGGCAGCGAAAAAAGTTGGGGACAGTTTAACAGATTGGTTGGGATCAATAGAGGCAGAGTCCGCACACATCACTGTGAAGCTCAGCGAGGCCTCCACGCGGTGCTGAGAGGATGTCTCTCTCCCCTCGGCCGTGGCATATTGGGGAGTCCATCATGGATTGCTTCCCTATCGAGAATGATTATCAATCCGCTTCAGAGGCCAGATGCTATTGCCCAGGCCTGGCCTCAGTCGTTCATATCAAATGGAGAGAGACAAGGGAAGAGAGAGAGGGAGAGAGAGAGAGGGAGAGAGAGAGAGAGAGAGAGAGAGAGAGAGAGAGAGACAGACGGAGAAATCCCAAGAACATCTTCTTCATAATTAATAAATGAAAAATGTTACTGCAGCTAATCAATAGAGTTGTTAGAGGGAATTGATCGGGCTGGGAATCTCTATTTTGTGGGTACAATTTTTCGCCCATTCAGAACAAAAGACTCTCCAGAGTGCCATCTGACTGCAAGACACTTAGGAGCCCAAACCACCCCCCCCTCCCCCCCAAAAAATGAAGACAGACAGAGAGGGGGAGAGAGAGGAGGAGAAGGAGGAGGAGGAGGAGGAGGGAGAGAGAAAGGGAAAAAGGAGAGGTAATTAACTGTCTTCAGTCTGGGAGTGATGTGCGCCACAACCTCCATTAGAGGCCAGTCGACATTGTTACACCTCCCTCCTGTCCTCTCTCTCTCTCTCTGCCTTTGTCTCCCTGAGAGGTAAAGTTCAGCCACATTTTGACGTGAAGCCATGGGGTGACTGGGGGCAAGCAAGACACATTTTGCATTGGCCAAAGGTTCACCAGCATTAATTGCCTGTTTCAGGTCAATTACCTGTCCCACTTTGGTATGTGTATTGATCTGACATATTCATAGCTCATAACAAATATGTATGCACATAAGCTTTGGGCCACTGATTGTAAATGGCATCTGTATGAACACAAAGCACACAGTGCTTGTGTGTGTGTATGTGTGTGTGTGTGAGAGAGAGAGAGAGAGAGAGAGGGCAAGCCCAAGGTCGCTCTTGCCCATGGGTAGCGAGTCACAGAAATGAGATGTGACTGTTAGCAGCTGTGCTGCTCGGAGGGGTCCCGGGACCGAGGGCTGGCTGGCTCCCGTGGAGAGGGCAGGGGGTGGGGTCTGGGAATGACCTCCCCCTCACCCCCAGGACCGCCGAACAGTGTGACGTGATCCAAGCTGACAGGCGGGTGCTCGATCTCGACGCTTTCCCCGAGTGTCGTCCCGCCTCCCAGAAACAGCCTGTGTGTTGGGCTGGCCCCCGTGTAACCGCAGCTGAAAGCATGTGTAAACGAATTAGGAACACGGCTCTGTTGAGATTCCCTTTGTCCATGCGTGTGCGCCGGTGGCTCTGCTCAGACTGTGGTGACCGAATCGCGAGGCACCAAGCTCTGGTTGCTGATAAAAAATGCTTTGTCGCGAACACGAGTCCAGCGGCTGCTCTTTTCTCCACCTGGCGTCCCGGCACAGTGCAACGAGATTTCATTCGTCTGTCTCTTCGGTGGGGCGAGGAGGGCCTGGCTCAGGTAGAGGAGCTAGGAAGTGAATATGGCAGACGTGGACACCCAGTGAGGATGGCCTCAGTGTGCTCGGATTCTACTTCCTGTCCATCACTGCTCAATAGGGAGGTACCACTCTGGGGGTCGTCCTGGATTACCGTCAGCCACGCGTGATTCCGAGGGTATTACGACAGGAAACGATAAAACTTGTTTGCAAATACTGGTGTACTGTTTTTGTGTGTCAGTGATCAATTCAGGCGACCGCAGTTACTGGCCATTATCATATTATCAGATATCTAGGCAGTGATTGTAAAATCTATTTTCTGCTCTTTTTGGTAACGATTTTTAAAATCTTCATTGCATACATTTCATTTGCATCAAGTGTTATCTCTGTGTTTATCATGATCACAAGGGATTTTTTATCTGGATTTTCTGGTAAAACAATGCGGGCTTAACAGTGTTCTGTCTGGGAAAACACATGTAAGAAATTTTTTAAAATGTAAGAGATTTAT
The DNA here is from genome assembly GCF_013368585.1 of Megalops cyprinoides. Lineage (NCBI taxonomy): Eukaryota > Metazoa > Chordata > Actinopteri > Elopiformes > Megalopidae > Megalops > Megalops cyprinoides. Next base: position 10,702,815 of record NC_050587.1, read on the forward strand.
AACACATGACTCTATGATCTGCAGAATGGTAAAATGAGGCACGGATTAAGGCTTCATCAATGCAGAATGTATTCAGATCTGGATGGGTTAGTGAATGTTAAAGCACTCCTGGAATCATTCTTATCAACCACTTACAAAGAGGCTACATTCCTACTGGTCCAGGAAGACTGCTTTTTTGATGCAACACTTTATTTGTTCCCCAGTGAAACACAGAGTTTCCAATAAAGTGAGCAATCCAATCAATCAAAAAATAGCAATTATTATTGCTATCCAACACTCTCGTATATCAATTGTCACTTTAGCATTACATTGTCTCACTCTAGTGGTACAAACAAAAATGAAATCAACAGCAGTTACTCTTTCAGTGGGTTTAGAGTGGTATCAGTGAAATTCTGACTCTACCTGGGGAAGATGAAACATGCCACACAGTATCCATCTCTTATTTTCATGATTCTGAGCGGGAAAACAAATGAGACATTATCTACACATATCTACGTATGTGTCTTTTTTGCTTTGAATTACTTTACATGAACTGTTTCAGTACCCTTTAAGCAGTGAGTGTGGGATGACTGATTAATGATGTAGAAAAACTCACAGCTCGCTCATGGGATAATAATATTTGCAGTTTTATTACAGTCAAACATCCAAAAGGCTGAAATTGGATTTGTACTTTGAGAGTTTTGGTCATAAAACCTTTTGTAAAGATTTTGATATTAATAAATTCAGAAGGCTTTGGAGGTCTTGTGGGTATGCAGGACAGCTAGAGCTGTTTCAGGAGAAAAGCAAACGTATGTATGAAACTGCCTCCCAGGGGTCATTGACCTGTGCATGTGTGGTAAAGCCAAGGAAACATTAGTCTGGGGTTCATTTGCAAACATGTACTGACTTTCTCCATAGAATGTGAAATGAATTTTATAGGCGTGTCAAATAATGAACTAACCTACAAGTCACATTCAAGAGTATGGCCCCAGATAAGCGATGCTAGCTTATTGAATTGACTTTTTCATCCACCAGCCTGTAGGAATTACAGATAAATTCCTCAGTCATGCTGCATTTGCATTCATGCATTCATGTGCCTTGTTCAGATGAACATTTAGGATCCTTGTTGGGTGAAAGTATAATTAGGGTACAACAGTAATTGTTTATTTTTGATGACCAAAAATAAACAATTTATTGGTCATCAAAAATAAACAAATATTTTCAAATTCGAGAAATTGTCATTATTACCTGATTCTTAAAGAGAAAAATTGGAGACTCTTAAGGGGCTGAGTTACACATGCTCAAAGTTCAAGATTTGTTATCTGGAGAAATATATTGTCAGGGTAGTGGACTTTTTTACCCCAGCTGCCCTAATGATGCATTTGACTCTTGAATGCCCTTTGTCATGGTATGATATTGTCGCCGTATGGGCTGAGGGTATGAATGTAGTTAGTACATGTATGCGGATTGTATACGCATCTTCCTTTCTCTTTCTTCATGTTCACACCTCCCCCACATGCTTATATTTTGCCAACCCCCCCCCCCCCCCACCCACCCCCCAGTGCTGCCACACATAGACTCGCACACATCGACTGACGCCCCACTTCCCCTTAGCGCGAGAGGAAACCACCTTTCCTGTCAGCAGATTCTCCATTAGCTTTAATGCCGGAGACGTCAGGTCTGCCACTCCATTAGCGCTAATGGAGGTTCCACTGGCACGCGCCGCTGTCTGGCTGCCGATTAATTCGCACTCATCCCAACGTGCAAATTACCCGCGCAACATTAAAACCACCTCCTGGTTCAAATGGCCGGGCAGGGGCAGGATGTGAAGAGGGAAGGGGCCGGGGGGAGGGGAAAGGGGGGGCCCCCGGCGACCGTCTGGGAGCCCCCCGCGTCTGTCCCGCCGAGAAGGTGGCGGAAGAAGGAGCCAGGAGCGGAGCGGAGTGGAGTGGGGGTGGGGGGGTGCGGAGGGGGGGGATTCTAACATAGAGCAAAGAAGAAATTGGCGCTAACGTGCGGCTGAGGGAATTCGGAGCACCGCTGAACGGTATTAATCACGCCCCCCCCAACCCCCACCCCCCCCCGCTCACACGTCCGGTTTTTAACCTTGCCTCTCACGCGCGGCACGAGTGATGGATTTCTGCGCCCGCTTGGGACGCCGCACCCCTGGCTGGCCGCGCCCGCCGGCTCCGGCCCATTACGAGTGCGGGCTCCATTTAAGGTCGCTTTGCATGTGACAGGAAAATGTACGAGCTCCCGCGCCGCCGCGGCTCGCTGTTTCTGTCTGCGCCCCCCAGCACCCGATTTGAATTTATTAGCCGGCGCAATAGCACGTTATCAAATAGCATTGTTCCTCCTGGTACATGCCTGCTCGGCTGGAATGCCATGTATGTATCGACAAATCAATAAACGCTTCATCACAGGGCCGGAATAAATCTATCATAGACGACAGGGAGGTATGAATGTGCAGATTTCAGTCCGAAAGGGCTCATGTGTGGAGCATGTGGGTGAATGTGCCAGGATTCCTGAAGCTGGTGCCTTCCTCTTTAGCATGTGTTCTTGTTTCAGGTGTCCTAATTGCATTCAGCATACACAGCATGACGAATGCAAGCTCCATACTAAAACTTAAATGCAGTCACCGACTGCCCATGAGGTCAAAGTGCACTACAAATGACAACAAGAGCACTTTCCTCCTGTTTTCTTAGCATTGGGATAGACCCAGCTCTAACCTCAACAGTGGGCTCTACACCCTCTGTGTGTACATGCACACACTACATGGGCTGTTACCTCAATATGTTTATTGAGGGGCGGCAGTTTAGTGTAGTGGTAAGGAGCAGGACGTATAACCGAAAGTTTCGCTGGGGCACTGCAGTTGTACCCTTGGGCAATATAATTGATGCTGAATTGCCTCAGTAAATATCCAGCTGTATACGTGGGTAACATGTAAAAAATTGTAACCTATGTAAGTCACTCTGGATAAGAATGTATGCTAAATGTCAATAATGTAATGTAATATTGTAGAGGATGGGGGTGTCAAGACAAATTTCTGTGTCCCCTGGAGGCAGCTGGTCTTTGGGGCAGAGGGAGTGGGGGGTTTGGGGTGGCTCTGTCCCCTCTGCCCATTCCCACTGGCTTTCTGCCTGCAAACTTCCACCAGCATTCCCCTTTCCTTCAACCTCATCCACACAGCTCAAAGGTGTGGCCTACACTCTCTCTCCCAGCCAATCAGCACACAGCTAATTACCATAATGAAGCACAATTGGCCAATCGCTTTGCACATTGTGAGCGTTTGCTCGTTTCCTGCTCATTGACCGGCGGCCCTTCAGCATTGAGGTCACAGGGATCACACACGGGCTATAGGGGATAAAGGGTGTTCAGGCTTAGGTAATGCACTTCACACAGGAGCAAGGCCCCCAGATGGTAAGGTGCATCTTTCATTGGGCTCAGCCACCTGCTGTTTCACAGAATGGCCTTTATTATACGATAACACTTCTAATCTGACTGTGTTTTTGAGACTGTTTTATACTTGGTACAGGGACACTGTTCAATTAGTCTGTTGGTGCATGCACACATTATAAAATGAGAGCACTATGTGTGGTTGTGCAGTAGACATTAGATGAAATATGTGCAGCCCTAGTACCTGTCCATTCTCATTGTGAAGAGAAAATTCCTCCTGAATGAAATTATGTGCTATTTTCAAAAACCTCAGTCCATCTAATCTGGCGAGGATGAGACATGATCTGTATTACATCTGATACAGTGTTCGGTGTTTCCCTGCAATGCCAAAGTGAGGCTTATACAGTTACATTCTGAATGCGGAATGAACCTTTATAATCTTCTGCTGATGCTGTCAGCGAGGAAATCAACCCCATAAACTCCCCTCCAGCACACGCACCCCCTTATATTGCCACTCATACCCCCCCCCAACACAATTCACAAGGCTATTAACAAAAGATACACAGAGACTGGTTTTAACCCGTTGAAGTGGCGGTCCCTGCAGAATAGGCAGAAAAGCTGGGAGTCTCAGCCTCAAGCACCTGTGAAGGCTAGCCTGTGAATCCTTATCTTTCATTAAGCCCTTTGTTCGACCCTCCTGAGCACGCTCCTCTCGCAGCGTCGTTTGGGTGAAGAGGACAGCTCCTGCCAGTCTCGGAGGATCCTTGAAATGTCCCCAATGGCCTACACCCACCCCCCCCCCCACCCCCACACTCCCAGCACCTTCCAGTCTCTTCCAGCATCTTGAGTGGGCTGTAAGTCACAGCGCTCGCAGTGACCAGGGTGCCATGGCAGACCCGTGCTGCTCCCGTTTGCACCACCTCACCCCACCCCCCCGCAACCCTTTCCCAATCGATTCAAAGAATTGCTCCAATCCCGCGTAAACACTCAATGCTGTGTCCAGTCACAGCACAGGGTTAGCCGAAAGAAAAGAGCCCCTTTCGTGGGTACAGCTCTTAATGGACTTAAAGGATGCGGGCGACCGTCTCGCTGAGCTTTATTACCGAGACGGCCGCACAATTCTCCACCAAGGCACGGAGGCACTTGGCAACCACTTTTGATATCATTAGTCTACCTTTGACACAGGGCTATGTTACAGTCAATTCATTTTATATTACTTTCTCAGCGTGGACCAATCAATAACAATACAGTCTAGTATTCATTCAGCATGAGACGTCTCTTGTTCTCCTCAAGTTTATACGACGAAAAAATTTATCCAGTACATTACTGATTTATCAGATATATTTCCTTCATGTTATTATTTGATTTGTGTGGTTAAAAAGTCCTCCTAATAGCACTTAATCGCGGGGAGAGAGGCTTTTGTCGACTCGTATCGTAAACGGTGTTTCACTGAATCAGAATAACGGCTCGGCCTACGCAGCCACTAGAAATAACGGGAGGCAGGTAAGTGTCAGTGCGATTTCAGTGCGTCGCTGGTTGAGGCCACGACCCCCCCCCACAGGAGCAAAAAGCTCCTGCTATCTCCAGCCTCCTCTGAGTCAGACCTCCACAAGCACAGTGTCCGAATCTGCATCTTCGCGTCATTGCCAGAGGGCCCTCATGTTCCCCCACCAGCCTCACCATGAAGGTCCATGAAGGCAGGGAGGCAGACAGGAGGGAGTCTGCATTGTTGGAAAAGAACACCCCCACTGGTGCTCCCCCGCGCACTCAGAACACTCTTTAACCCGGGGGACCCAGGCCGTCATGTAACACACCCACATGTCCGTCCGCAGGATAGACTTGCCAGTTTCCCAACTGCGCAAACGAGGCCCAGAAAACACCCTTCTGTAAACGGGATTCAAAAGTAACGTGGCAGGCGAGCGGTGCTCTGAACGTTCAACCTTTAATGCCACCTATTGGATGCAGCAGAGCAACGAGGCTGTGTGGTGAAGGGGGGAGAGAGAGGGGATGTGCCAGGTCCTTTTTACTGTGATTTGGCCTGAAGAGTAAACGTAGCGCTAAAGATTCCAGCTAAAAACCTAACCGGATGCCAAATACTATGCATTTTTTATCAGCGAGAAGAGCTTCTGAAGTGAAGAACAATGGATTCATTGTCTTATTTAGAAACAAACTTTTTGCTAATTTCACCTGAAATTTTCACATTATTCCCCATAAGGAATTTGCAGTGTCTGTTGCAATCAGAAGCCTCATGCTGAAAAACTGCACTTTTACAGTTCTGTCATAATCTACGTTGAATTTGCAAAGATGCAGGGATAGATAACATACTTGTATATTCAAAAGTACTTGCTAACACCATTGTGTATGCTGTTCTGTACTTCATTGCAGTCTGGTATACAGTATATCATATGTACTGTTTTATCAGAGCGTCAGGGCGCAAGCACGGACTCAGATGTAGACCAGACGTACTCAGGTTCCAAGTAGTTTTATTGAAGTCACAGGGCAGGTTCGTAATGGCAGAACAGGCAGGGTCAAAAACCAGAAAGGCAGTCCGAGGCAGGGCAAACGAGAAAAAGGGATCAAAAACAGGAGCAGGCAGGGTCAAACTGGGCAGGCAGGCAGAAAAGGAGGTCAGGCGAAAGTCAGGACAGGAACAACACAAAGAATAATCAGGCACGTACGAAACTGAGACAAACTGGCAACAAGACAGAGACGAGCAGGGTATATGTAGGGCTGGTCCGACGAGGAGATGGGAAGCAGGTGGGCAGGCAGGCAGGTGGAGGCGATCAGGAAATCAGGTGGGCAGGGACAGGGCGGAGAGCAGGGCAGGGCTGGAACACATGGGAACAGTAAACAAAAGCACATGGACCACATTGACAGACAGGGAGAACACCAAAACAACAGCTAGGGGGCCTGAGTACTGAAACAGAGGAAAAAAGAAAATGGAATTTAATTTTGTAGCTAAATGTAGTTGTAGCAGTTGTATTAATCCAACATTTAAATAACGGTAATAGTGATATCTATCCTGGTTTCCTGCTAATAACTGTATGGAACGGACAGTGTCCAAGGTAAATGGTGCAAAGCCCAACATGTGTTTTTAAGATTTTTTCCACTTTTTCCAGCCCTGTTTTTGGAATGGCCAACTGTACACAAGGCTCGCCTCACTGTAATAACCTCTACAGTCAGGCAGTCGTAAGGAATGAGATGAAGACCATCCTCCAATACACTCGCACATAGCCAATAGCTATTTTACAACCTACAAGTCACACAGCATAGTACAGCAGAGTGGCCACTCATTGGAGGATATGCGCTACCCTGCTCACATCATCCAAGCAACTTGCCAGGTGCCTGAGAGCGGTGAGACGAGGGAACCCTGGCTGACTTCTCACCCCCGATCTTCTCGTTCCCTATCCTAAGGGAAGCCAGTTTGTTCGACTGCTGTGGGCTCCTGGCCACTGTTGGCTGGTAACACAGCTAGGACTGAGCCCAGGCTAGAGAATTCAACTTGTGTTCAAGATGGATGCCTTAACCACTGAGCTACTTGGGAGCCATCAGCATCACTTTTGAACTTGCATCTACTTTCTGTGGCTGACTTCTGTGGCATTTTCACTGTAGGGTCGGAGGAATTATAGGGACTGCCTCTACCTATAACACCACTTACTGCGGTATTTTAGTGCTGACCTTTTGTAAATTTAATTTTTCCTATGACACAACTATCAGTGGTAACACAACAACCAAATATAAATATATATGGGGTCTTTTAAAATTTAAACATCAGTGTCAGGTGCATAAGGTTTTGAGTTATTCTGCCAAATCCAAATAATGGATTTGGTGCATTATTCCAACACTATTACAAAATTATTGCAACAGTAAAATAATAAGCATTTTTTCTGTGAATGCTGAAAAAAAATTCTTATATTTTTATGTCTGTTGTGTTATCCAGTTCATAACATTGCTACGAACTTGGTATAAACTTTGGTCTAAGCACTGGATTCCTAAAGGTGCATCTTTTCTATATTACTTTGACAGCAGATGGAATATGGAATACCGTGTGACATTTTATATAAACTTCCCTTAGAGACTATAAACCTATTTTATTTGCTTACACCCTATTCTGTTCAGCTGCTGATCTGAAAACATTATTATGGTGATTTTACCTTTAAAATGTATGTTACACAGCAGATATGTCTTGGGTACTTGAGCAGCACAGCCAAGCATGGGAAGGCCTGAGAGATGCTGGCATTGCAGGGCAGAGAGGAGCACTGCAAGGACTGAGCCAGAGCAGACACAATACATATAAAATGCAGGGTGTGTGTGTGTGTGTGTGTGTGTGTGTGCGTGTGTATGTGTGTGTGTGTGCACTCAGCCCGTGCACACAGTCGAGCCTGACTCCCTGGGATCCTTCTAGAGACACAGCATGACGAGCTTCTCCGATCGATCCGACAGGAGCAGCCAAGCGAGGGCTCTCTCCCTCTCTTTACTCCTTTCCCCTGCTCTCTCCCACTCCCTCTCTCTCCTGTCCTCTCTCCTTCTACCCCTCTCCCACCCCTCCCTGTTTCTCTCCTGCTCTTTCTCCCTTCCTCCTTCTCCTTCTCTCTCCTTTTCTCCTTCACTTTCTTCATTTCTCTTTCCGAAGCAGTCTGCAGTCACCATCCTCCTGACTCATACTCCCTGCATATGATGGTGCCCTCTCAAAAAGCCCACCACTCGTTTGGGTCACTCCAACTCACACATACAATATGCTCTAAGTGATTCACTCAGTACCACAATATTAAAATAGGATTACACAGCAACCGTCCCAACTGTTCTGTATATATGTGTGTATGCTGTTATGTATACATTGTATAATTATGTAAATATGCATGTATGTTGCTATGTATATAAACTTCGAAACAGCAGGAGAGATAACCATCGCCCTGGTCTGCAACTTCCTCAGTACAGTGCAGTAAATAATTGTTGTTGATGGATCTGTCTGCCCTGGCATCTTCCGCTGACATGAACTGATCAACACATATTGAATATATCACTGACTCTGGGCTGGCATACCACAGATGACAACATTGGCAAGCACAGAGTCAAAATAATAATGCAATGTCTGTTACTTTCATTTCCATTGCTGCTTTATTTCACCTTTTCATAAAATACATTAAAAAGGCGGAGGTGGTCTGTTAAGTGATTGTTTTCCTCACATCTCAAAAAATCTGAAAATATCTGTTTTCAGTAGATGTGAAACATACAGCGCGTTATGAAATAAGATTCCTGGTAGGCTTAATGTGTGTTGCTGAGGGTCCATTAGCAACAACAAAGTTGAAAAAAAATATCGACGGAAGTCCCATGTTACCCTGAGAAGATTTTTTCGATAAACAGTCTTATTCACGTCACTCATGCGCCGTGCACGAAAAGATGAAATGCGTTTTCATTGTGCTTGAATGATTTGGGTTTTTTCGGCGGAGGAGAACGGGGCTGTTTTTGTGTCCTAACAAAGACACGCAGGCTGCTGCGGGAACGCGCATCCTCCCCATCTGCTTGTGAAGCGTATCGACACGGAGACGCGCAGCCCCGACCGGATCCCGGGTTTCCCTCAGGTAAGCATTAAAGTTGTGGCAGGAGGGAGCGGGGGCGCCATGGTTACGGAGTCCACCATGAGCCGGGGGGGAAGGTGGGGAGGGGGGTGTTTCGATTCACCGGGATTCTCACAGAGACAGAGAGAGATCGGGGGCGACGGGGAACCGGGGGGGCTTAAAGCGCACCGCTGTCGAAAATTAATCGCCAGTGCTTACCTTTTAATTATAAATTCTGTTTCCCCAGCATAAAAGCTTAGAGTGGGCTTAAGCTTACTAAAAGATGTTAAGACGGGGTTTTAAGAAGCGAGTGAAAAAGACGGGGGTATTGTATTTTAACGAGGTAAGCCATTTGAAAATCCTTCAGAGCAATGGAATGAGACAATTAAAAAAATGAGTCAGACAGGCAGTGGTGTGGTATCTCGAAAAAAAAGTGTCAGAAAACGGCTGAGGTTTTTTTGTTCTGTGGTTCTGAGACATTCTAAGGTATTACCGGGCCTAAATTTCTTACATCCCATGAAGCCTCTGTTAAGTGTCATAGACATAGCTGACTACTCTAACGATGCTATAATGACCTCATACGCACAGTATTATGTTCAGCTGGCACTGAAAAGAAGAGAGTTTGCACTTTTTGTTAAGAAGAAAGTAGTGTAATGTAACATTCGAGAGAAAGGACCATTTTAGCTCCTTAGCCCCCTTTCAGCTGTTTGCTATAAAAGGAGAGCACCTCACAAAACATTGCTGTGAGAGGCTTTGGCTTATAGGCCTTAATTGTATGCCTAAAAATGCCTAAAAATCTTGTAGTCATTTAAAACATATGCGAAACTCAAATGCTATAAAGCACATCTAAGAATGTTCATGCTATTCTACAATGTATTGCTTGCATGCCCAGTGGGAAGAAAGGGAAGTGACATAGAACAGTAAATGGACTGTATGGAGCATGTTTATCTTCCCCAGAAAAACACGCCATTTCAAAGATAAACCGTGGCAAAGGGACTGGCATTGATTCGGTTGTGAGAGTGGATGGAGTGTTAAATGTTCACTTCAGGACACCCTCAGCTGAGAATTTTTCTCAACACCAATGGCATTGTGTGACAGATTTGTTCAAGCTCAGTAAATTTAAAGGTTTCTGGTCCCTGCAAATATTTTATGAGGAAAAAAAAAAACAACAATGACTGGCAATTGCTAGCCTGTAAGGCACCGCATGATTACCCTATATGGCCAGCAAATTACACTTGTGAAGTCATCCACAGGTGTTCTGTGAGCTGGCTAGCGACAGCACACCTGTGGGTAAGCTGGCTAGTTACTGGATTTATTATAGCTTGTAAATGGATTTAGAAAGCAAACAAGGTGGATAAATAGCTACATATCTATATGGCTAAAAATTATGTGCGTCATTAGCTAGCCAGCTAGACCAATCAGGTATCGATGTAATATCCATAAGAGGACATATTTATGCAAAGCACTATGCTTGGTTGATGAATCATTGTGTATCAGAAAACATTAGCAGTTCATTTACTTTTGTTTACATTAATGATACAAACCCCCTTCCCTCACTTGGAGTCACCTTCAACAGTTTTAGCCAAAGACTTAATATGACCAGTGGTCTGCTTCTGGTGAGGGGACTTAGCCAATTTGGGTGTGGGGGGCAGGTTGGGATGCAGTTCACAGGGCATTTTGCCCACAGCACACTCCCCTAAAATAGCACTGAAAATAGTGAATCACCTGTTTTCAGATCAGAAAAGGGGAACTTTTGCTTGCCCTTCATCACCTCTTTGACCTTTGACCTTTTCATTGACATCCCAGGGTTTCTCACATTGTCATGGCCTGAGGTGCATAAGTAGCTAGCTACGGCAAATCAAACTAAAATGAACAGAAATGTACAGCTATGGCAATGTTACAAGATAGAAGTTAATGGACTTCCTCCACCATCCCTGTCGCTATCAGTCTAGCCTGTGTGCAATTGCTGCAGTCATTATTGTTGTAAACTGTGGTGGAAGCGCGCTGTCTGTGGATGAATATCCGAGTGCGGATGCTGGTGAGCGTGTCCCAGTTTAAAAGCTTTACACTCCACTCTGCTGTCTGTACCTCTCACAGCAGCAAAACACCACAGCAAGCACATACTTGAATCAAGGACAGAGAGAACGAGGGCACAAATACCACAGACAGAGACCTTCTGTAGGGCTTTGATGTACTTGGTCAAATTGATGGGAATAAAGCTCTGGTGCTACTTTTATAAGTGGTGCATCAGTGTCTTTTCTGGGTTTGCAGCTTTTGAAAATGTGGCTCTGTTTATTTTTTTTTCTGGTGTTCATTATATTTTCTCTTCTGGCTCTTCTTTTATTTTTATTGTTTTCTCTTCTCTGAAAAGCAAACAAATGTTAAGTAATGACTTGAAATACATAGGACATCTTGGGTCCCCGAAGACGGGCAGTAAGTTGTTACGTCAAAGCCTCTGCAGAGTTTCTTTAAAATGAAATGCTATACAGCCAGCTCATCAAGACTTCCATTATGACTGTTAACTACATTCGCTGTAATTCACAAAATATAATGACACTTAGCCATCTCCACTGGCTTCTCAACCAAACGCGGGTTGGTTGAAATCACCTTTCTGCCATGTTTTAGTTTTCTTGCATGGCTGTTGTCTTGCATCTCTTTAGCATCCCTGTTACTCTCCTACATCAACATCATGCCTGTGGTCACACCTTTGCATTAGCCTATGTTTGCCCGCAGTGTAGCCCATTGCAACAAAGAAAATGGCTGGACTCTCAGGGGTGTGTTGAATTGCATATCAATGCTTTATGCTTTATTAATGACTCTCTCTAATCATCCAAGCACTGTGCCTTCTTGATTTTCATATTTCAATACTCATTTGAATTCATTTCATTTGTAAATGACCACAGTCCTTTTTCCTAAACCGGGTGCCAATAATTGAATGACTCCTACCCACAATCCTCCTTTTTACCTCGATGGGAAAGAAAAAACACACTGGGCTGAAATGAAAAGGGCTTTGTTCAAGCACAGTAAAAGGTACAGCCAGTTACCTCACAAAAGTTTGTCTAGTGTTGTTCTGTGAAAAATGCTGAATCTGTATCTGTACATCCACACTAATGTCTGTGTGACTTCTTTTGTGTGTGTGTGTGTTTGTGTGTGTGTTTCTGGTTTTCAGAGGCCATGCATTTAAAGGGTTTTGAGACTGGACCCAGGACTCCTTGGTAATATGAAGAATACGGGCAGCTCAATAATGATTCTGACTCACTGCAGCAGTGGTGAACATTCACATTCTTGGTCAGGACTTGCATCTGAGATCAGCTCCAGGACACTGGAGGCGGCACCTCACAGCAGATCACTTGCGGTAGTCACAGGCACACGAAGAGTTAAAAAAAACCGTACCCTCCCTCCGTTTTCCACATTGCCCTGTTTTTTCACGCTGACACGGACAAATGACCAGGCCCAAAATTTCACACAGCTTTGCCTTGTCAGCAAAACCTCTCCTGGTAAGAGAGTGGACAGGTTGCTGCACCATGGCCATTGTCTCGTTCAGAAACTCAACCGTGCAAATGCGCCAAAGCGAACTGCAGGAGGGCAGCAATTGGATGACACAATTCGGAACCTAAACTATTCAAGAATAATTTGGTGTTAGAGAAAAATAATTGTAGAGCTATTCAAAATTAAAAGGTACCCTTGCTGTTGCTGATCTGAAGATCAAATGAGCTGTTACGTACAGTAGAGCGCCAAAGAAAAGACGATTTATCTGGTACTTCATCACAAAGCCACACTTGCATTGGGGAGCATTGTGCATTCTCCCAGACAGCTAAGCAATAAGATAAGAGACTGCATTAATCCCTGTTCCCCTGAAACACAGAGTGTTTCAAGAAAAGTTTTCTAATACACTGCTGTATTCTCACAGAAGAATCAAATGAAAGACACATTCACTATTTTGAGTAATATTTAGGATTATGGTTGAGATAATAATTATGATGTAGCTACAGTTATTATTATGTATTTATCTGTGTAATAGCAGTTTTATGTGGTCTGAGAGTAATTATAACTGAAGCTGAAACAGGTGTAATGTAATGCTGAAACCTGACCAGCGGCATTTTAAAGGTTCTGGAAGGCAGCTTTGCCCACTCAGTCTCCATTAGGTTGAGACTTTCAGTCTGGTGTGCTGCACTGCCCACCCACACCCCTCCACACCCCTCCAGCCCATTCCAGCCCCAGCTTCCCAGTCTGGCCCCAGAGAGGAACGGGATACCTCAGGCTTCCCCCCCCTCAGACACGCGATCGATCGCCACGGCGACACCACACGCGCCGCGTCACTGGTAACAGGCGTCTCTCACACACACAGGGCTCGCAGGATTTTCTGTTAGCTGACCCCCCCTATCACTACTCCCCTCCGAGCACTTCCTGTATCCAAAGAGCGGGTGTCGTTGGCTGAGGCTCTTCTTTTCCTCCCCGGCCATTACTGGACAATCACGCGGGAGACATTACGACACTTCATCAGCTCGGAGAAGTTGCCGCTTTAAAATGCAGATTTGTGCTTTGCAGGCGTGTATAGGAAATGCACTGTGGAAGCTATGGGGAAAGGAGGCTGTAATTGCAAACACAGCGGTTGCACTCTGAAAAACTGCGCCCCGTAGAGTGGCATGACCCAGTCTCACGCCCGCTAAAGGCACTGGCTCCAGACTTCCATTAGCAGACTTCTGCGCAAAGCAACAATTAAGCACTATGTTTTACATTATTTCCTGCTGTATGGTCAACAATGCTAGCAATTCATTTGATTACTCGATAAATAATTTACTGGAAGAGTAACTAAACTAACTGACATGCTGTGCCCTGCTTTTTTGGGTGTCCTCCTCTTCAGCATGTACAGACAAAGCAGAAAAGAGCAAGCTGGCCTTCCTTGGGTGTTACTTGGTTATTTTACACCTAAAATGTTTTTTTTAACATTAATTTGATAGTAAGGAAAATAAGAAAAAGGCTTTTTGTTTAGTTTATATGTACAGCCATAGTAGATGTTCAGAATTCAATAAAACAGGAAATAACAGACTCCTGCTGTTTTGGTTCGTACCCTCTCTGGGAGTTTTCGTCCCTGAGTGAAAAAAAATTTGCCGCATTTAAGATCACACTAATGCTTCATCAACAGCCCAAATTGAGTTCATCTCTACATAATACAGCATGTGCCATAAGGAGATGAATGTGGTTTCACAAACTGTTAGAAAATAGCCCAATAATTACCTCCAGTGACAAATTACTGAAAAGAATTCTAAATGTGCTCTGGCTTCAAAACTTGCTTGTAGGATCTAAATTTCCCTAATATTACATTGATTAGCTGCTCGATACGGAGGTTAGGAGTGATTAGTATCATTAACACCGGCTTGAACAAAAGATGGCCCGAAGAATATGAAATAAAACAATTAAATCCCCCATGTTCTGTTCAGTCCAAAGTCTTTTTTTTTTGCTTATACAGACAGGATAAGATCTTATTAAAACAAGCAAAAATGTTTCCAGCATCTAACAAGCTAGTGTTGTTACTTCAAAACACCCATTGCGGTAAACAGCGGAAATGTGGAATGGACCAATGGCTGCGTGGAGGCGGGTAAAGCAGGCCTCCTGTCAATCACAGAGAATGACATCACTGACCTGCTCCTCAGCCCTCTCATGGATAATGGGAGTTTTAATATTGGTTCATTTCGAGGTTAAAGTGCCGATGGGATCAAGGGCCTGAGAGTGCCTAGTGGCCACCTCTTCAGAGTTGAAGGTTCTGATACCCGTCCTCCACAGGACCAGTTAAACATTACAGCTGGACCTCTGACCCCCCCAACCCCCCCCAAACCACAGCCCCTTCATATAAGGAGGACATGAGGACGAGCAAAGAAGAGTCCTCTCTATGTATAACCTTCTCTGTGAGAGGCCTGCTGAGTGTTTACAAATCTGGATCAACCTGCCTGACAATATGTCTCCTATACGCTGAATGCAAGGTCAAGCTTCACATAGGACACATATTCACATATTTTTCACCTTTTCATTTTTCACCTTTTCATTGACATTATCCATCCAGAATCATATATACTGTACTTGCCAATGCAATGACTCATCTCTTTGAATGAGACCCCTTCTAATGAACAGTTGTGTACACGTGTGTGTTTGTGTGTGTGTGTGTGTATGCATGTTTGTATGTGCTGAGTCAGGGTACCACAGCAATGGGATGTTTATTTTCAATGTTACATTTAAAGACATAACATTTTTGTTTTAGCTTTGAAATAAAAAACAGTGCACAAATCATAACAAAAATCCAGATCGCCATAAATTTGTCACTGAATTGTCACTATGTGGTTGGATGGAATCTGCCCCTTAATTTGTCTCAACTGTTGAAATTAAACATTTGTGCTTTGAGAACAAAGGACAAAATATTTCAGCATCATTCAACATTTAAAGAAACATTTGTCCTCAATCTGTGTTCATTCCTTTTTTATGCAGAATTACACACATGTACATACATGTATATGCATATGTATATATACATATAGGTGTACACAGGGTCTCCTGAACATGTCTCTATTGGCAGCAATGGATTTTCATTTAGTAAAGGGCAGGTCAAGAGGTTGCTGGTATGATAATTCCTGGTGACCCAATAGGAGTGGGTCACCTTCTCAGAAGGGAGGAGGGCTTGCAAACTTTACAAATGGGTAAAGGCTGAATTATGAGTCATTGTGAATAAAACTGACAACAAAGAAAACTGCTGTCAGCCTGTTACAATCCCTATTCAATGCTGCTTTCTTAAATGGCAAATAAAATTAAAATACGTTGAATAATACAAAACAGCACAATTTGTTCTGTCATTTCAAGAATAATCTACATCGCTGAAAGAGTTCATGTTTTAAAAATCAGCCTTCATGTGATTGAGAAGTTCTGAGGAGTGGGGATATTACTCCAGGTACACAGAAGGGTGTTGTGCCATCTGTCCATTGGTCAGTCACGAGTGGGTAAAGTGGATGGTGATTATTACAAAACATCTGGCCTCTTTAATCCCAGTTTTAATCATTCAGAAAGCTATGTTTACAGAGGGAGGACACTTAACTACTGCCCAGGCCGCCCTGCGGCCACAACTCTTGACCTTGGGGTCAGGACCTTCGACCCCTCTCCCTACCACTGTATCCTGTCGTAAATCCTATATTTTGGGGGGTTTGGGGCATATTTGGTTATAGCATTCTGTAGGACTGATACTCTGTTTTATTTGGGCTTCAAATAAATCTACAGGGTTTAAGATACTATGTCACCGAAAATGGAACATAACCAATCATCACAACTTATCTTTAATGTCTAAATATTGTGTGTAAAGCAATAATAACAATGGCAATATTAATATTATTACTATTATTTTTATTAGTAGAAAAAGGATCAGTCACAATAATAATGTTTACAGTATTGTAAACATAAACGATTACATGAACATTAACGATTACAATAATGTTTTTCGTCAGTGCTATTAGTATAATGGCACATCTGCCGATTTTTCAACGACATCACATGACAACAGGGGAGCATACAGTATAAACGCAGAGCATAAAATAGTATAAAAGATTACAATATCATGTATATATATGATGTGTTTGCGTGCGTGCGCGTGGTGGTCAAAGGTAAACAACTGAATGAAATCTCCGGTTTTCAAACAGGTTAGACTTCGGCATTTTGATTACTTTATTTTTGTGTGTTTCCTATTCCAGTATTAATTCAATTGAGTGTGTGTAGGCCTACCCATAAGACGTTACAAAATAAAAAAAAAATTCAGACGAATATGTAACCTTTAAAAAACATTTCCATCTAATACGAAATCAATTTCAAACAAGATTGAACACAACTCCTTTATCCAACCTTTTTACTATTGTTCTGCGTTAAAATGGCAATGCACACTAATAGGATTTATCTAAAAGATAAAACTTCCGAGTTTGACATTAAAATTTGATAAAAATGATGAACGAAGTTGTTACTCCATAAGAAAAATGTTTGTTTTTAAATACTGAAAACGTTCAGATGATATTCATACAAAACTAATACATGATATTCAGACAAAACTAATACACACATTTTATGAGTGTTCTCATGAATTTAGAATCACCACCCCAAAGGTATAATGTTTCCGGATTTAAAAGTATTGGATAGATAGTAAATTGGATAGATAGCGCAAACATCACTTCGCAAAATATTTCAAGGAAACACGATTCATTTAAAAATGCATCCATAGTTTGCCATGTGTGTGTCACAGACGGGCATTAAAACGCCAAGACGTCACCGCCCAGTTTTACTATTTCCTTTTCTTATTACACCTCGTAAAAGATCCTTTCAGACCCCAAATAGGATTAAACGATGTCTTAAATCGCAGGGCAAACATCTGCCAGTTTCAGCGCATAATTTGCCGATGCCCCTTTCTCCTAACCATCCTCAAAGTAAATTCACTCTTAAAGTAATTACAATAAAGGCTATATCTATCTATCTATCTATCTATCTAATATGTATATATGTGTGTGTGTGTGTGTGTGTGTGTGAGAGAGAGAGAGAGAATATATATATATATATATATATATATATATATATATATATATATATATATATATATATATATGTAACTATTTATTAATTGTTTTAATTGATTATATGTGTAATAATACTACCAAAGCACTTTTCAGTATTTTTTGATGACGTTATTGTGGTGCCTACATTCTTCAGTTGGAAGTTTCTTGGAACATTAATCCCTTTGCCTGCATAAAGTATGTTCACCAGCACATCACCTCTGAAATAAACAACCATACAATATACAGTACAGGCATTTTAAGCCTCAAATGCAATTTGTCATACAAATCTTTAAAGAAGCACAACAGCTCTTAGAACTCAGAGCTGCCCTTTCTTTGAATGGTTTAATCCCGGACGCTCTGTTCACTCACAGTAAGCATGCCTGTGTGAATGCGCGCTGGAGTCTCATCACATTAGGCAATGCATGCTCCGAGCAACGCAGGTGCAATCTGGCCTCTGCCTGTTAGGTGGCAGTAATTCATTTTCTTACAGCCTCATGTAAAACTTCCTACTGAATCCCCCCTGCTTTTCTCTCTCCCTCTCTCTCGCACTTTCTCTCTCTCTACGCCTCTCCGCTGTGTTAAAGCCGACCTGCTGTGTTTGTTGGTGGAGAGCGTGAGAGCAATGATGAAGAGTAATCTATGATTTATACATTGGAATTGGAAGATCAGCAGGAGAAAGCCTTCGTGAGAAAAGATGGCTGCCAGTACCGATCCCCCCCCCCACCCCCCTGTTCCCCCCCCCCCCCCTCCCTTTGAGAGGCACCTTTGTTGTTGTTGTTTGGAGAGACACAATGAGGATAGATGCCGTTGTTCGCGGCACCCTCGGTGAGGGGGCGGAGATGAGGTGGGGCTCAGTGGGACTCCCCCTGGGTCTCTGGCGGCCAATGGGCAGCTCTGCCATCTGCTGAGGGCTCCCCGTTGTCCACCCACACGCCAGTGGCATCCTCTGCCCCCCCCCCCCCCCCCCCCCCCCCCCCCCCCCAAAAAACCCCCCCCCCCCCCCCGAAAGAGCTGCCCGCACCTCCATGTGGAGAATGGACTCAGAGCGGGTTTAAAAACACACAATCAGAAATATTAATCCCCTCCAATAGAAAAGGTCGAGAAAAGAGAGCAGGACCATAGGATGCCGAGGTTTTCAGCAGATCGGGGAGGACGGTCAATAAAATCAATGGGTAATGTTTGCCGACTTTAAAATGGTTAAGGAGCTCGCTGGCCAGAGAGCGTATGATAAATGACCAGTAGGCACGGGGACTCCGGAGGGGGTCAGAGGTCACTATCACCTTGAGATCTATAATCTGCAGCTGGTCAGCCTTTCTGCTGGACACTGATTGCGGCTGTAAAAGGAGGCTCATGCCGACCTTCTGGCCGGTGGATGCACTGACCACTGGGCTTGTTTTCCTCACCCAGGGACTATTGGCTTTCCCCTCCCTTTCCCTGTGCTGTGAAAGCATTGATTGGGGGAGGATCCCAGCCTTGCAGTGTGGAAAAGAAGGAGGAGGGTGTTTTTGACACAATTCGCAGGCACCGCTGAGTCTCTAATCTTTCCCCTCTGCACGAGAACAGAGTGAAAAAAGCTTGTTACCCGATGGATTTAACAGGATGTTATAATTAATTTGGAACTGATCAATAGCCACCAACAGGTAAAGGCAAAAGTTAAATGGCCGAATTCACGTCCCTCTGATCAATAGGAGTGCATGTGCCCTCTTCCCAATTGAAGACTACAGAGAGGTTCTCTGCTGAGGTGCAGGGCACAGCATCAATACCATGGTGTCTGTATGTATTAGATGCACAGGCATTCAGAAGGAAGGATATCTCGCTAAGGCTAAGAGATTCCAAAGGAAGATGTCCAGATGTAGGCACAACCCGGATCTAGGGACCTCAATGTGAAGCATTCTTAGTACAGTAAGGGAAAGATAATAATGTAAACTATATACTATAATACAGCATAATAGTTAACATCAACAACTGATCCAGCACCATATGTTACATAATATAGAAAAAATTGCAAATCATCCTGCAATAGGTTGACAACTGAACTTGTGCTCCACGAGTTGAAAAATTAAGAAATATTAATGCCCAATAACCACAATTACTTGGGCATTAATGGATTATTATTATTATTGCTTTTCTCCATTTGGGAATTTTAAAATACTTTTTAAAATAATGATTTGATGTACCCAGCTAAACTGGAACCCAGGAAACTTTGACCTGGATTAGCCATTCTTCAAATTATTAAAATGATATGTTCCCTGCAAAAGCTAGCTACACCAAAATATAATATTTGTGAAATTATGAACAGTGGGCTAATTTTATCCCTCAGAATCTTTCCTCCAGTGACATGACCCCATATTGCTTTGGAGCTAATGTTCTTGGGGATGCAATAGCCATGGTCTGAAATGTCATGGCATAGATCCTGTCAGTCACTTCCTATAAAATCTGTTAAACATTCTGTTAAACATCTGTAGTTAATCTGAAGGACCCAATATCACAGCTCTCAGATCTGATCTTGAACAATGGAATATTCCTCAGATATGCAATTCCTAAATATTAATAATTTATTTTCCTCCAAACAGAGGTAAACATAATGTGTGTAAATATGTGAGATATTGTTGAGGTCAAGCAGTGAGAGAAAGTAGCTGACCAACTTCTTGTACAGAGCATGCATTGACCTGAAGTCTGTCAAACAGGACAGACCCCACAACGACTTAGCCATTAATGGCATAGCACTGCTACTATCAACCCAGAAATACATTTCAGGCTTATTCTAATTCTAAAAGCAAGCTGTGCAGGAGCACACACAAAAGAGTGGAAGAGAGCAGGAGAGAACAGAAGAGGGAGAGAGAGGATTCGGGGTTTTTTTTGTGTGTGTGTGGCTTGCTGTGTGTAAAATAATTGGAAATTCCCCAGGTGTTCTGTCCGTTGTCCCAGGGGTCTCAGCTAGTTCACACACACACACACACACACACACACACACACACACACACACACACACACACACACACACACACGCACGCACTCACACGCACGTACGCACGCATGCACACACACACACACACACACACACACACACATAAAACCTTTCTGCTGAAGAAACACACACATATAGTATCCAAAACAACACCATTTCATCAGAAACTGGCTCTCCCAGAATCAGCCTGCCTCTTCTAAAAAAGAGATAAGACACAGTGAAATGTCAAGGGTGGGATGAGTGTTGCCTGCTAGTGACAAGCTAGACTAAGTCCCCATGCGCACACACACAAGCGCGCGCACGCGCACACATACACACACACACACACACACACACACACACACACACACACACACAAAGAGTGAGGAGACAGGCTAGACTTCTCTTTACCGCTGCACCCCACCTTCCTGCACCGCCCCAGCTGCAAATCACACATCTCCCTCCTACACGCTGTGGTCAATATCCCACAATCCCCCAGAATATCAGGATGACAGCCACAGGGAGAGGGTCATGCACTAACAAACCACCTCCCTCATTAGGGATCCTTTTCTCTTAGTTATCTTCAGACACAGTGCAAACAGATCTATTATACTAGGGTGAATGGCTGCTTTTAAGAAACACCCCCCCCCCCCCCATCAGCAACAAATATGGTAGGAATGGCTTTTCATTAACTAGCAAAGAAAGAAAACAATAAGTCTGTTTCAGAAGAAGAAAGAACTAAGCCTTTGCAATGATTTCCTTTATGGAGAGAAAAAAATCTGATGGAATCACACAGGAGTGTACTTAGTACCATTTGATGAGATAATTTACCTCAGAAAAGGTCTGGCTGTTTTTGATATTCACTTCCTTTGCAATTGACCTTTGGTATTTGTACTTATTGAGCGTCTCCTCCTGTCCTCTTGGCCCATTATGCAGGGAGACACCTTGAAGTACCAGCCTTTCCCGAACGAGTCCTCTTCTCTCATGTCTCCTTTGTTGTGCACCTCAGCCCAGCCTTGTCAGAGCTCATCCTCTAGTTAGGGCCAGGAAATATTTCCCTCCTGACTCGGCGCTATTGATTTTTCTGGCAGTGGCTGTGGCTGAGAGGGTTGGGGGGGGGGGGTGTGCTGGGGGGTGAGAGGTCAAAGTTCACGCAGCAGTGGCCGGCTCTACTTTCATATTAGTGTCATGTCTTCCCCTCGGCACGTTCGGCTGACGTGTCGTCCCGTTCGGACCGGGAAACATCCCAGGGCTGGATATTAAATGACACAGGAGCTGGGTCTGGAGGTGTAACATACGACCAGGCCTGTCTCTGGCCATGGGCCACTACGGGCTGTCCAGGTTGTCCGCATGTTGCTCTAACACATATCGAGCAGAAACTGGTGCAGTGCAGGTACCTTCAGAATAACGGGGCAGTGGCTGATACTACATATTCACTCACACCTGTACTTGTTGTATTATATGTATTAATAAAGATAATTATTTTAACTAGATTTTCAGCTTTCATTAAGTGTTTCAATGTGACTATACACACTGTTATGGAACTGAAATTTACATATGAAATGATCTGGGCAGTACATTAACACCATCTGGTGGAGCCAAAGCGTGTGACTGCAGATGTGACCTATTCACAATGGCTCCAAAGGTGCAGGTCTTGCCACATCAAAGAGGGCTCACACTCCACGGTCACCATGTAAGAAGTGTCAGATAATAAGCTGCTATCACAAAGCTTTGTTTTTTGTAAACATCCATGCTATTGTATGTTTAAAGTTAGTTTTAGTACACATCAGATCATCACAATATAAAATACATATCATAATGTAGCACACTGACATTACAGGGTTGATAATGGAAACTCCTTTGCCAAATTCATGTTATAAAAATCCTCTGCCATTTTAAAAATACATTACGAATAAATTATGCAAAATGTTTGTATCAACATCTATTATTAAGCAATAACAAACTTGTAAGTACTTACTAATAAAGCAAACAGACACAGCCTTTGAAAGCTGACTTCAGAGGCTAATAATTTCAAACAGGTTTGGATATAAGAATACACCAGGACAGGCCTCTCAAATGGCAACAATAGACCAACCTCACATCTGTGGAAAATGGCTTTGGGCCTCCAGCGATGGGGCTGGGAAGGTTGGCGAGGGTACTCATGTCACTCTGCTGTTGACACTCTAGGATTTTCATGGGAGCCTATGAGTTACACAGATAGCATGTGTAGGATGCACCTATCCTTAGACAGCATGTTACCTGGTGCACTGTGGGACTTGTAGTATGAAGAACAGCAGCGGTAGGTGTGTATATGTACTAGGGGACTGCACATGCTTTGCCTCATGCTCCTACGTGGATTCAGCAGTTGTCACTGTAGTAGTGATAAACTGAAAGATAGGACTGGTGACTACCAAAATAAGGTGAAAAATTACAAAAATAATACATAAGAATAAAAGAGGTATCTATATCATTCAGGCAATTAGTGTGGGAATCACCTCATTTCTCTAAGAATACTTTTCCTTACTAAAATACATACTGTCAATTGTATATCTTTGGATTGTCATCCGATATCTCATCAGAACAGTGATTAAACAAAATTTTAGAGTTTACTTCAAAGAGGGTTGGAAGCACAGTGCACTATGTACAGTGCAGTGGGTTTAGGTTTCGTGCACAGAATGGTTGTGTGGTATACGAATCAACAGCCTCGAAACCCCATTGGACATCTCATGTTTATTGAACACAGAGTCATACACACAATAGATTTTTTTTCCAACACAGCCTTTACAGTACATGTTCAATATATTAAGTGGTTGCACAGATATACACACAGTCACACACGGTTTTCAAGTACAGCACGGAGCACCTTCCACGGCTACAACAGCAGATCATCTCACTGGCATCACTAGATAATGTTGAGTCTCCTACAAATAAATTGACAATGAAGTCCTTTTATGTATCTACATTTACAAGAAGGGCAGTTTCAAATACAGTGGTGACAGATCAATAAAACACTAAAAGCTCAAGCCGTAGCCCCAGTGCAAGCTTTACTGCAGTGCTGAGAAGGGGGGGGGGGTGGAGTGAGAGAAGGAGAGAGAGAGAGAGAGGGATGCTGAGGACAGGGTTACAACAGAGGCCTTGCACAGTCTGTGTGCTGGACTTTTCCTTCACAGAGGGGAAAACGAGGGAGAACGAGAGGAAGGAGTGAACCCCTTAAGGTGGCGTTCCTGTGAACCAAGACAGGGTAACTGAACACGTGGAACTTTGCTGAGAGTATCTAAATATCGTTCATGCAGTTCATAGGGGACATCGCTCAATGACCAAGGCAACCCAATTCCCCTCGAAGATGTCCAACAAGTGGATGTCTATTACAAAATCCTATGTCTTTTTACCCGATCAGGTATGGAAACAGAATGACACAAATGAAATGACAATGTACTTTATAGACATATTTAATTTGTTTAAGCTGTTTCAGTGTTTATAAGAGATACTAAAGCTGTAACAGATATTTAAGGTCTATTTCATATCATTTGTGAAAATTTACAATATTGAAGTTTCTGTAAACACAACTTAAAAAAAAGTTATACATTGTAAGAGTTCACATTCTTACAATAAATGAGATGAGCAAAGTCTATTTTAAATTTCTAAAACATGGTTCAACTTCAAAGAACACACTGTCTTCTAGCACTTGTCAAACTGGTCCAGATAAAATTTTCCCACATGGCAAAATTTCTACTGCGAATATTCTTTAGGTTTTTGGTTCTACCATTATGGGTGCGGGGCTGAGGAGTGCAGCCCACCATGCATCCCATAATTTCATCCACTGTCTTTCGCGAGTCGGAGAGAGAGCGAGAGTCAGCGAGGCAGGGAGAAAGTGGAGGTGGAGAGAAGGAGAAGCTTCAGCAGGAAGCACGGGGTGAGCGGAGCCGAGATAGTTACGTGCCAGCACAGACCCTGTCTGGAATCTACCGCCCCCTCAACCCGAACCCCGTAACCAGCCTGGGACGACACTGCACCCGAAATCTTTAAGACGAGCTGCGCCTCCATTTCAAAGATTGCCTCAAGGTGGACGCTTAACGTCAAGGGAGTTTTGGAGGAACAAAGGCTTCCAGGAGATGGACACAAGAACAGAAATACTGGTCAACAGCTGGAGCAAATAGGGAGTCTTGAAATGACAGAAAAGGATGCTCCACAGTGGCCAGCTCTGATGTGGGCTTTATTCACACTACTGTAAGAAGGAAAATTAGATCCTTAAAGGGACATTGCAGTCAAAACCTACCATTTTATATACAGTTTGTATGTGTGAAACATTACCTTAGTGACTACAAGCAATGGTTTCACAGCACACTGAGCCCAGTGCTGAAGCAAACTCCTGATTACTAACAATGTCATAGGAACTAAGGCAGGTCTGAGCTGTTGCTGTCAGTCAACCACTGAAAGGAATATTTCAGAACATTGAAATATTCTCCATTCACCAAGCAGGCATCTATACATTCAGACACAGTATATCTACAACTTGTCTGTTGCCTTTAAGCGATCAGAGACTCACATGTGGATAATACGGACATCTGACACCTGCATCCAAATGCATGCAGCAATAGCTCAAGCTGCCTTAAATCCAGTCCCAACTTGAACTGCTGGGGATCAGAGTTTGGGCTCCTGACTGTATGTTTTTAGGAAGCTTCCTCCGTCATCACGGCAATGTTGCATGCATATTACACAACATATCAGATTTCGCTTTTGACTGGAGTGCCGCTTCTGACCCTTATTAGACTGTCACTAGAGCTGCTTCATCGTGGTTACACAGACAATCAAACCACTGAGTAATGCTGCAGACATTCAGAAGAAGATCATAAGGAGCGGCCAGCCTTTAGCATGCAACGATCTGCAGGAAATGGAAGCAGCTCACGGTCCATCCTGCAATTCATAAACGCAGCGCCCACAGAATCTTAGGGCAAGACTAGCCTCATTTCCCTGGTGACGTGTCATTAATCATTCAGACGGGGGGGGGGGGGGGGGGGGGGGGCTCTGGGTGTATTTTTTGGTCGGACGGGGACGATGCTCCTGTGAAGCCGAGTGAGTCGAACCGCGGGCCTTTCCACGGGACGTGTGGAGGCGCCGCTGAGGATGCCGCGGCCGACCGTGCAGCAGAGGCGTGAGCACTAAAACGGCTGCGCTGAGCGGCGTTCTCCGGCCAGCACTGCTCTCTCTCTGGGCTGATTCAGAAAACGATCCACTCGAGCGAAGCGCTGTTATGTGGAGATTGCTGCTTCATGTCCTCCCCTTCCCCCCCGAAACAGCAGCGTTACCCGTGATTCTGTGGCCCGCGACTGACGAGCCCACGCTGGTCCCGAGTCCGTTACCCGCAGCAGCTCGGCAAATTAAATGAAAAAACACGCAGGTAAAGCTAACAGGGATCCTAATGATTGTCTCTGGCATAAGGAGGACACCTGTGCAGTAGCCACACAGGGCAACTCCAGCTTCTCCAGTTAAACAGGGGTAGAGCTTCTAATTTCAGGATTTCTGTGGGCCATTTTTTCCCCATTGTCAATCAGGATGAGACTCATCTGAGCACAGAAAACTATGCAGTTGGTAAGCTGCTGGGTGGTGCCCTGTCTTCATATAGCCATATTACCTTTGTAATCCACCAAATATGGATAACCTCACTGAGCAGCATTCTCATTTTTGACCCATTTACTATCAATTATAGCATGCAGATTGTGTATTTCGTTAATGGCTCAGACTAATCGGTCATGAGTCACAGAATTACGGAAGCAAGCAGACAGTGGTGACAGCCTGTCTCTCTCTCTCTCTCTCTCCCTCCATCTCCATTTCCCTCTGTTATGCTCTCTGCCCACAGCATTTTTTCCCAAAACCATTACAGTCAGAGGTGTAAAAAGATAAAGATATTTCAGAGGCTCCTTGACAAGAAAGTCCAGGCAGCTCAAAGCCATTTGACAAGATTCGCAAAATGTGTTTTTTTTCCAGCAAAACTATAAAAAAAAAGCATTGATATGCTTCAGTGTGCAGGCGTGCTCTAGTGTTAGACGTTTTTTACTCTGCCCTGACTGGCGCAAGGGGGGCCAGCTGAGGAAAAACTGATAGCCAGGCAGCGGGCGTGGTGACAGCTCCCTGAGAGCCCGTCAACCGCGCGCTGCTCGGGTTCGACACCCCAGGACAGAGGACGCGCCGGCTCCAGCAACCACTCCAGAGATTATATATTAAACAACTCTTTAAAATACATTTTTTCCGTGTTCTACTCTCTGAACTACTATCTACAAATAGATAGATGTGTGAAATATCTCCATTAAGTACAGTCTACAGCCTTCATTTTGGTGAACTCTGGCTTGTTTAGGGCTCAGTGGGGTTATGAATACATTTACAGTACCTAACACTTCATCCTATCCCATAGCCGACGGAAAAAAAAATGAACAGACATAGTACAGAATAATTACGAGCTACAACATAAAGCATTCTTGATAATATTCCATACAATATGATATGATCTTGTACTAGGACCTATGAGTGAGCATATAGCTATGTAGCTATACTTCTTTCTTTTTTTTTTTTTCCCTCTGCGTCCTCCACAGAGGGTGAAGACCATTGGTGGGTGACATGCCCGGCACACCCGTGTCATGTGACGGGTGGTGTTAATGTGAAAAAGCAGCGCTTCCCTTTCAGGAACGTCCTATAGGAAATCCTACAGGAAATCCTATGAAATCCAACCAGCCAAATCCAATCAACCCGTCCTATAGGCCATTTCCTTTTTACTAAAGTTTGAAATATGAACACACCCCACAAGCATGTCCATGACCAGTGGAGCACACTGACAGCTGACTTCAAATATACATACATAGTGTGTTTTCAGGTGCAAAGCGAACTCAAAAACAAAGCTGAGCCACCCAGATGTGGAGAAGGACTGGAAGTCTTTTTTCTTTTAATTAAATAACAGCAGGAATAAAATCAGCAAAGGGGGAGAGGAACACCATGTAAACAGTGGGAAGGGGCGTAAACGGCGCTCAGCCTCGGGCGGCTCCCGGAGTCGGGCAATGGTGGCGGGTGGCTCGGGAGGAAAATAGGGCGGAGGGGGGGCGGGCGGGCAAGGGGTTCCCTCGTTCGGGCCGGTGCATCTCCCCCTCAGACCATGAAGCGGTGCTCCTTGCCGTCGTGGGCCATGAGGATGACGTTGCGGTTGGAGGTCCAGATGAGGCGGGCGAGCTTGAGGGCGTTCTGCGAGCCGGGCGACGCCGGCTGCACCGGCGGCACCTGGTAGGTCTTGATGCAGCGCAGCTGGGGGGCGGAGTTGAGCATGCCGATGCTGCCTAGCAACGAGGTGTTCATCTGCGGGGAGGAGGGGGAGAGGACAGGTCACTGCCGGTCATGTTAGGGGCTCTCCCTCACTCTCTCTCTTTCCCTCTCTCTCTTTGACCTCCATGTAAATCAAAGGTCACTCTTCCCTGTAGCCTCTACACCGGAGTGATTAGGCCACAGGCTAGAGAGTATTACAGCGCCCCCTCATGTACACTCTCTGCACAGCACCCTTTTCCACTCAATGATGCTCAATGCAACACAATACATGTTCGTCTTAAAAATTCGGAGATGCACTGGCCTCTTTGATGACTCTACAAAGGAAGCTCTGCTCTAAGGCAGCCTACTGGGAGAACGAATGAGATTTGAGATTCTGCAGTGGCAGAGGAGATGCTAACCAGTGTCCCCAATGGCGGCCGATGGCTCCTTCGAACAATCAAGCCAAAAACAAGCCAAAAAAGAAGAGATTTTGTTGTTACTTGGGACAGTTTTGGAGAGATGGTGACATTGATCAAAACTGAAACAGATGCAGTGAATATGAGCTCGTCCTCCCTTGAGAGCGCCCACCATGGCAACGCGATCCTCACGGATGGGAAATGGTGGCCATTCCCTGCCGCCAGACCCCAGGCCCCAGGACCCAGACCCCAGACCCCAGACCCCAGGCTCCAGGCTCCAGGCCCCAGACCCCAGACCCCAGGACCCAGACCCCAGGACCCAGACCCCAGGCTCCAGGCCCCAGACCCCAGGCCCCAGGACCCAGGACCCAGACCCCAGACCCCAGGCTCCAGGCCCCAGACCCCAGACCCCAGACCCCAGACCCCAGGACCCAGACCCCAGACCCCAGACCCCAGACCCCAGACCCCAGGCCCCAGACCCCAGGCCCCAGACCCCAGGCCCCAGGCTCCAGGCCCCAGGCCCCAGGCCCCAGACCGCAGGCTCCAGGCCCCAGGCCCCAGACCGCAGGCTCCAGGCCCCAGACCGCAGGCTCCAGGCCCCAGGCCCCAGGCCCCAGACCCCAGGCCCCAGGCCCCAGGCCCCAGGCCCCAGGCCCCAGGCCCTACCCACCAGCGGCATGCACAAGACGCCCCGTCTCAGGACTGGCGACCCCTGCAGAACGCTGGCAGCAGGGCTTTCTGCTTACAGTAACGGCACTCGAGCAAGAGGTGGACGCAGTGGGAGTCTTATTCACAGAGAAACACCGCTGAGATCAGCGCCTCAAACCAGGCAGCCAGACTCAACTGTTACGTCTCATGCTCATGTCATATTCTGGTCCTAACATCACGAATCCCGACAGAGCACTGAACACTTATAAAACAAAAGTTTTTTCAGAACAGTGAGCAAGATTTCAGCTTCATCTAAGGAATGCAGATGACGTTCAGAATTGGCAACGATCTGTTCTGATCTCACTTTTTTCAATCGTGCTATTTTTTTTTTCTCACAGTGAGAAAGGGTGGTTGTCATGCTTCCTTTTTGCCTTTTCTGTGGCTATGAGAGCCTCACAGATTTCTGCGTTGTGCATTATGCCTCCAGCGCTCTCGTTGCAAGTCGTGAATTATTCCGCAGAAACTTTACGCCGCACAAAGCAGCCGTTTTTCGTACGAGGGCGGCAGGAAGAAGAGGGAAAGCGGGATGCGCGAGACAGGGTAACAGAGCCGTGGCGTCACCCCGCCACTGATAAAGAGACGCTTGGCATAGGAATACCACTCTGCATTTGTCATTAATCAGACCACTTCCCGTCCGCCACATCGGCATAAAATGCTCTTTTCTGCCTCCGAGCAGAGGACACTCATTGCTAGACAGAGATAAAAGGCGGGCTTTGTCCGTTTTCCTTCTATTTAAAAATCAGACAAAAAAAAGATTGTGACACTTCACTTTCCCGCTCAGAATGTGGGTGATAAAACTGGTAATAGCGTATCACGTTGCAATGCTTAGTCTTAATTACCCGGGCTTCCCCTGAAGAGTGCGGCTCATTACGCTAACAACGCAAGCAACAATTAGACTGAAACTCAGCGGTATCAGAGCTGTAAGGGGCGCTTGAGAAGCAGGAGAGGAGTTGGAGGGAAACAGGTACGCGTGCTCACCTGCCAGAAGGAGATGTGGCTGTCGGCGTTGGAGTAGGTGGCCAGGTAGCGTCCATCCGGGGCAAAGGACACCGCCGTGATCGGGCCCTTGTGTCCGTGGATGTTCTGCGGGGGGGGAGCAGAGAGCAGGTTGTGAGTTCCCGTCATAGAGGCAGAAACACAGATCGGGGGGAGATTTACTTTCAGAGGGCCACGTAAACGCTGATGCCTGTAAGCTCTCGGCAGGGCTCTACTGTTTTCGTGTGCATCAATAAGAAACATGCTCGGCCTGCCAGTTTTACAAAGTGAGCACGGCACAGTACAAGGAGCTTATGCAGTTTCAGCCAAGTCTAAAGAAGAGAAACACTGCTCATCTGCTGGGACATACGCAGTCCCAGATCTCTCTCCAAAGACTCATTCTCTTTATGGGATGAGCTAAAACCTTCAAAACAAAAGTACAGGAGGAGTTCTTCATCATCCCCACACTCTACCACCGTAGCCCCCTTCACCTTTTAAAAGAAATGGGGTGTTTTTTCCTATTTTTTCCCTGTAATGAGGAGCGTTATGTAATAACCAGCTTGTGTGATCTGCGATTTAAATGACTACAATTTCCTGATGCACAGTCCGATACTGTACAATCTGTAACTGCCCTCTGTAGCAGTCCAGCTCTTTGAAAGGGCCCGATCCTGCTGAAAGCATTGATAAAACCTTCAGGGAGAGAACCCTTTCTCCTTCCCTGGAGGACTGTTTGACTTCACTGACTGGATGGAGCAGCACCGCGGCACACCCGCTGTCACCAGCAGAGACCCGGCACATTCTCCGAATCTTTAATTCCAAAAAGCCTGAGACTTACTACCGTTATCCCTTCCTGAACACCCTTCATTTGCATTTTACCACCCCCCCATGTCTTATAAGAATGATCCGCAGTTAGTTTCAAAGCCAGCTAGGGGAGCAGATAGCAGAGAAAATATACTGAACAAATAAATAATTCATTCATGTTCTACTAATCAAACACAACTCAGACTAAAAAGATTAATAAAAAGAGAAGGTGGAATAAAACAAAATTTAAATGAAGTTCACACAAAGTGTACACAAAGTGCACACAAAGACAGTGCCTATAGTGCAGGGCCTGATGGGACAGGAAAATGGTATTCTAGCGCAGGTTTAACCGCTCTGTTTGGGAACAGAAGTTTGTGTTCTCCTGGATATTGGGCTGCAGGGGCAAAGAAATGAAGAGATGTGTAAAGGTATGAAATCAATGCAAAGGAAAGCCATATTTCTCTGTGGTTTCCCAGCAATACACTGAACAGAGCAGCACATAAAAAAAAAAAAAATAAAACGAATAAACAAGGCTTTTTCATGTCTAACGCCTCGTGGTTGTTTTGACAATCTCATTTTCCAGTGCCTTAGCTTGATGTGCTGGGATTTTTTTTTTTTTTTTTCTTTTCAGAAAATATTTTTAATATGATGGGCTGGTAGGAGAAAGCCTACAGTGAACGAGCCCATCTAAGAAGACATATCTGTAAGGGGTTCAATGTACAGTAATAATCTGCCAGCCGGAGAACAAATGGAGACTGGAGTCTTACAAGAGTTGAGAGGAGAAATTTGTATAAAAAAAATTCTCAGATGCCATTGATGCTGTAACCATCTAAAGGAGAAACTTCTCTTGAAAAATGTTCTTGCTCTTCAAAACTCTGTTGTTACACGTCATTTCTTTCAAAGATTAGTAAATAATAAATGGTGCATGTTACAAACAGGCTCACAATGATTTTTATTCCTAATTTCAGGATAAAATCAACATTAATTTTTCAGCACATATTTAAAATGTTTATCAGCATTTATTTTCAGGATGGTGTCATACAACCAACCCCTAATAAACAATAACTGGAAAATGATAAAATAAATTAGATAAAATTTTGCCAGATGTAACTATGATTATGTCATTTTAAGGAAGGAGCTACAGAGCACTCAACATTGTTAATTAGGGGGGCACACATTTTCATTAATTATTGTACATCTGTGAATGACACTATTCTTACTAACCATCACTCACAGATCTTTCAGCTTATGTCAACAGAAGATGCTAAACTGTAAGTGATCTTCTTTCACAAAACAATGACTATCTGCCCACACAAATTAATTAGCAGTATTCATTTTGATTGGCCAAAAATAAGGTAAATGATGCCTTATGTCTGAGCCTCATGTAACTTATTTCTCTTCAGGATTTAAATTATTCAAGGAAATTTTACATTGTAAATTATTACAGACCGGCCCTAGGCTTCTTATCATGAGGCATATGCAAATTAAACTTAAAAACATATGTAGGTCCCTTTAAAAACAGAAATACATATAGAATTTTTTTTGAACCTCTGAGATTTGTTGTGTATACGGAAGCACTGCTCACTGTATTTATGAGATATGTAGTGTTAAAAAAAATGTGGTATCATTGAACCACACAACAGTGAAAGGTCGGTCTGGGATACTTACATAAATGTATGACTCAGGTGTAAAACCTGAGTAATGTATCGATCTCTGATACATAACCCTTACATAATTAAGGGGCCATCCATAGTTAAAACATTATTTCTAACTAGTTTTTGTTAACTGCATTGTAAACCCATCGAGAAGTTCCCCCAAACACACAGACACACACACACATATACACATGCACAGCTATCATTAGACATGTCTGTGTTTGCCGAAAGGTAAGGAAGAGAAAACAGGTCCCCTCTCTCCACTGTCTGCATGGACTGACCTTGAGCTGCAGTACACAAAAAAAAACACACACCAGCCTCAATGCATGTCAATATCTCTCACCCATCTGCAAAGCGCTCTCGTGCCGTGAACCCCCATCTGCCATTCAATCACACTTTCTGCAGGAGACAGCTCTCCAGGTACACAGCCCCCCCCCCCCCCCCCACCCCCCCGCACTGATTCAGGACCAGCATGCTCGGCCCTGACCCTAACCTCAGACATTTTGCTCAAAAAAGCTGGAACTGAACCCAGAATCAGCGCTCAGCGGCCTTGTCAATCTTCCTGCGGCACTACAAAACACCCCCTCTTTCCATCCCACTCCTCCATAGCAAATTAGCTGACAGATGCACCTATCCAACAATTACAATTTATCACAAAGCCAGTTTACCAAAACAGAGGTCCTTCTTTTTTTTTTTTTTTTTTAAAAAAAAAAAAAGGCCTTTTCCACACCCATCGACTTCAGCAGGGGGAAGACGGGCTTTCTGGGAGTCAAGCTGTGGACAATTGAAATCTTTTCAGGCATTACACTTCACTGCTCGAGCCAGTTTTAAATAGCGCAGCATGAAAGATTGGCTAGTGTTTCTGAGCAGGAAGCAGCACCTTTCCCAGATGGGCCACAAATCTCTTTGGAGGGGACGGGGGGGGGGGGATTTGTGTCCCAGCGGAAGATCATTTTGAGTCACCATTAAAGGGCAGAGGGGTCACTTTAACCACCCGCCCCGGGTGCAAAAAACACAATTCCAATCAATTCACCTGTAAAAACCATGAAGACACTACTAACATTTTGCTTATATAATGCTAACATTTTTTGTCTGATGTTATTGTGCTGCTCTTCTCCTCTTTTATTGCTAGAAACACACTTGTCAAAAAAGCAGATGAGTGTTTTCCTTATTCTTTTGAATACCATTCTTGCAGAACGTTGCGTGGTATAAGTGCATTAAAAATGCAGAGGGATAGGATCTTGTTTCATGATGGTTATGCTAGAGTGGCATTTCTTTTCTCTACTTGTTTCTTCCTGATTTTTTATTCCTTGCCTGACTCAGGACAACTTTGCCCAATTTTGCAATAACTTATGTCTATTAATCACCGTTCGTAGACATGCACACCATACTTTCTGCAGTCATGAAATACTTCCTGTTCTGGTTGCCAAATGTGCATCATGTCAATACGTTTTCCCAGCGCTCACCCCACAGATCCAAGGCCGTGCCCAAAATGGCTGCCAAATGAGTTAGCCACATGTCAATAGCTTCTGACTAAGTCTCCTCTTTCATCTCACGTTTGGCTCATTCGTCAGTCATAGGCTGTCTGTGTGTGCAAACTGATGGTCACAGCACTTGGTCCCCAGCCATGCCCAATATAGTCACAAAACAAGGTTTTAGCATAAACTGATCATGCTCAGATTTTTCACAAGTGCCCAGCTGTGTGCGAAACATTTTTTTGTTGTCCTAGATAATAAGCTCAGCCCAAAATGGCCACCAAAGACATTTTTCACACACGCATAAACCACTGACTGATTAATTTCTCACATTTTGTACAGAAAAAGGAATTGCTTCTAGATATGTGTTACCACTTTCCTTAACCATATGACCTCATATAATATGGCTATAGCATTGCGTAAGTTAGTCGCTCAGTCAGAATTCTTATTTTGTAGGCATGCTCTCTTAATGTGCTCATTGTCACCAAACTTCAGGCTTGAAGACCTTAGAGTTGCCAACAGCCTCTGCGGAAGTTGTTTTTATTTAATAAGAGAGTAAACAAGCATATCTGCCTGGAAATTAAACTCTTTATTTCCCTTAGTGTTCAATAAAGCAACACTGTTAATGCCCAGAGGAACTTCAATGTGATTTTTTTTCTATTGGTTGTTTTACAGTCATCAATTTCAAAGACTAGCCCTGTACTTAAGTCATTAATCAATTAAGAAAAGTTACTTGCTAAATTAGCAGAACTTGAGTTCTCAAGGTCCCAAAATTACTACACAAAATTACCACAACTTTGCTTAATTTATCCAAATTAGATTTCTTAATTGCTTATGGACGTCTGTGAAATCGTTCATTGTAAAGAACAGTAATGCGTTTTAGCCCGTCTTTCCTTGATCATAGCAGAATTCTTGCTTGGAGCCAGTGTATCCCTACAAAAGGATCTAATGCAAACTCTGAAACCCCAATTTCCAAAAGACAAAGGGTCAATACAGTGAATACAAAGGGGACATTATTTCAAATCAGCAGCTTGGGTAGTTTGCTAACACACAACTACACAAGAAAAAAAGGAGAAAAAAAAACTTGTTCTGACTGACAGCATAGCAGGTACTGGAAAAGTTTAACCAAATCAGGTTTCTGTCATTATCACATTCACATACCTCATGTCACATTCACCTTTTTCTGAGGCCACAAAATGAATTCGAATCAGCTATAAATTCTATTCAAGACTATCGCACCAAGTCTGTGAGATGCTTACATACATAAACATTTTCTGTAACGCAAAGCAAATTAATAAATCATTTGGATGTTTTGGAAGCCATTTCAAGTTACAGCTGTTGGGGATTTCCATGCATTTGTCTGTTCCGATGTACAGATAACAGCAAGAAGCCACCGTAAAACCGTGAGAATCATAAGAAAGGTTCTCCCTGTTGAACACTGGTGAAATCAGTGGTCCTTAGACTACCAAGGCCTCGATGAGGAGTGTGAAAACCAGGAAAAGCTAAAAGCGAGAGTGTACCACCAGCCATTGACGACCGTTTAGGGTAACCCCTGGGACCAGGCTAACGTGTGTCATGTAGCAGCAAGACATGCATCCTGTCAATACTCAGCATATCGGTAATCGTTACTCGCGGGAACGTCAGACACAACTCGAAAGGAAAGGACACACGCAGACTCTGTTGTTTAACGCAAGACCAGACCACGGAGGCCTTAACGATCGTTCCCTTTCTTCCGGGCCTTTTGTCTTCCAGCCGCGTGTGGTTTTTAGACAGGGCCGTGAGGAGGCGCGTCGGGCCGTCGGCATGACTCTGACGTCATGCGCTGGCCTCGCTGGCATGGCTCTAATTGGCGTTCTTTCTCTGACACTTCCCTTCAGTAATCCTCCAGACTGCAGCCGAGGCATGCTCCCGGTGCTTTAAACGGGCCTGGAGAGCGTCAACCTGCGGGGCTGGCTCCTGACATCAAGCTTTTATTAGGCTCCAAAAAGGGCTCAACACAACGCTTAGCCGCAATGCTTCTGCTTTAAGGAATTATGTGTGTGTGTGGTTTTTGTGTGAAATTTATTTAAAATTTCTAAAGTAAGGTTAAAATAGAGAAAGAAATTGAAAGAACACTCGATATTTTTCACACAAATTTTTTCCTCAACACACAAATACGGTACATAAACACTTATTCTCTATGATCTTTAGCTACAGCAGAAGTCTCCTTTTCTATTTCTTTCCTTCAGCCTGATGGGGATCCTGTCAGAAGGCTACCTTAAACCTTAAATCTGCAGACTGGATCTTTCACAGAATAATTTCACAGTAAAAATACATTAGCAAGTAATAGTGGGAATAAATCACTAAATAAATAAATTAGAAAATACATTAATAATGATGCATTATTTTAATAATTGGTACAACATACGGTGAATTAATATATTAATATATAAATCAATGAATGAACTATCCATTACATGTTTCATTCAGTTTGATGTTATTTCTTTGTTTCATTTTGGCAGGAAATGGCCTTCAAAGTAACATCAATTGTGTTTTAGTATTCATTCAATTATTCTGAAAGAATTAATAATTAATAATATTAAAAATAAGAAAAAATAATTTTTGAACAGGCTAAAAACCTGGCCCAGCAAGTATTATGTGCCATAGGAATAAAATAAGATTCTTCATAATTCCCCAAGTTCATAATTAATATCCCATAATCCTATGAAGCAGGAAGCAGTGAGCACCAGAGATAATGCATGGATGGCCCTTTTTTAATTGCAGAATTCATGGTGTTTTAATGCCATTCTCTTCTGATTGGTCTCCCCTGATTCAAGCTGGTTTCCAAACTGTGCCCCGCTGACACATAACGCTCAGTGCTTCTGCTGTATAGAAAAACTGTGCAAAAGTTATTAAAGAACAATGAAGGACAATATTCTCACACCGCGTTTTATCCAAAGTAGTAGCCAGTGCTTCTGAAAGTGGATTAAATGAGTACAAGCCAACTTCACTGAGAGGACAAACTGGCAAATTACGCCAGTATCTTGCCACGTGTCACTTCCCCAGCATCTGGGGAGACAGGTTATGTGAGTTACACCATCAAAGTGCTTCCCTCAGTTTCTAAAACCCTTCATGTATCTACTCAGTAAGTGTCTGTCCAGAACAGGTGTTCAGTGATCTTAACGC
The DNA here is from genome assembly GCF_013368585.1 of Megalops cyprinoides. Classification (NCBI taxonomy): domain Eukaryota; kingdom Metazoa; phylum Chordata; class Actinopteri; order Elopiformes; family Megalopidae; genus Megalops; species Megalops cyprinoides. Next base: position 10,739,747 of record NC_050587.1, read on the forward strand.
CTTTAGTTACCATGCACGTTCATTTGATATGAAGACCACAAATGATAACCACACGTACTACATTACATTACATTGCATTATGATCATTTAGCAGATGCTCTTATCCAGAGCAACTTACATAGGTTAAAATGTTTTCCATTTATGCAGCTGGATATTTACTGAGGCAATAGTGGGTTAAGTACCTTGCCCAAGGGTACAACAGTAGTGCCCAAATGGGGATTCAAACCAACAACTTTGTAGTTACAAGCCCTGCACCTTACCACTACACCACACTGCTGCCCCATACTAATAGCTTATCTGTATGTGGCATTCTGAACCCCGTAACAGTGCGAAAATAGTGGAAGCCCACAACATGTGGCAGCACTTGGGGGACAGCACTGGTGGTTTGACAGTGGGGCAGCAATGCCCCCAGCCAAATTTTAAACTCTATTCACAGGTCTATTCCTCATTTCCTTTCAGAGCATATCATCAGTAGAGGTAAAAGTCTACGTGCTCAGAACTGATCTGGTGTGGAGCTTCCAGCAGGAGTTTTCTACAGACCCAATGCATCTGCTAGGAGTATTCAATGTCCCTCATTAGACAATGTGCTTTGCACGGTACAGTGGATGGCACCTCAGAAATCTTCATTGATTAGCTCTCCTTTATAAAACAAATGTATTAAACATTAAAGCAACTAAGGATTTTCTGTACATGTCAATTAAGTATCACGCCGAAAACATACACTATATGGACAGAAGTATTTGGCCACACCTGTTAATTATTGAATTCAGGCATTTCAATCAGACCCGTTGCCACAGGTGTATAAAATAAAGCACCTAGCCATGTAGTCTCCATTTGCAAACATTTGTGATACAAAATGGGTCGTTCTGAAGAGCTCAGTGACTTCAAGCGTGGTGCTGTGATAGGATGCCACCTTTGCAATAAGACGGTTCGTGAAATTTCATCCCTGCTGGATATTCCACGGTCAACTGTAAGTGATATTATTAGAAAGTGGAAGCATTTAGGAACAACAGCAAGTCAGCCACGAAGTGGAAGACCACGTAAAATCACAGAGCGGGGTTAACGACTGCTAAGGCGTATGGTGAGTAAAAGTCGCCAACGCTCTGCTGATTCCATAGCTGAAGAGTTCCGAAGTTCTGTGCGGCGGGAGCTTCATGGAAAGGGGTTCCATGGCCGAGCAGCTGCACGCAAGCCTCACATCGCCAAGTCCAATGCCAAGCATCGGATTGAGTGGTGTAAAGCACACCGACACTGGACTGTGGAGCAGTGGAAACGTGTTCTGTGGAGTGACGAATCACGCTTCTCTGTTTGGCAGTCAGATGGGCGAGTCTGGGTTTGGCGGATGCCGGGAGAACGTTACCTGCGTGACTGCATTGTGCCAACTGTGAAGTTTGGTGGAGGAGGGATAATGGTATGGGGCTGTTTTTCAGGGTTTGGGCTAGGCCCCTTATCACTAGTGAAGGGCAATCTTAATGCTTCAGCATAGCAAGACATTTTGGACAATGCTATGCTTCCAACATTGTGGCAACAGTTTGGGGAAGGCCCTTTTCTATTCCAACATGACTGTGCCCCAGTGCACAAAGCAAGGACTATAAAGACATGGTTTGATGAGTTCGGTGTGGAAGAACTTGACTGGCCCGCACAGAGCCCTGACCTCAACCCCATTGAGCACCTTTGGGATGAACTGGAACGGAGATTGCGAGCCAGGCCTTTTCATCCAACATTAGCGCCTGACCTCATAAATGCTCTACAGAATGAATGGGCACAAATTCCCACAGAAACACTCCTGTGGGAAAGCCTTCCAAGAAGAGTGGAAGCTGTTATAGCTGCAAAAGGGGAACCAACTCCATATTAAAGTATATGTATTTGAATACAATGTCATTACAGTCCCTGTTGGTGTAATGGTCAGGCGTCCGAATGCTTTTGTCCATATAGTGTATTTCCTATTTTTATTTTTGGTTCCATATTTTTACACATATACAAATACGATGCTGTGTCCTGAGGCCTGGCCAGGTGACTCACTTCTGAGTGGCTACAACACAAATGGTAGGCTAAAGACGCGGGTTTCTCTTCTAGGAGAGGCTAAAGACGCGGGTTTCTCTTCTAGGAGAGGTTAAAGATGCGCATTCCTCTTCGAGGGGAGGCTAAAGATGCGCATTTCTCCTCGAGGGGAGGCTAAAGATGCGCATTTCTCCTTGAGGGGGGCTAAATCACTCTGTAGGGTAGTGTGAGGGAGCTGTAGAGCGATTCTAAAGTGTGGCTCTAAGCAGTGCAGACAGGGCTGTGCGGGAGCGTTGGGCCAGTGTGCCTCCGAGCACTGCTTGACCTTGCAGAGTGGCCCCGAGCGGTGCGGGAGAGAGAGCGAGAGGAGAGAGAGGGAGGGAGAGAGAGAGGGAGAGGGGGAGAGAGAGGGAGAGAGGGGGAGAGAGGGAGGGAGAGAGAGAGAGAGAGAGAGAGGGGGAGAGAGAGGGAGAGAGGGGGAGAGAGGGAGAGAGGGGAAGAGAGAGGGAGGGAAAGAGAAGACTCGGATCTGCTTGATCCATCAGAACCTGGCTTCAGTACAGAGAGTGGCAGAGAGACAGAAAGTGAGAGAGAGAGGGAGAGAGAGAGAGAGAAAGGGAGAGGGAGAGAGAGAAAGAGAGAGGAGAGAGGGGGGGGAGACACAGAGAGAGAATGAGAGAAAGAGAAAAAGGAATAGGCACAGACGGAGAAAGGGAGAGGGAGAAAAGGAAAAAGCAAGGGAGAGAGGGAGAGGGAGAAAGGACTCAGCGCTGCCTCCTTCCTGATCCATCAGCACGGCCGGTCCCTGGCATCAGTGCCTGGATCATGTATCGACAGCTGAGTGCAAAGGGGGCGGGTGGCAGCTATTCGTCGTTTGGCTTTCGCCCCCCGAGACTGCGGAGCAGTGCGACCAGGTGGCAGGCGAGAGGAGGGATGTGACGGGCAGTGTGCCAGCCTGAAGCAGCAGTGTGCCAGAGCTCTCGGGCCGGTCGCTCACTCCAGTGAACCACCACTGCTCCTTACTGAGGAACACAGGCTTTACACGATCAGCTCAGAACAGCCAGATCTTTCCTACAGTAACCTCTGAACACAGAGCATGCTCAAGTGACATACTATGTTACTCTACTGTACCGCTTGTTTGCTTTCAGTTGATTTCTTTGCTTGATCTTGCCATTTCTAAAACATATATCTAATGGGTCTTTCCATAAACAATTTCCAAAATCCTTTAAGCAGCACTTAAAGTGTCCACATTTGCAGTATCCACCGATACAACTATTCAGAAGCTTAAAATTAGATTTTGATACATGGGAACGGGCTGCCTTTCTAATTATTGGCAGAATACTCCCTGATGGTGCTTGAGCTTGGACAGCTCGCCTCACTGAGACTCATGCAATTCAGACCGCCACCATGTCAGCGGCAATACCTCCATACCAAAGGATGGAAAGTAGTCTAGCGAAGGAGACATTAGTACTGTATTGTGGTTACTACAAGCACACACCATTAAACCGCAGTGATGTCCTCACTTCTGTGGAAAAAGGCCTACAGCAGGCCTGTAGGCTGAAGAAGACATTTGTCTCACCCCGCCTATGAAAACACATGTAGACAGAGACCCACGTACAGATACTCAAAAAAAGCCCACCTTTGCCATAGCTCATATATACAGGTCAACACAATTTCACCTCAATTAGCAAAATTGGCTCCTAACGATTGTTTCTGGTGACGACAACATTCCGAAATCACGTTACCCTTCAACACACTGTCATTCAGTCATGTGCTGCTTGTAACAGAAGTGCTTCCATTATAATATTGACAAATCGTGAAAAATCCACCATTAAGACACAGGCCTAGATAACCAGCAGCAATTACCGCAAGAGGAAATAAACAGTAACACCAATGCGAAAATCTGAGAGAACGATCATGTGCAGGTGACGTCCACACTGGTGAAACGCTCAGGAGAAAATTCTGCGTTTCCGTTGTTGCCAGGGTTTGAAATGGTGACAGTTAAAGGCATTCGTTTAAATGTGTGCGGACAAATGGTCCTGTCCTCCGCCCGCCTTCCTGTGCAATATATGCCTCAAAAAATCATCTACACAGACGCAGCCATTGCTTACTGACGATGACAACACGGAGGGCATCGTTGGGGTTGATGAGAGCAAACCTACAGCCGCCACCTGTGAGCTTTACTGCAGGGATGACATCGACTGTAGGATCTTGGGACCACAAGTCTGCAGGATCACATGACCGCACACACGCATTATCCACGGTCAGAGAAGCGCACATACACCAAAGCAACCATACCTCTCTGTACAGAGAGCCTGCTCAGGTCCCACCTCACAAGGGCGAAGGCCCCCCGCTCCCACGCCCACCGGTATGGACGGATTTTTAATTCCATCTTCGGCGCGGGATGAAATGGCCTCCCAAGGCACGGGGCCAGTCAATGGCCTGTGTCACTGAACGGGTTTTGGCAACCCCGACTTAATACGTCTGTCAAACGAATGGCACACATTATCTTGAGGTATGATCGTAATTGCATGTTTATTTCTGAATGCGATCAAATAAGTCCCCGGGACGTGTGACGGCCCGCTCATGCCGGGTGCCAGGACCCCCCCCCCCGCCAGCTCGGGGGATGATATTGTTGGCCCCCGCTAACGCAATAAGCCCCTCTCACCTGCCACTGCAGGAATTGCACTCACACGCCTAATAATGCCAGATGAGGTTAGCGAGCACCTCACCCTCCACCTGGAAGAGCAATCCTCTTACAGCCATCTCACAATTAAAGGTGCAGCGAAATCATAACCCCCACGTTCCCTGAAAATCAGATCTTATAACCGGGGGCAGAAAATCAGAGGAATCTCAGAAATGTTTTTTATAGGATCAAAAGAATCACAGATAATTGGGTGCAGAATTAAACAAAAAAAATCCCCAAATACTAAATAGTGTAAAAATACACAAACCTAATTCTTTCAAAATGAATGAAGCCGCATGTGGTATTATGACTGTATTATAGAACACTGGATTTTATATTTCTTTAATGGCATATTTTTAAACATTCATGAACATTGCATTTATTTATGATTCACTAATAACCCCGCAATCATTTTGTGCTTTGGTGGTTTCGCTACATAAAATAGAAATGATAGTACCTGCAATTCTATGACTGCTGCTACTGCTGGTACTAAAAATAAGCACGGTCCTTTGTAATTTCATGCGCTCTGAAAATACATAACAGGCAGAAAAATGGACGAATCTGACAGGCCCTGCTCGACTGCAAATCTGATCAATCCGTCTATCAGAAATCACTGAGCCACAAAAACCATTTAAGACCTGTCCACCTGATTTCCTGTGGTGTCGAGGGACCGAGGGACCGGGGGGGGGGTGGGGGTGTGGAGCTCAGGCTGCATTCGTGATGGTCGGAGGGATCTCTTCTCGCCTCTTCACCTCGACTCTTGCGAGAGATATGGAAAACACGCAGGTCTTCCAAAGATCCTCACTAAAGAGGGCCTGTGATCTGCTTATGAGGAATCTAAGACGGCTAAGAAAAGGAGGAACATGAATGCTACGTCCTGCCCTACCTCAGTTAGCACAGGGGGTCGCGGGAATCAGAGAGGGGATTGTGGGAGCCGTTTGCCGATTCGCTGGCTGTCATCAATTATCCTTATCCGACGCTGGTATCTCATCTCACCGTGCGATCGAGACGGAGTCCTATTTTAGCGGGACCGCGGCCCGCCCTCTATCTGCCGTTCAGAGCCAGGCCGCAGTGGCGGCGGCGGTGGCGACCGGTGACTGAGAGCCTGCCGGATAATCAATAACAATCATCAAACTGCGGCCCCAACAGCTTGCCGGGCTGGAATTTCGCCCGAGACCGCCACGGTTCAGATGCGGACGAAAAAAAAGGTAACCTTTTCCCAGAGATCTTCGGGTGGCGTAAGCCCCCCGCACCCAGCCTTAAAGCGGACGGGCAACGGCCATTCTCCTGAACCACCTTTCAGGGGCAATGCCGAGGCAACACAATTGTGACGCGGGCCTGAGCCCTTTGCCAAACTCCATTTCTAATTGCTTCCCTATCACGTTTTATAATCATCCCTACCCGGGGAGGGCATTTGATTTCCTAACTGTGGGAGGCAGAGACAATCACAGACAATCACATGTTCAGCATTGGTAAAATGGCAGTGGTGGTTATTTTTTTGGTGGCGTAGCAGTTCAACTGGAGTGCTAAATCTGCTAGGTGTTTGCAAGGCACATTATTGGCTGGATGGTGCTGGCTGCTGCCCCAGAGAATCATGGTTCTATCAGCCCGGAGAGCCAATTAAAATTGCTCAGTGACTGAGCCATGTCACACCTTTGACTAAAGAAAGACATGGATCCCCCTTGATTATGTATATAATAATTTTTTATCAACGCTTTATAAATAATAATGCTCGAGGTCCTGAGATCTGAATCTCCTTGAATTATTTGGCATAATCCTTAAATTGTCAAAACATATTGTAAAAATGACTGCAGAACTGCATAAAAATTTACCATAAGGAAATTCATAACAGTACATTTATCCTCTAGTGAATTTTGAACTGTCTCCATATCCTCGTAGGAAATCAGACTAGGGATGAAAGGAGAACAAACATATCAGTGACTATTTGAAATATTTAAATGATGTAGAGATGTTATTGTTTGAGACAGAACTGGCCTCCATGACAGACAGCACAGCGCTCAGCTACCGAGGAGCTGAAAAAATTGGATATCCACGTATCCTTCGTTAGAGCGTCTTGAATTATTTAGACCATTTAAGGATGCACTGCCTTTCAAATAATTATTTTGGGAAAGGCTGCAGGGCAATACCATTGAAATTCAGGCTCCGTTCAGCCCGGGCTAACAAGACGCACAAAAAAAAAAAAAGAAGAAAGAAAAAAAAACCTCTGACAAAGCAGGAACAGACGCCGGGTTCCGAGGGACGACCTCGTATATTGTGTGGCGGAGTAGCGGAGCGGGGGGGGGGGGCGTTAATTGTCCCGGCGCTGCATTATCTCATCCCAAATGATTTGCGCTCCGCGCTCGGAGCGGCGGAGGGGTGCGGAAGCCATATCGCTAAAAAGAACATCCACCTTAAAGATTTAAAGGATCAGAGCGGAGCGGGGAGCGCGGGAGCGGAGCTGTGGCGGCTACTCCGGGGGCCCAATTAGGAGCGCGGAGATCGCAGCGCGAGGGCCGGCCGGGCCTCCTCTTCTTCAGACGCTCCGGCTTCTTAATCAAACGCGGCACGGCCTTGCGCGCGGAGAGAGCCGTTCTCGCAGAAAATGCCACCCCCCGCCCCCTCCTCTCCCCTCCTTTCTGTCGGAGCCGGACGCCCGACTCGAGCGGCGCGCACCGTCGGCTCTTCGCGGATGAGAGGTAGGAACAGGTAAGAACAGCCAGCTTTGCTGATGAATTTGAAGGCAAATTCTGAGGGATGTTTGACGGGTCCCTGAAGAAGTGGATTGAGGCAGTGGTAGAGGTTTTGATGAAGGGGTCGAGGTGGAGAATACGCACATAACCACAACCTCACACACAAATGCACGTGCGCACACGCAGACAAGCATACGCGAACACTTAGCGGCACATCCACACACACGTGATCTCGTACACACATGCATCTATGTGTATATACACAGACACACACACACACAGAGCAATGAGGAAGTATCACGGTGACAGGGGCGTGACGACCACAGGGTATTTTCTTCCATTAGTAAATGCAGTTAAGTGTTAAAGGAGATTGGTGTTCTCCAGCTGACACTGCGCAGTTCACAGGAGCTGATCAAAGCTGGAGCAGATGGCTCTGCAGCCCATCTCGGCCGGGCCGTGCTGTGGGATTTAGGAGCACTCCCGGAGAGCGGGACACACCTCAGGCCTACACTGCTCAGGCTGGACAGGGCTGTCTCTCTCACACACACACACACAGTCACACACACACACACACAGTCACACACACACACACAAACACACATGCGCGTGCACACGCACGCACACACCTGCGCACACACCTGCGCACACACACACACGCGCACACACACACACACACACACACACACACACACAAGCGCGTGCACACGCACGCACACACCTGCGCACACACACACACACACACACAGTCACACACACACAAACACACACACACAAACACACATGCGCGTGCATACACACACACACATGCACGCACACACACACACACACACACACACACACACACACACACACATTCGTGTATGCAAACATACACAGAGACACAGACAAGAATGTATGGACACACACACACACACACACACACAATCATGCATGCAAACATGTACACAGACACAGACAGCACACACAAACATATACACATGCGTATGCACACACACACACACACACATGCACACACACACACACACACACACACACACACACACACACACACACAATCATGCATGCAAACATGTACACAGACACAGACAGCACACACAAACATATACACATGCGTATGCACACTTGTGTACACAACCATATACACACACAAATACACATATACACACACACACACAGTATAACTCACAGAATACAGAGAACTCACAGTGCAACACAGAACTTCAACTGATATAGTGGATGAACAGCACCGCCTTCCGCGGCATTAATACGCTATGCAACCACTGCACTCCAAACACAAACAACTCTGTGGCAGCAGCATGCATCGACCTAGTCACTCAATTACAGCACTGACTGACACATCGCTCAAACGCAGGGAGAGTCTCACAGAGCTCTGCTGTTACACAGCACACCAACACACCACGCTGAAGACGTGCGCGGACACACACACACTCACCGGAGGCTTGGCTCATACACACAAACACCACAACCCACACACGACCAAAACACGCTTCCGCTGTTGTACTGTTTATATCAGTGTGCAATATGTGTTTTATTTTTGCCAGAACAGGGAATGTATGTGACTGCGACTCGACTCAACCCCCGCTGAATGCTACACTTCAGTGGAGAAAATGAGGTAAAGGCTCCACGCAAATCAATGGAGGAGTGCATGCTGGGAATACTGTGGTAAGAGTAGGAAGGTGTTAAAAGCTGCAGCAGGGGCTAAAAAGAGCGCGGCACAGCCAGTGGTCTGTTTAACAAATGTGAAACGAGAGAATATTCACAGCATGGCAAGTTACATCTTTTCTAAAAATGCCATGGTATTTGCTCCGTTTTCTGTTTTTATGATTTGCATATTTTGTACATTACGATTCTAGTTTACATACATACACCTATACATATACATACATCAATATTGCATGTTACATCATTTTGATGGCAGAACTATGCCAGCAATATCCATTTTTTGGGGGCCTGACTTTTGGTTTCTAAAGGCCTTCCATTTTACAGTGGTACACGATTGTACAACAATTACATGACACAATTTGTAACACTGTAGATTAACTCTGAACCAGCTTCGTATTCACACTGGCAAAATTCAGCACCCCTCCATGTATTCTGAGCGATACGCAGTATGAAAACGCAACACTGAATCAGAGCATATTTATACAGAGGTACGCGCAGAACTCCGAGAACTACATAAAAAAATCCAAGCGACCAAAAACAGGCCTTGGCTGAATGATTAATGAGGCGAGGCACAGTGTCCTCGGCGGGTCCCCTGCGCGCTCCCTAAAGAGGATTTTTTTTTTTTTCCGACCGGCGGCGGTTCTGTACTGGTTCTACAGCCACACGTGGTCCCGCGGAAAGCCAGAGGAAAGGTCCGGTTTGCGGCCCTCACTGAGGCAGTGGCCTCGCGCCAGCTCATCCGTTACCATGAATGGCGGAGAGGGCGGGAGCCACTGAGCCACGCTCCGGCCAATCGCGGGGACGGTAATTAAATTTGGCCCCCCGCGCCGCGTACGCTAACTGGCTGGAAGGCACGTGCTTACTTGTTGAAGCGGGTCAATAGATGGAGCGCACGATTAGAATTGCAAATGGGCACGCGATGAAACCCGTCTCGCCGTCACCCCCCTCTCCCCCCTCCCGGCTGGATAGCGCCACTTCAGCTCGGGACAAAAGAAGAACCATGGGAATTTCTCCTCTCTGGCTCTACGCGCGCTGAGTTAAGGCCTTCCGCTGATTCGTCCACCGTTGTGAAAACAAATGACCCGGCTTCAAACTGGGCCACAGCGGACGGCTCACTGTTTGCAACGTTTCCGTTCGTACAGCTACAGAAGTCAAAAAGATTAAACGTATTTCATAATTAGGCTACACAGGGGAATCACTGTGCTATGAGCGTTGTTGTGCTGCATGGAGTTAAACAGTGGTATGTACATGCACACAATGGGCTTGCATTGGGTTACAGTCTACAGCTCACCATATGGCCATGTGGCCAAAAGGAACCCATTCTGAGATGGACGAACAAAAGCCGCTCAAGACCCATTTTGCTGCAACGTAAAATAAACATGCTTCTTGGTACCCGCAAATTCGTTTGTCTGCAAAACTGGTGACATTCACTTAAAAAGTCACTACTTTTTAAAACAGCACTGACAAATAAAGACTAAAAAAAAACAAACAAACAAAAAATCTGGTTGGATGTTTTTCAGCCAGCTGTTTTCCAGTCTGTTTTTTTTTCTCCCCCCCCTCCCGTTCGTTTTTAATTTTCCCCAGGCCGTGTGGGAGAGAGAGAGGGAAAGAGAGAGAGAGGGAGAGAGGGAGAGAGGGAGGAAGCGGTGGGCGCGGGCGAGTCGGCGGCGCTGTCCCGTGTTTTATTATGATTGTCATGGCGACGGGGTGAAAAATGGAGAGCCACAGGCAGTAGCCGCAGCCGAGTCAATAATGCTCACAGAGACATTGTGTAGATTATCAACAGCGGGGCCCCCGCCTCGCGCCTCACCGCCACCAGCTGAAGGGCGAATCGATACGGCCAAGGAAAGGACACTGACCCCGCTCCACTTCCCACAATACACCATCAATATTACAAAAAAAAAAGGACCCAAAAATGTCACCTTTTTATTTCATCTGCGGCTATCTGCTGGGCGCTGCCGACTCTTTTGAAAAGAGCCCAAGAAAAGAGGGGATTTCTTTTATTTTTTTTTTTATCCCTCTGGGTGATTATTTTCCCTCAGAAAGCTCTGTTTTGTGAGGGGCAAAATTTTAATGCGATATCCTGCCCTTCGTGGCGGCTTTAGCGGGGGGATTTATACAGCGGCGGGCCTAAATGAAATGATGGCCTCGTTTCCGAGCGCGACATGGAAAAGGGCTTAAAAAAGTTTGCCTCTGTAGTGGCCCTGCTCGGCTCCAAACACTGACGCACTCGAAATGCAATTGCTGAACACAATGGCTACGAGGCTGGGGGGTGGATTTCGACAAATAGCTGAAGGAAAACAAGGCGGTGCTTGTTTGATGTTCAATAAAACATCACTCCGGCTCAGTTATTTTGTTTTTCCAGGTAAAAGCTTTGTTTACTTTGAATTTCTCACGTTATGTAGCTCAAAATGATAGTTCTGGCCACAGGGGAGAGACCGAGAGGGTGAGTCAGTTTCGGGATTGGGGGGGGTGGAGGTTTTGCACAAAGCCAGGCTCTCTGTAACCCCTCCATCTAAAATTAATAACTGAAATCAAATAAGACAATCAACACATGGGGGGGTTTTGACGTGGGCATGGCAACCAAAATTGCACTGCATAATTCATCACCATGACACAATGTCTATGGAATGGAGCATACACACACGCATGTGCACCCAGACATATGTGTGTATGTGTGTGCCTGTTTATTACTTTACATTTTAATTTAGTCATTTCACAGATGCTCTTATGAAGAGCCAATTACAGTACAAAATCAAATAGAAAACAAGGTTAGGCTAAGAGAGTTGATACCAAACCGTCAGTATTAGAGTCATTACATAACACACAGCATTCTGCCAAGTGCCATTGATATATACATATGTACATACATAAACACACACACAGGCCTCCAAATATTCTATTCATGCTAAACTAACAAAAACTGCTGTGTATTCTACCAATACTGCACACAGCAACACATGCCTATTTTTCACATGATCCGATTAATTCTAAACTTGTAGTTATTACAGAATAAAATGCAGAAATTTTAACCCTGTTTCCTGTATCATTAAATGCATCAAATGCACATTGTCTGTAAGTTTATAGAAGTTCCCAACACTAGTTCACATGCAACAGCAAATGTTAAATTTAACATTTACGTACTGAAGCACTTCATTAATACCTGTCGGCCTGACAGTTAAAGTCAGAGATTGGTCACAAATTTTAAAGGGATTCAATGCCATTGATCTCCACAAGTCAGGCGACGGCTGTAAGAGCGTTCAGCAGAAACTGAGCCAGCCAGTTTCCTCTGTGGCGTCCACCACCAGGAAGCTCGGCCCTGCTGGGGCAGCCTCTGCCTTGTCAGGAGGAGGACACAGGAGCAATCTGCCCCAAGGCACCGTGGGAAAAGTAGCTCTAGAGGCAAATATAAACCCAGGGATTTTATGGGATAATCTGCCATCATCGGTATCACCAGGATATGATATCACAAAATCTACTGTTTGTGAATGCTGCATGGATCTGGTGTTCAAGAGAGAGCTGCAAGAAAAAAAAAAAAAAACTTCTGAAGCCTTTGAACCACAAGCAGTGGTATGAATCTGCATCTGCAAACTGCATCTGATTTGGGACCATTTTTTTCTGGAAGAGAGAAGAAAAACAGAGCTTTTCAGCCATGCTCATCAGCAGTGTATTTGACCCAGAGAAGGCACTCTGGTTGTAGTGTCTAATTCTCACTGTGAAATACGTAGGCCAGCTTTGTATTGTGCTTGTTTTACATCCTATGGCCCTGGCGCTTTTACTGCAAGCAAGGAAGAAGTAGTTTCAAACAAACACCAGATCATTACCACCAAAAACCTGGATCCCTCAGCTGGGAAGCCTGCACCTGGTCAAAAATGGGCATTGCAGCATGATATTGATCGGAAGCACGCGTGCAGGTCTATAAAGAAATGGTTAAGTGAACATAAAATCAATGTTCTGGACAAGCCATGACAATCACCAGAGTTCAGTTCGACAGATATTTTTTTGTAGTTTAAACCACAAACGGTCCACAAGAGACCAAGCTACCAATAAAGGAGCTGGAGATATTACGCTAAAAGAGGCCAAAAATCCCTCCTAATATGAGTCAAAACAACTGGAGTCATCTTCTCAGTTTCATCACATTCAAAGGGGAAAGGCAAAACCACTTACTGTGGGGTTGTGAATGACTAAGCTACACACTTCCAGTGACTGTTTATGTTACATAATCACATGCTTTACAATTCTGTTTAATCTTTTTCAGAAGGTAAGTGTCTATCATTCTCATGATCAACCTTCCATAATATATAGTAATTCTGGTTAAACCTCACTCAATACACAGAATACACACAGTAAACACAAAGACATTTTAAATACAATATTTTCATAACACCGTAAGTACGCATAGACTCAAATTGATACTGTGTGTATCACCATTGTAAGAAAAGCTCTGCACTAAAGATGAGACCACAGTCCTGTTGGAACACAGGCAGTGTAGCATAGTGGTAAGGTGCAGGGCTCATAACCGAAAGGCTGCTGGTTCGATTCCCTGCCGGGGCACCCTTGGACAAGGTACTTAACCCAGAATTTCCTCAGCAAATATCTAGCTGTTTAAATGGATAACAGTGTCTGCTAAATGACAATGTAATGTAACACAAACTCCAACAGGTATATATACGCAGATTTGGGGAACATAATTTATTGTCCAGTAAACCAAGGCACTAAAGCATTCGTCTTTGGTTGCAGACATGAGTATTCCAGGGGAGAATCGAGCTGCTTGTGGCCAGGACTGAAGAGCCCAATTTCGGCCGAATGGCACGCAGGTGTTTGGAAGCCAAATAGCAGCAAGGTCCCCGCAGCTGAGAGCGAAAGGGGCTTGCTCCAGCTTTGTATTGATCCAAGGTAACATTCCAGTCATTAATTGTTCACCTGAGCTTCATTCTGAGTGTAGCTATGTAGCCTTGCTCCAGATATAATCTCTTTAGTCTGGCTCCTGTAAGCTATTGTGCCCCCTTTGAACGGGGGTATCTTAAAGAGCTTTTCATTTCAGATGAGGACACGTGTTCATTGAGCCTTCTCTTAATGGGATCAAAATGATGGTCTCCCTCACACGCAGCAAGGGGTAGCATCCTTTTTTGCAGTGCACCTGTACCCAGATCTAGCAAATTCAATGCACTCCTCCCAGCAGACATTATCACAGTACAGAACTAATTAAATCTTTCAAATCTCTGAAAAGTGCACTGTGGAAAACAATAAATAGATAAGTAACTGAATGTATAATCCTTTTTAAAAAATCTGACATTTCATGGCCTTAAATCGGAGATGGCTCAAATGAGTCAGTAATTGGCCCCTCATGGTAGCTCCGCCCATTCTGGGTTTCAAAAAGCCTCACTTGCCCATCACCAAGTAATATCGCTAAAATGCAATGCTGTCTCTGCTGACAGAATTCATTTGTAATTTATGGTGATTGTAAAAGCAATCACAGTTCCCTTAATGAACCTGAGACCACTGTACCATGGTACAAATACTGTAACATGCTAAACTAGCCCCGTGCACCGTTACAAATTTTTCAGAAGACCTAGGCCAGCTGTTTAATTTCACTGCACCGACGGCAATATTTCCCTCTAATATACCCAGGGGTTTTAATCGGGAACAGATTGGCACAGGCTCTGGGAGGGAGATAAATGGAGCCAACGGTGTGACATCATCAGATAAGGCGTGTTTAACATGTCAGCGGGACCAAGGGCAAAGGAGGCCGGAGGGGGGATTGGCACCGCGGCTGCGTGCGCGGCCCAGCCAAGAGCGCCGCTTCACGGTCCGGAGCCCCCCACGCCCCTAAGGCCCTGGAGGTCTGCTCTGTGGATCTGGCAGAGGGGCTAAATATATCCCCCTCCCGAATAAAGTCCCCGCTGGCACTGTGAAAGCTCGGCACAAATTCGCCATACACCATTACAAAGCACAGTGAGCGTATGCACTCCTCTGCAGCCACTGTGCTGGATCTGCAGTGAAAGAGTGTTTTGTGCTCGAGTTTACTGTAATGTTTTTTGTATTCCCTTATTCCCCCATCTTTTTTTACAAGCTCTGAGAATCTGTAATTATGCTGTTTTCATTGTCTGTGAATTTTGTTTGTGTGACTTATCCTTTGACTGTAATCTGTGCATTTCTCCATCTTTTCAGATAATAATAACAAATGTAACACCCTTATCAGAACGCTAAGGAGAATTCTGCCATGTTCTCAGGGTCGAGATTGTCCTTTCGGGGAGCGCTGTCATTGGCCACAAGGCGAGCCAGTGAGGTGTGGCCACCTTCCAGACGCGCCTTTGTGTGAGGCGCAACTCAGAAGTTTCGGAATGAAACTACCCCACGCCCCCCCCGGAACATGAACGTCCTTCCCAAAACACTGAAAATAAAACGCGTCCTTCAGACATGTCCTTCAGAGCGCCACGGCGCCGGAGCCACGGGTTCAGACCTGCCACTCAGGGGGGAGAGAAAGCGGGGGAGGAAAAGTGCTGCGGCCCAAAACACTGTAATTTTCTCCTCTCATCAGGCCTGAAAGACCCAGAAAACGTCCTTCAGGGGAACAAGTGGCCGGAGACAAGACGCCACAACTGTGCTTAAAGGCAGCCAGGCGAAACCATCGGCAATCGATGCTCCTCTGAAGGCCGCGTTCCCGGATGCCCATCCTTATTTTTTTTACCAACGCCCCCCCGGTGCCAGCCGGGCATCCCCCTGCCTCCTTCTCGTTTCTCTCCCTGCTCCTGGATCGATTCCCCCTCTATCGCACCTCTCTGTCCACATGCGCAGGTGGGGAGCATCTTCACTCTGCGATATCCATCCTTCTTGAACCCTATCCCTAACCCGAACACAAACCGAACCTGAACCCGAACCCAAACCCTAACCCGAACCCTATCCCTAACCCTAACACAAACCGAACCTGAACCCGAACCCGAACCCGAACCCGAACCCTAACCCGAACCCGAACCCAAACCCGAACCCGAACCCGAACCCGAACCCGAACCCGAACCCTAACCCTAACCCGAACCCGAACCCGAACCCGAACCCGAACCCTAACCCGAACCCTAACCCGAACCCGAACCCGAACCCGAACCCGAACCCGAACCCGAACCCGAACCCGAACCCGAACCCGAACCCGAACCCGAACCCGAACCCGAACCCGAACCCGAACCCGAACCCGAACCCGAACCCGAACCCGAACCCGAACCCTAACCCGAACCCTAACCCGAACCCGAACCCGAACCCGAACCCTAACCCTAACCCTATCCCTAACCCTAACACAAACCGAACCCGAACCCGAACCCGAACCCGAACCCTAACCCGAACCCGAACCCTAACCCGAACCCGAACCCGAACCCTAATCCTAACCCGAACCCGAACCCGAACCCGAACCCTAACCCTAACCCGAACCCTAGCCCGAACCGTAAACCTAACCCGAACCCTATCCCTAACCCTAACCCTAATTTCCCTCTCCTTTCTCCTCCTGCTTCTGCACCAATCCCATTGCCCTTGCCCATGAATGCCTGCAAACTGCACTAGTGGGACGTATCTCTCTGTCTATGCACGCATTAGGAGACCGTGCACACACTCCAACAGCACCTACCCTCTTCTCGGACATCCCGCCCAGCTCTGAACGGGTATGCACGGGACACCCTCCGCCCCCATGACCCCAAAAGGAGGGGCACGCTTACCTGGCACTTCCCGGTGCGGACATCGTAGAGAGCCACGGACCCCTGGCGCGCCCCCACGGCGATCCTGTGACTGCGGTCGCAGTAGCCCACCATGTAGAACCTGCGCGGAGAGGCACAACGCAACGCTGCAGATTCAACGGGAATATGCCCAGCTCCGTCACCCGCTGCCCCCCGGACGCCACAGCCACCCCCCTGCTTTAGCAACCACAGAGTGCGGCGTCGCTAAAGGTCGCCTCGGCCCGCTCGTCAAAACCTAATGGAGGCCCGTTTGAGCCAACTTCTGAATGCACTGGGATTTGTTAGAGGAGAGCCCTTCTGCTGAGTAATGGGCGCTATGGACGGGATGCAGGCTCTAAAAGGCCTGACTGATGCAGCACATTCGGAGAGGTATAACCACGTATGCTGCAATTCGATGCTACATTATGCGGACGATGACCTTGAAGCACTGGGTCTTCCAAAGGTGCCGGTTTATGGGAAGACAAGGCGAAGCGGTGAGGAAAAAATAAAGTGACAGGCTGACCAGTGCGGGGTGGCACACTGACACCTGCAGACTACAGGGAGGCACTGAGACTCACCTGCAGATAGATGAGCATCAAGACTCACCTGAAAATGACAGGGAGGCACTAAGACTCACCTGCAGATGGCAGGGAAGCATTCCTGGAGGCCTTTCTTCTTCACCAGAGACCCCTCCATGCAGTACATGATGATGTCCATCACCTGGGATCAGAGAAATCAGCCACACATACATAACTCTGCCCCCACCATGCCCACATACATCAGCTCAATGTTTCAACCATGAAGACACCACAATGTTGCGGCTTTCCTTCCAGGAGACTGCGAGATAATCTGAACAACACTCAAATCACAGGGAATTTGCATAAGTAAACTTACTAAAGTTCATCTGCAATGCCAGGGCTTTTATCATATGCATGGCGATCTAATGATTATTATCATGTAAGAAGAGTTCGTGAATTAACTGCTGCTCTCACAAAGTGATCAAAATCTGACCTCATCGTTTTCATTTAATATACAGCAACATGATATCAAGCTTTCTGGGACACCCTAATATAGATCTAAACACTGTATCTACAAAATGGTGAGAGATACTAAAACACAAACAGGCCCTACGCCTCCATCAGTCCAATAGTGCTGACGGTTAGCTGCACGTAGGGTCCATCTGAGCAGCCTCGAGACCGACGCTGCTGGAGGAAAACTCCCCTCACCTCCACCAGCAGGTCCACCACGTCCCCAGGCATCTTCTCGATGAGGATCTCGATGACGCGCAGGATCTCGGCCTTGGCGCGGGCCAGCGTGGTGGTGTGCACGTTCTGCTGGGACTGCGTGTTGGCCTGCAGGGCCGTGTGCCTGTGAACCTGAGGGGGGGCGCGCGGACTGAGTCAGAACAAAATTCCTGCCTGTTTTTTTTTTTTTTTTTTTAAATCCAGCCTTTGGTAAGCTCAGAGGGTCTCTTTTACAGTGATAAACGGAAGAAAAATGCACGGCACATTTGAAAACATGTTTACACAGCCGATCTCATTTCAGGGGCTAAACCATGCAGAGAACTTTTTTAAAGCGTCAGATGGATTTTCAGGACCCCTACCTGAATAACAGGCAAGCTTGACAATAGGGCCAACTTGGTAAAATGAGACACACTTTTATGCCATATATTTTATGGGATGCGTATTTTTTTGCTGTAGATCCGGTGCATGCTCACCTCCCTGGCGATGGTGGTTATGAAGGCTGGCGGCCTGGCCGTGGCGATGAGGGAGAGAGCGTGCCGGGCCGAGCGAGCCGAGTCCGCCGCCGGGTTGAGGGGCAGGCCCATTGTGATGCTAACCAGGCAGGGGACAAAGGGAGGAAAGAATCAGAGAAGGAGGGGGGGAGAGAGGGTGTCAGAAATATAGAGTGAAAAGATTAGACACAGCTTATAATGTCAGCTCAAGGTCAATGGGATCACCGAGACGGTCCCTGTATAATGGACTCCCCGACAATGGCCGATAATTAGGGGCCTGGGTGTTCCAGTGTCAACAACACGGGCCTGACAATTAAGCGTGGAAATTGAAAATAGTTTGCGCATCTGTCTCCAATGGAAAGAGGCCCTTGTTAACAAATTACCCGGCGCGTGAATATGTATCAGCTGCAACGCTGCTGCGGGCCGCGGTGGAAGTCGCCAGGCCATTGAGAGAGAGAACAAACGCTCCTTTGACACGCTGCCGAACCGACCGGCGTGTCAGAGCGGTCCTCGGCGCCGCCACACAGCTAGCGTGAAAAGAGCCCAGCCGTTCCCAAGGTCAGTCCCGGCTGGACACACAGCGGCCAAACGGCATCAAAAGCAGTACTGATCTATTCACACCACTGAAGGCGTACGTGTGCATGCCTGTCAGATCTGTTTTACTTGTCTGATTGTTAGAGAGAATAGCAATGAAACAATCGCACACGTGTGCGCGCGCGCGCACACACACACACACACACGCACACGCACACACACGCACACACACACACACAAGAGAACCACAAGAGAACCTTGGTTTGAATGTGTGCATGCTTGTCAAATCTGTTTTTTCTGATTTGACAATCTGATTTTAAAGAGAATATCCATGGAACAATCTTCAAGATTGTGTGTTCAGTGGACACGCGAACAAATACACATGCACACACATGTGCGCGCGCACACGCACACACACACACACACACACACACACACACACACACACACAAACAACAAAAGAACCTTGGTTTGATAATGTAACTTTAATTTACAATAACATTAGTTCATAAAAGACACAAATACTACATGAACGCTGCGTCAGCCTGGTCATTGTGTAAGACATGATTACCCAAGTGCAGTAGGAGTACAGCATCAGCCTCAGAGAAAAGCACTGGCTGACTCGGGTTCAGAGCGACCAGTACAGCTCACAGTGATTTTCAAATCGAACCCCTGGATCTTGGTGTCGGCCTGCGGTACGATCGAGCACACTGCGAATTAAACAGAGCGTACTCACTCAGTAAGGACCCTCCAGTCCTAAACAGGTGTCCAAACACGACTCGCCGATCAATTCTACATCGGAACAGATGATAGCAAAGGGTCATGCTCCTGCAGTTTAGCCAACCAGGAATTGTTCCAAGTCCAAGAAATTCTCTCTACACTGACAGCGACAGACAGCCAGGAAATTCATGACTGCATGCCAGACAGCCAGAAAACTTCATGAGACTTTGCAATGTGTTGGTTTGATTTCTATGCATTTTTAAGCATTACCTGCTAAATTTGATTTGCAACAAAACCTGAGAGAAGGGCTATTTCTCTCCTTCTCTTACCACATTCCTTGTGAATGGAATTACAATGACGCTGTGAAATGAAAATCGGAATAATAAAGTTTCTGAAAGGACTGAAAGCAGTGAAGGACTCGCGCGTTGGGCTGCATTTCAGCAAAGAGAGCTCCCTCTGTGGAGTGTGGAGCTGCTAACATCAGCTGCTGTCAGCTGTCAGTCACTGTGATGTGATCGGGCCAGACTGCCCCTGCATGTAGCTACCCGACGCACGGTATGCCTCACGTTCAAACAAAACCGTTTCACAGAACCCAAGCCGGTCTATTACTTCCTCTGAATCTTTTCTCTAGTGTTTTTCTGGATTTTTAAAGTTGTTTAACAAAAGTGTTTAAAGGTTTGGATAGTAACGGAGGCCCTAGGCGTGGAGAGGACCCGAGTCGAATTATTGATTTTGCGCGAGATGGAGAAAAGAGAGGAACAAAAAAAATCCATTGTTGCGATCGGGGCGCTTCGCTTTTTTCCACTGCCCGGGCGCTGACCGGAGGTGTGCAGCCGCGTCAGCGTGGCGGAAATGGGCGGGTAAAAGCTGGGGAATCTGAGCAGCTGCCCTGAAACTTCCGGGGTGGGGGCAGAGGGGGATGGGACGGTGTGTGGAGCGCGCGCTGCCGTCCGGGGACAGGACGGGTGGAGCTCGGGGGGGAAAGTGTCCCACGCGCTGCCATCGCCCCGCCCCTCGCGGGACCTCCATCGGATCCACGGCGTCCGGCTGCCCCGACCCCCCCCCTCGCCTCCTGTCGGCTCCCTTTCCCAGCTCCTCGGAGGCGGCCATGTGCAGAGGAGGCCTCCCCTTTGTAATCCGCAGAATAGGCCGCGTGTCCACAGCAGCCCTGCGTACAAAATCAACACGAAGCCTCTTCCCTTCACCCACCACTGAAATACATTGCTACATTCACCCCCTGGCAAGGAGCAAGTCACTCAGACTTTTTTTTTTCCCACCAGAACTTATCAATGTTTCGGTTCCCTGTCTATGAATGTGTTGCTGATGTTTTCCCGGATACTAGATAGAAAATGAAGAAGAGCGCCAGAACAGTTGTAAAGTGTAATAAAATATATTACCCGACTTGAAATCAGAGCAGAAGGTAAAAGAGTAGGGGGGCAGAAAGGATGTTTGTTAGGACGAAGAAAGAGGAGAAACAGGGAGAGAAAACAGAGAGGGTGCGACCGTACTGTGTCCTCTCCCGTGTTCCTGCTAACATGGAGGATATTGAGCTTTGTCTATTGACCTGAAGAGGAAATCGGCTGTTCCTCACACTGCCCCCCCCCCCCACGTGGGGGTTTGGTAACGCCTCCTTTACGCTTCCTGGTTAGCGACAGGCCTCCTTCCATCGGTAACCGTGAGAGAATGGATTATTCCCTTTACCACTGCTTCATTCATTACATGAATGCGGAAATGTACACAAGCATCTCTTCAAACATGCTCTCGATACCTTTCTCCCTCTGCCTGGCTCTTACACACACACATACACACGCACACACACGCACACGCACACACGCGTGCACACACACACACACACACACAAACACACACACACACGCATACTCATACGCACACCATACACATCTTGCTTTTACTATTTTGATCTACGCATCTTTTGCATGGTCGGTATGGCTGTTAACAGCTGAGTGTGACTGCAGCCCTGATCAATCTGGCCCCAGCACCCATGCTGATCAATTCTCCCTTTTACCTTCACTGTCTACAGAGCACACTTCTGTTGAAATTCTCCCTCATATCAGCACAGTATCTGCTAGAAATGCTGTTAATTAACAAACCGATTTAGCATTCTGAAACAATAAAAGTCACGACCAAAATGCACCAATTCAACCAACATTCGCGCATGTGTGTGTGTGTGTGCGTATGCCTAGTATGTCTTAGTTAGATTTGCTGAACAATTCATGTACATTACACTTCAATGGTCTCTCAAATTTTCTATTCTTACAATAAATTATTCTCTTCTATGATACTTTTGAGTCATTATTATTCATCTTTGCATCATGTTATAGCATTGGACATTCATATTGACAATGAATGTCCAATGCTATAAAAAATAATACAATTCTAATATAATTTTCAAAATGTACAGCATTTCAGAATATACATTTCTTAAGGAGTCAAATGACCCAATTGAATTAAAACAGTTCAAGGAGGAAAAATTACATAAAACAACCCATCAGAGACAATATTAAATGAATGTGGATGACAGACATTTGGACTTTGTAAATTCTCTAATAATTAAGTGTGCAAATCAGCAAAGTTGGGAATTAAAGTTACAGCTAGATCTGTAAATCTTAAATATGAAATGAGAAAACATCTCTTGCATAATTCTATATGGCTGTATTTCATATATTTAGTCAATGGCTTCAAATTCATTTCTATTTAATAGAAAAGAAAATTTTCACCACATTTTCTTTGACAAAGATAAAGCTTGATTCTCATTACTCATTCTAGCTATCATCTATTTACAATTACTGGGGTATTTTTGAGCATGGACATCCCCCACAATAAAAAGGAATGCACAGAAAAACAACACTAGAAAAGGAAATTGTTTAAAAAAAAAAGACAGTTCTCGTTTCAGTCAATACATTAAATTCTAAATTGAACCAACCTCACTTTTACTGCCCCTGCACAAAAAAATAAAATAAAATAAAAAGTAAACACACTAATAAATTGTCTGTTCCCCCCTAAGCAATCGAGGAGAGAAGTAAACAACTCAAACACGTCCGTTAATTCGTAATCTCTCCGCCTTTGATGTGGTGGAGCCAAGCCTCGCAAATGCAGAACAAACGCTACCGGCTCTGATCCCGAGCAAACGCATGAGAGAGCGCTAATTCCAAGCATCGCTCCACTCTCTCTGTCAGGAAGAAACCACTTTGTAGGTGCGCTAAACAGCGGGGAGCGAACGCGCAAATCGACAGGTTTTCTTTTTTTTTATCCCACGGATGCAAAACAATCACGATCACGCTCGACAGCCTCGTCAAACCGTCGCTTAAGAGCCTTTTACGGCCTCTTTCATAACGCTCATCTACCAAATTGTCTGTTCCTTAACGCATCAAAATCCATTTTCCTCTGACACCGCCGTTATTGCGGTGTAATATTTAGGCCCACACTACACAGTCGATATTCCTGTAATAATTTATATACAGGAGGTGAGAATTTATTCGATGTTTAACAATATTGTTTTAAAAATCAACTTTGACTTCAATTTGAAGTATTAAATGTTAAGCAAAAAATAAATGGATAAGGATACACAGAAACTGATAACATGCTTTCCGTTAAAAAGATACTGAAGATCAAAAATCTGTGAGGTGGAAAAAAAAAATCAAAACTGTGCAAATAAACATGATTGAGTGTACACACATACACACGAATCAATATGCAAATAGTACTATTGATTGATATCAGCAATCAATACCCATAGCAGCTAGTTTTCATACATGAAAGGACATGCCAGAGAGCACTTCTACATTTCAGAAGACCTATCTGTAAAGTGTTTGATTTCTGAAGGTAATTTCTAATTCCAAATTTTACAGGCACAGCTTTTTTTGAGCATACACTTCTAGGCTGGACTGATGGCCTTTTTATTGTTTCAACAAGAATAAGAAATTGTACATAATCATATGTATATTATAATGTGAACATCAACTTTATCATTGTAATCAGGAAGACAAACTGATCAAATGAGATATTATAATAACTCTTTTTCCTTCATTGAAAGGGTAAATTTTTTAAACCTATGAAATTCTGTTCAACAACATACAGTATATCCATATACAAGCATGAAATTAATACATATCTCACCTTTGAATGCTCTTTGACAATGCTCTTTAAAAATAATTACTGAAGAAATGCATATACTATGCGCGCACACACACACACACACATACGCACACGCACACGCACACACACACACACACACACACACATAGTGGACATAGTGGACATAGTGGACATAGTGCACACGCACACGCACACGCACACACATAGTGGACAGATATATTTTGAATAGTTCCTAAACGTGCATAAAATGTTGTGGTGACCGGTGAACACGCCGAAAGAGAGAGGCTCACACAGTCCTGACCTAGGGCCGAGGGAAGCATGCATTTCTTTGTGAGAAGGCGCCCGCTCCCTCCTATTGAAAAGGGATTATTTCGGCTATCAGTGCATTTACATGAACGTGACTTCCAGCTATTTGCTTTGTTATAACTCGATCCAACAATTTGTCGATATGCTTAGTTCAAAGGCACAGGCAGCCAAGCATGGGTAGATATCGCTGGCAGTTTGCAATTTTTTTTTTTTTTTTGCTCTCAGAATTATCGCCCTGCATATAAAGAAGGCGACACGCGGAGCTGAGGAGAGAGGCGCCGGGTGCTTTATGGCATCTATTATTATTTATTATTCATTTTGCAAAGCTGTTGTCTGCTCCCCCACGTGATTTGCATTAATCACTGGCCTGATGTTCGACTAAATATTAATAATTCCGGCTCCATATTTCTGCATGGCTCTCTCATCTGCACGGGATTAATTCAGGCCTCGCTTATGAGATTGATCTTCTTTGTCTGTTTTAGAAACTGAAACTTCAAATGAGGGCTATTCTTGGGAGAGTTCTGATACCCATCATTCGCTGGTGCTTAATAAACGTGGAGGGGTTTTTGAAGTAATATTCGACGTGTGAGAATTTTCCTGTGCCGGATGAATTAACTATTTAAGGGCCCTATTGAGAGCGATAAGCAGACGAGGGCAAACAGACCGAATCTCGGTCTATTGAGTGTCCCACCTGTGCTTCGGCCCAATGGGACGTCTCTGAGTCTCATAAATGCACTCGGTATCCCTGTATGGAGCTCTGTATCTGTCCCACTTGATTTGACTGTAATTAATGATTGATTATTACAAAAATATATTTATTCGTCTATATTACTATGTATAACCTTGCTCGGGATTTTGGAGTCAATACTTTATCACTGTGATTTACTAGTAGAATGTAGGACACCAGAGTATGCAATTATTAAAATGTACTTACAGTATAGTGTGAAGTGTCTATGTGTGTGTATAAGTGTCGTCATCTGTGTTTGTCTATGGCACAAAACTAAATATGTTCATACTGTACTTACTTTGCCTTCAGATCTATTGCTAGCAATATGTAGCAATCTCTCACAATTGAATATCATACTGTGCAAGCCTGAAAAAAATGCATTGCGTTAACATCCAGCATTTGATGAGCAAACGTTCATTTAGTGTGATATTTAGCTGAAATTTATACAAATTGTGCTACATCAATGTTTATTCCTTTATATATTAAAATTTGTCGATCCGCTACAGTACGCTAATAATGTACTCAAACAAATTATATTTATATCACTTTATCCATTATCCGGTTGCTAGTCCGAGAAATCTTTACATGCAAAACGCCTGAAAAGAAAGGGTCTCACAATCCAAAATCCAAAAACAAGCTGAATCTGATCGTGAAGAAAACACATTACACCTACTTAGATTAATGCTAAATCAATCCACCAGTGGATGCAAAAATTTAACGATTTCCTTTTATCTTTCTCAAATAAAACATCCAAAAGGCAAAAGCCATCCATCAATATCCACTGCAATAAAACAGCACCCAAAACAGCGATTTATCCAAACTCCAGGATTAACTAGGCAACAGTATCACACAATGTATTTCAGTAACGGAAGAAGACGAACACACCAACACACTATGGGAACACATTACTACAATGTTGTATATTTAGAACAAACTTGTTTTCAACACATTTTTTTTTAATTAGTCAAATTATACAGCATATTCCACAGATGACATTCCACTGGTCTTTAAACCTGATGCTATTAACCACATCAATGAGAAGTCCTTGATTAAGAAATGCTGATTAAGAAATGAGTGGCTACTGCCCATATGACCCCAGCCTTGCTTTGCCGGACATCCCGGTGGTGACGTAACAGGTGGGGACGGCTTACAGCAAGCGGGCAGACCCGTTCACCCAGCGCACCAGGCCGCCCCTTCCCCTGACACGGCAGCTCCGGCGGGGTCTCCCCCGGCCGTCCCGGGCCGGTGGGGTTGAATCTTAATGTGGAAGCCTAATTAAAATACCGCGCGCCCCGGGAACCGCTTCGGCTCCGCCACAGTGCCACCTACGCTCCTGTTTCAGAATAGGAAATTAGCCGGCCGCTGCGTGAATGACACTGCGCTGTCCCGGTACAGTGATTTAGGGCGAGACGGCTGAGGCTCGTAGCAGGTCGCACATCTGGGCACGTCCACATGGGTCATGTCTGTGCCACGGTACTGAAGAATGTGCAAATGTACGAAAACAGTGTATTGAGGTAGCTCTTCTAAATTCACTGCTCTCAATATTATTATGTTTGTCCATTATTCTCACTGCTGTGTGACGAGCGCATGTACGATTATTCAACCCCAGGGAAAGGGCAATACAGTTTACCTACATATTATAAAAGGACAAAAGAGATTATTCCAGGGACAGTTTGCTAATATACACAACACAAAGTCCCTTGGGATGTGTGATTTTAGAAAACAGAATGCAGCCATTTTCCTGTGTTCTGCAATTCCTCACAGAAGAACACGAACATGTGTACAGTCTTAACAAAATGCCATTTTAACGCACACGTACACGTGCGCACAAACTCGCATGCAGACCCAGGAAAGCACATACACAGACGCACGTGCATTCTAGTGACGGATAACGCAGCATAGCATCTTGTTTCCGTGATACTGCAGACGCTAATAATATTCGCTTTCCCTTGATGTCACCGTTCAGTCGGTGAGCGTTTCTCCTCTGCCTTGTCTCACTACGGTGCCTGAAGGAGCCGAAGCCGCAAGCTATCGCGTCACGGAATTTAAGCCGATCAGTCCAGAGAACGCGTTCTTCTGAGGAGGAAAAAAAAAACAGAGTAGCTCTCGCCCTGATAATCTGCAGGAATAATGAGAGCAAGAGTGCGCATGTGTGTTTCCCACTCCATAACATACAGCTGGATATTCATCTGTCATGCAGACGCAGACACACAAACACATATACACAGACACACAAACACACATACTTATCATACTTACATGAACATCCAATATTGGGTGGGTGTGTGTGTGTGTGTGTGTGTGTGTGTGTGTGTCTATGTGTATGTGAATTAAGGCTCCGTTTTGCAACAGTTATAATTATTAAATAACTCAGAGGGCTGCTATTTGGCTGCAGGGAAAAACTCATCCATCAAATAATAACAAATCCATTTCCACCGTCCAGTTGCTTGTGATGTGTCAGCTGAATTCCTCATCTTCCCCAATAGCTAATACCGGCGGACCACACACAATGACTGGGTCCTTAGTAATCCATTTATGAATATCAGGAGCAGTGAGTGCAAACACAGTAACAAACCAGCGGCTGGACGGTGCTCAGATTCTCGGCCGGCAGACACAGAGGCATAAGTGACAAATGATACAGCCGACTGTATCCGCCCCTCATGTTTGCTCTTCATGAATCTCTCATTGTGAAAACGCAGCTCTTAACATACGCGTGTCACACGTTTCAAAGAACGTGTTTGCGTTTTACATTCTGAACAGCTACCTCGTCGTTTATGAGAGCATCCTGTCTTTTCTGAATGGGTTTTTTTTTTGTCATGGCGCAATTTTGAATGAGTCTGCAGCTTTGGCGTAGCGACAGGCCGAAGGCTCGGAGGAGACCAAGAGACACGGGATCGCGGAGGTGCGGTCGATCCCAGTAAATTAACGTCGCGCTGATGGGCGCTCTCTGTCTTCATTGGCCTTCTCCCGATCCTTCTGCCGATGCCTGATCAATGCTGTCGATTTCACACCGGATCAAGACTGTGTGTGTGTGTGTGGGGGGGGGGGGGGGGTTAAGGTGACTGCAGCCTGTCTGAAGCAAAGCGGCACCCGAGGGCCGACTGACCTGGCGGGACTTTGCCAAGGGACGACCCCGAAGGCCCCCGACCGAATT
Organism: Megalops cyprinoides; assembly: GCF_013368585.1. Classification (NCBI taxonomy): domain Eukaryota; kingdom Metazoa; phylum Chordata; class Actinopteri; order Elopiformes; family Megalopidae; genus Megalops; species Megalops cyprinoides. The sequence continues at coordinate 10,767,796 of NC_050587.1, forward strand.
GTGCCACCCCGCCCGGGTCAGTCACACGGGGGCGGGAACGGCCGGTGCCTGTGAGAACTGTTGACCTAATCAGAAGAGAAGGCCCTGGAACGTTGTTATGGGAATTTCTTTGACTGCTTCGCTGTCACGGTGACGGAGGAGGAAGGGGGATATCAGAGCATGTGACTGGGAACTGTCTGTGCCTAGGTCTTGGTTTAATGACTAATTGGCCCTCATCAGAGAGTCGCCCATGGAAAAAGTCTATAGCCATAGATCCTACAGTCACAGAGCCTATAGTCAGTCTATTGTCTTAAAGCCTACAGTTAAATATCCTATAGTCAGTCACAGAAGCTATATTCAGATTCTATAATCATTGAGCCTATTACCACAGACCCTGTAGTCATACAGGTTACAGTAATAGATCCTAGAGTCACAGAGTCTATAGGCTACAGTATTTCCCAGAATCAAAGAGCCAACAGTTAAAGATCCTACAGTCAGAGCTTAGAGTCACAAAATCTATACTCATAGAGCATATAAAAAACATTCAAAAAGAAACTGTCTGAACATGAGACAGCTGATATTTCCTTTGACCACCATTCAACTTCAACATAAACTTCACCGAATAGCGTGCTAATATCACTTCTACCCATTTAGAGCTCATTATTGTCAATAAAACCTGCGGGCAAAATGGTCCATTTGCACCTTGTGTGCTGCAGCTGTGGTCCAGACAATTCTACATTCAGTATGAAAATAGCTCTCATTTCGCTCTTTTTTTTTTTTTCCACCTGAGTCTTTTTCTTGCGCCCCTAATGTGTCACAGGAATTCACCAAAAGACCTTGAACAGCGGCAGAAGGACCGCCGGCCTTTTATGAAGCGCACAGAGGCGAGGGGATACACAGACGCGCAGTGCTCGGAGACGCCGGCCCGCGCTGACAAAGCCGCCCATTCACGTGGACATAAAAAAAAAAAAAAAAAAAGCCTCCCGTAGTCCGAGACCGCCGCGTGAAAAGGCCGGACAACAGTGGTTACAGAGTCGCTCGAAAACGCAAACCCCGCTGCCGTCTCCGTATTCTGTTCCGATAAGGCTTTTGTTCGGGCCCGGGGCTAAAGGGAGACGGGAGCTCGGGAAAAAAACGTTTTATTTTTTTATTGACACGCGGTCTGCGTGCAGAGACCGACTGCGCTGGAATGGAGCTGGTGGTGGCTGTTTTCGTCCTCATCCCCCCCCCCCACCGTCAAAAGAGAAGGTTTCGCTTCCATTTAGCATCACCGATAAGTGAATTAAGCATCAAGGAAAAGACACGCAAATGCACTAATTTCAGTCAGGGGAGGGGAGTTAGTCAGTACAGCATCATCGCAATGACTCACTGGTGGAAGAAGAGCCCGGGAGGGGGGGGGGGGCGGGGGGGGTGGCTTCATCAGGGGGCAACCGGACCAGGAAGAGGTCTGCAGTCTGGAGAGCATGTCGTGCCCATATTTTCGAGTCTGTGCTAAGTGCACGGGGTTGCCTTGTCCTAGGCCCTTGCTGCTAATAAACCCTGAAAAATTACTGCCATTTCATCCTAACCACATTAGCACGCGCTACACGGAAAGGCAGACATATTTATACTCATAATAAATTCGTTAAGATACGGTTTCATCTTAATTACATAAGCAGATGTTGCCGGTATTTTTCATTCGGTGTCTCGGCAGTCCCGCGTAACCTTATTTGTGGGGCAGCTTCTGGAAGGTTACGGAACAGACTGATGGGTCTTGTTTCCACGGCGAAAAAAGGTCTCCGGCATGAAGCAGCGCAGACATCATTTCATCATATTAATGCTCTCCAATCGCATTAGGGCTTAGGTTTCATCCTTCAGTGTGTCGGGCGCGGCGCGCCCCTCTACAGCTGTGCAGCTTGGCATGTTGTCCCAGCGCCAGTGCAGCGGGGCGTTACGTAACGCGCAGCGGGCCGCGGAGGGGCCGTGGGCCTCCCCGCTCCCGGGCGGCCGCGGCCCCAGTTCGCACGCTAGTTCCAGGATGCGCTAAATTGCTTGTCAGGCTCAACCCCAGACACGTAACCATTTTTTGTTTTGTGACTTGTGCTTTGCAACGCAGATATTCTGTGAAATTCGCAGCTGAAAATTTTTGCACACTGAGAACAAGATCTTACAGCTGATAACATTTACATTAGCGTTAGCACTAGCATCATTTACCAAACGGTCTTATTCAGAGAGACTTATGAAAATGTATATGAAAAAGGGTTGGGCTAAAAGACGACACCAAACCATCCATGTTACAACTGATAGCAGGAGTCATTAATAAATACTATAATGAACACCAGTCCATTTTACAAGGATACCTCTTTTTTACTCAGCACCTACTTCTGTGATTTGTGTCTAATCAGTCTCAAAAGTAACAGCTCAAAAATTGGCCAGTGAGGAACTTCACACGGTAACTGCAGTGCATAGTACACAGTACACAGACTGCACTGTACCAGCTAGGCAAGAGGGACGACTACAAAAAGACTGTACACAACTGCTTAACAGCAACAGTGAATGTCCCCAGACCGCATTCATTCACATGGGAACACTCAACTCCAACACACAAGTCACACACGTCATTAAGGAAATTAATAGTGATACACAGTATGCCCTGAAAAAGGACAACAGAGCCGGCTTTTTTTTTTGCAGGCACTCACTTGGACAGCTGCTTCTCAGCGTCGGCGCACAGCTCCAGCAGGCCCATGAGCACGGCCGACACGTCCATGTAGGGCTCCCACACGGTGAAGCCCCGCCCGATCAGGTCGATGGCCGTGCGGCGGATGGTGCTGTGCGGGGGCAGCTTGGGGCTGGGGGGCTGGAGGAGGAGGAACGTCAGGGCCTTACCTGGGGGGAGGAGAGAGAGAGAGAGAGAGGGCAGGGTGTGTGAGTATGCTTTTTACTCTGCTTGCAGTGGCAGTGTAGCAGAGTGGAAAGGTGCAGGGCTCGTAACCGAAAGGTTACTGGTTCAATTCCCATCTGGGACACTGCTGCTGTACCCTTGGACAAGGCACCGGCACCTAACCCAGAATTGCCTCAGTAAATATCCAGCCGTGTAAGTGGATAAGAGGTAAAAATTGTAACCCATGTAAGTTGCTCTGCATACCAGCACCTGCTAAATGACAATAATGTAATGTGCTGTTTGGGGAGAGGACAAGCTGCCAGCACTAGAGCTCTGCGGGTTTACAGTTTCAGGGATTTTGTGGCAAGTGTGGGGTTAGGCTGCCGATGCCTTTGAAGGCACGTTTTTGATTTGTTTGTTGGGCAGTGCACAGTCATTGATCAGTGTGCTTTCTACTGTCAAATGCCCTGTCGCCCGTTTGAGGTCCTGTACCGCAACCCAGGCAGTTTTCCAAACAGCGGGCGGCGGCCGAGCTGCTTGTAACCAAACCACCAACAAAAAAACTGCTACTCTCCTCCAAAATCAAATTCACAGCATTTCTTCTGGGATAACTTCTTAAAAATGGCATTAATATAGCATACTACATTTGTAATATGTTGTACTGAAAACTGACTAGACTTACAGGGGAAAAGCAAATGACGTTCAGTACTGTAGAACAGTTTTTTACATCTGTTCAGACTGAACTACAGTTTTGCTTTTATTTTTGCATCTTAATAGTACTGTACTGTTATGGTTGCTGAAGGACTTGTTTTATCTTTGGAGTGAAAGCTGTGAAAAGCCGAACTGCCATTGATATCACATATTAAAGTCTTTACAACATAATACAAACTGCATATGACAGCACACCATTTTCTCAGGAACCAGTAAGCTATGACATAAAATATTAGTACTGCAAGAGGGTACCTGTATGTTGTTTTAGAGGTGTCCATTACCACGCCTGCTTGTTACTGATAATGTAAATCTGTAAATCCCTGCCAGCTAAAAAGCTGCAGAATTTAAAAATTACAAATACAGTCCCGCATTTCATTTAGCATTTGGATGCAAGGGTAGGTATTTCTGATCGCATATTCACAAATACTTCATTTCCCCGTACAAAGCAAGCACTCCGACGCATTTAATCCATTTAACCTCAGTGCAAAGCGGACAAAAAGCTCATTAAATACAAAGAAAGGACAGTCATATCCATGCATAAATGCACCGTGGCACTGTGCACCAGTAAGCAACCCCACTGAATTATGGCTGCAAAGCAGGGCTGGCTGGGCCGACACGTTAATACAGCGGCTATTCACTCAGGGCTTCAGTCAGAGTGGAGCGTGGAACAATGGGGTCGGCCATCCTGCCAGCAGAGCTCGCCGCCGCCACCGCTGTCCCATTAGCCATTACTGCACTTACGCTGGCTCAGATAATCTGCTGTTATTCATTACAGCCTGCGCCAGCCCCTCATAATCAAATCTGTCTCCAGGCATGCAGCGGGGACGCCGGGCCTCACTGCCTCCCCACTCACCTGCTGACACGCGCTGCCTGTTGCGGGCTCTGCGTCTGAATGGCAGGGCTGATGAGGTGCCACACACACAAACACAAACACACTCACACTCTCTCACACACACACACACACACACACACACACACACACCCACAAACACACACATACACTCACTCACATAAACACACACACACACTCACACTGACTCTCTCGCATGAACACACACAGAAACACACTCACACACACACAAACACGCAGACACAGACACACACACACTCACATAAACACACACGCACACTCACACTCACATAAACACACACACA